>NC_041383.1:572916593-572952505 GCF_002162155.2 Triticum dicoccoides | reverse complement strand
CCAAGGGAGGGGGCTTGCCCCCCAAGCAAGGGGGTGCCCCCACTAGGGTTTCCCCCCCAACCCTAGGCGCATGGGCCTAAGGGGGGCGGGGGTGCCCAGCCCTCCAGGGGCTGGTTCCCTGCCCCCTACGGCCCATGAGGCCCTCCGAGAGAGGTGGCCCCTCCCGGTGGACCCCCGGAACCCCTCCGGTGGCCCCGGTACAATACCGATATGCCCCCAAAACTTTCTGGTGACCGTATGACAACTTCCCATATATAAATCTTCACCTCCGGACCATTCCGGAACTCCTCGTGACGTCCGGGATCTCATCCGGGACTCCGAACAACATTCGGTAATCACATACAAGTCTTCCTAATAACCCTAGTGTCACCGAACCTTAAGTGTGTAGACCCTACGGGTTCGGGAGACACGCAGACATGACCGAGACGGCTCTCCGGTCAATAACCAACAGCGGGATCTGGATATCCATGTTGGCTCCCACATGCTCCTCGATGATCTCATCGGATGAACCACGATGTCGAGGATTTAATCAACCCCGTATACAATTCCCTTTGTCAATCGGTATGTTACTTGCCCGAGACTCGATGGTTGGTATCCCAATACCTCGTTCAGTCTCGTTACCGGAAAGTCACTTTACTCGTATCGTAATGCATGATCCCGTGACCAAACACTTGGTCACTTTGAGCTCATTATGATGATGCATTACCGAGTGCGCCTAGAGATACCTCTCCGTCATATGGAGTGACAAATCCCAGTCTCGATCCGTGTCAACCCAACAGACACTTTCGGAGATACCTGTAGTGCACCTTTATAGTCACCCAGTTACGTTGTGACGTTTGGTACACCCAAAGCACTCCTACGGTATCCGGGAGTTACACGATCTCATGGTCTAAGAAAAATATACTTGACATTGGAAAAGCTCTAGCAAAACGAACTACACGATCTTGTGCTATGCTTAGGATTGGGTCTTGTCCATCACATCATTCTCCTAATGATGTGATCCCGTTATCAACGACATCCAATGTCCATAGTCAGGAAACCATGACTATCTGTTGATCAACGAGCTAGTCAAATAGGGACATATTGTGGTCTATGTATTCACAGGTGTATTACGATTTCCTGATAATACAATTATAGCATGAATAAAAGACCATTATCATGAACAAGGAAATATAATAATAATCCTTTTATTATTGCCTCTAGGGCATATTTCCAACAGTCTCCCACTTGCACTAGAGTCAATAATCTAGTTACATTGTGATGAATCAAACACCCATAGAGTTCTGGTGTTGATCATGTTTTGCTCGCGAAAGAGGTTTAGTCAACGGATCTGCGACATTCAGATCCGTATGTACTTTGCAAATATCTATGTCTCCATCTTGAATATTTTCACGGATGGAGTTGAAACGACGCTTGATGTGCCTGGTCTTCTTGTGAAACCTGGGCTCCTTGGCAAGGGCAATAGCTCCAGTGTTTTCACAGAAGAGTTTGATCGGCCCCGACGCATTGGGTATGACTCCTAGGTCGGTGATGAACTCCATCACCCAAATTGCTTTATGCGCTGCCTCCGAGGCTGCCATGTACTCCTCTTCACATGTAGATCCCGCCACGACGCTCTGCTTGCAGCTGCACCAGCTTACTGCTCCACCATTCAACATATACACATATCCGGTTTGTGACTTAGAGTCATCCAGATCTGTGTCGAAGCTAGCGTCGACGTAACCCTTTACGGCGAGCTCTTCGTCACCTCCATAAACGAGAAACATGTCCTTTGTCCTTTTCAGGTACTTCAGGATATTCTTGACCGCTGTCCAGTGTTCCTTGCCGGGATTACTTTGGTACCTTCCTACCAAACTTATGGCAAGGTTTACATCACGTCTGGTACACAGCATGGCATACATAATAGATGCTATGGTTGAAGCATAGGGGATGACGCTCATCTCTTCTTTATCTTTTGCCGTGGTCGGGCATTGAGCCGAGCTCAATCTCACACCTTGCAATACAGGCAAGAACCCTTTCTTGGACTGATTCATTTTGAACTTCTTCAAAATCTTATCAAGGTATGTGCTTTGTGAAAGACCTATGAGGCGTCTCGATCTATCCCTATAGATCTTGATGCCTAATATGTAAGCAGCTTCTCCAAGGTCCTTCATTGAAAAACACTTATTCAAGTAGGCCTTAATGCTGTCCAAAAGTTCTATATCATTTCCCATCAAGAGTATGTCATCTACATATAATATGAGAAATGCTATAGAGCTCCCACTCACTTTCTTGTAAACGCAGGCTTCTCCACAAGTCTGCATAAACCCAAACGCTTTGATCATCTCATCAAAGCGAATGTTCCAACTCCAAGATGCTTGCACCAGCCCATAAATGGATCGCTGGATCTTGCATACTTTGTTAGCGTTCTTAGGATCGACAAAACCCTCCATCTGCATCATATACAGTTCTTCCTTAAGATGTCCGTTAAGGAATGCCGTTTTGACGTCTATCTGCCATATCTCATAATCATAGTATGCGGCAATTGCTAACATGATTCGGACAGACTTCAGCTTTGCTACGGGAGAGAATGTCTCATCGTAGTCAACCCCTTGAACTTGTCGATAACCCTTAGCGACAAGTCGAGCTTTATAGATGGTAATATTACCATCCGCGTCCATCTTCTTCTTAAAGATCCATTTGTTTTCTATCGCTCGCCGACCATCGGGCAAGTCTGTCAAAGTCCATACTTTGTTTTCATACATGTTTTCTATCTCAGATTGCATGGCTTCAAGCCATTTGTTGGAATCTGGGCCCGCCATCGCTTCTTCATAGTTCGAAGGTTCACCGTCGTCTAACAACATGATTTCCAGGACAGGATTGCCATACCACTCTGGTGTGGAACGTGTCCTTGTGGACCTACGAGGTTCAGTAGCAACTTGATCCGAAGTACCTTGATCATCATCATTAATTTCCTCTCCAGTTGGTGTAGGCACCACAGGAACATTTTCTTGAGCTGCACTACTTTCCGGGTCAAGAGGTAGTACTTCATCAAGTTCTACTTTCCTCCCACTTACTTCTTTCGAGAGAAACTCTTTTTCCAGAAAGGATCCGTTCTTGGCAACAAAGATCTTGCCCTCGGATCTTAAGTAGAAGGTATACCCAATGGTTTCCTTAGGGTATCCTATGAAGACGCATTTTTCCGACTTGGGTTCGAGTTTTCAGGTTGAAGTTTCTTGACATAAGCATCGCATCCCCAAACTTTTATAAACGACAGCTTAGGTTTCTTCCCAATCCATAATTCATACGGTGTCGTCTCAACGGATTTAGACAGAGCCCTATTTAAAGTGAATGTAGTTGTCTCTAGAGCGTATCCCCAAAATGATAGCGGTAAATCGGTAAGAGACATTATAGATCGCACCATATCCAACAGAGTGCGATTACGACGTTCGGACACACCGTTACGCTGAGGTGTTCCAGGCGGCGTGAGTTGTGAAACGATTCCACATTTCCTTAAGTGTGTACCAAATTCGTGGCTTAAGTATTCTCCTCCACGATCTGATCGTAGGAACTTTATCTTTCGGTCAGGTTGATTCTCTACCTCATTCTGAAATTCCTTGAACTTTTCAAAGGTCTCAGACTTGTGTTTCATCAAGTAGACATACCCATATCTACTCAAGTCATCAGTGAGAGTGAGAACATAACGATATCCTCCGCGAGCCTCAACGCTCATTGGACCACACACATCAGTATGTATGATTTCCAATAAGTTGGTTGCTCGCTCCATTGTTCCGGAGAATGGAGTCTTGGTCATTTTGCCCATGAGGCATGGTTCGCATGTGTCAAATGATTCATAATCGAGAGACTCTAAAAGTCCATCAGCATGGAGCTTATTCATGCGCTTGACACCAATGTGACCAAGGCGGCAGTGCCACAAGTTTGTGGGACTATCGTTATCAACTTTACATCTTTTGGTATTCACACTATGAATATGTGTAACACTACGTTCGAGATTCATTAAGAATAAACCATTGACCATCGGGGCATGACCATAAAACATATCTCTCATATAAATAGAACAACCATTATTCTCGGATTTAAATGAGTAGCCATCTCGTATTAAACAAGATCCAGATACAATGTTCATGCTCAAACTTGGCACTAAATAACAATTATTGAGGTTCATAACTAATCCCTTGGGTAAATGTAGAGGTAGCGTGCCGACGGCGATCACATCGACCTTGGAACCATTCCGGACGTGCATCGTCACCTCGTCCTTCGCCAGTCTCCGCTTATTCCGCAGCTCCTGCTGTGAGTTACAAATATGAGCAACGGCACTGGTATCAAATACCCAGGAGTTACTACGAGTACTGGTAAGGTACACATCAATTACATGTATATCAAATATACCTTTAGTGTTGCCGGCCTTCTTGTCCGCTAAGTATTTGGGGCAGTTCCGCTTCGAGTGACCCTTCCCTTTGCAATAAAAGCACTCAGTCTCAGGCTTGGGTCCATTCTTTGACTTCTTCCCGGCAACTGGCTTACCGGGCGCGGCAACATCCTTGCCGTCCTTCTTGAAGTTCTTCTTGCTCTTTCCCTTCTTGAACTTGGTGGTTTTATTGACCATCAACACTTGATGTTCTTTCTTGATTTCTACCTCTGCTGACTTCAGCATTGCAAATACTTCAGGAATGGTCTTCACCATCCCCTGCATATTGTAGTTCATCACAAAGCTCTTGTAGCTCGGTGGGAGCGACTGAAGGATTTTGTCAATGACCGCCTCGTCCGGGAGGTTGATCTCCAGCTGGGACAGGCGGTTGTGCAACCCAGACATTTTGAGTATGTGCTCACTGACAGAACTATTTTCCTCCATCTTACAACTATAGAACTTGTCGGAGACTTCATATCTCTCGACCCGGGCATGAGCTTGAAAAACCATTTTCAGCTCCTCGAACATCTCATATGCTCCTTGTTGCTCAGAACGCTTTTGGAGCCCCGGTTCTAAGCTGTAAAGCATGCCGCACTGAACGAGGGAGTAATCATCAGCACGTGACTGCCAACCTTTCATAACGTCTTGGTTCTCTGGGATGGCTGCTTCACCTAGCGGTCCTTCTAGGACATATGCTTTCTTGGCTGCTATGAGGATGATCCTCAGGTTCCGGACCCAGTCCGAATAGTTGCTGCCATAATCTTTCAGCTTGGTTTTCTCTAGGAACGCGTTGAAGTTCATGTTGACATGAGCGTTGGCCATTTGATCTACAAGACATATTTTGCAAAGATTTTAGACTAAGTTTATGATATTTAAGTTCATCTAATCAAATTATTTAATGAACTCCCACTCAGATTGACATCCCTCTAGTCATCTAAGTGTTACATGATCCGAGTCGACTAGGCCGTGTCCGATCATCACGTGAGACGGACTAGTCATCATCGGGGAACATCTCCATGTTGATCGTATCTTCCATACGACTCATGTTCGACCTTTCGGTCTCCGTGTTCCGAGGCCATGTCTGTACATGCTAGGTTCGTCAAGTTAACCCTAAGTGTTTTTGCATGTGTAAAACTGTCTTACACCCGTTGTATGTGAACGTAAGAATATATCACACCCGATCATCACGTGGTGCTTCGAAACGACGAACTTTAGCAGGCGCATAGTTAGGGGAGAACACTTTCTTGAAATTGTTATAAGGGATCATCTTATTTACTACCGTTGTTCTAAGTAAACAAGATGCATAAACATAATAAACATCACATGCAATTATATAACAGTGACATGATATGGCCAATATCATATATCTCCTTTGATCTCCATCTTCGGGGCTCCATGATCATCTTCTCACCGGCATGACACCATGATCTCCATCATCATGATCTTCATCATCGTGTCTTCATGAAGTTTTCACGCCAACGACTACTTCTACTTCTATGGCTAACGCGTTTAGCAATAAAGTAAAGTAATTTACATGGCGTTCTTCAATGACACGCAGATCATACACAAATAAAGACAACTCCTATGGCTCCTGCCGGTTGTCATACTCATCGACATGCAAGTCGTGATTCCTATTACAAGAACATGATCTCATACATCACAATATATCATTCATCATTCATCACAACTTCTGGCCATATCACATCACATGACAATTGCTGCAAAAACAAGTTAGACGTCCTCTAATTGTTGTTGCATCTTTTACGTGGCTGCAATTGGGTTCTAGCAAGAACGCTTTCTTACCTACGAATAACCACAACATGATTTTGTCAACTTCTATTTACCCTTCATAAGGACCCTTTTCATCGAATCCGCTCCCACTAAAGTAGGAGAGACAGACACCCGCTAGCCACCTTATGCAACTAGTGCATGTTAGTCGGTGGAACCTGTCTCACGTAAGCGTACGTGTAAGGTCGGTCCGGCCGCTTCATCCCACAATACCGCTGAAGCAAGAAAAGACTAGTAGTGGCAAGCAAGTTGACAAGATCTACGCCCACAACAGATTTGTGTTCTACTCGTGCAATAGAGAACTACGCATAGACCTAGCTCATGATGCCACTGTTGGGGAACGTTGCAGAAAATAAAATTTTTCCTACGGTTTCACCAAGATCCATCTATGAGTTCATCTAAGCAACGAGTGATAGGAGTGCATCTACATACCTTTGTAGATCGCTAGCGGAAGCGTTCAAGAGAACGGGGATGATGGAGTTGTACTCGCCGTGATCCAAATCACCGATGACCAAGTGCCGAACAGACAACACCTCCGCGTTCAACACACGTACGGAGCGGATGACGTCTCCCGCACCTTGATCCAGAAAGGAGGAGGGAGAGGTTGAGGAAGAAGACTCCAACAGCAGCACGACGGCGTGGTGGTGATGGAGTGGCAGATCTCTGGCAGGGCTTCGCCAAGCTCACGCGGAGGAGGAGATGTGTTGGGGAGGGGAGGGGCTGCGCCTTGGATGTTGTGTGCAGCCCTCCCCTCGCCCCTCTATTTATAGGGGAAGGGGGAAGGGGGCCGGCCCCCTCTAGATGAGATCTAGAGGGGGGGGGCGGCGGCAAGGGAGGGGGCTTGCCCCCCAAGCAAGGGGGCGCCCCCACTAGGGTTTCCCCCCAACCCTAGGCGCATAGGCCCAAGAGGGGGCACCCAGCCCTCCAGGGGCTGGTTCCCTGCCCCCTACGGCCCATGAGGCCCTCCGAGAGAGGTGGCCCCTCCCGGTGGACCCCCGGAACCCCTCCGGTGGCCCCGGTACAATACCGATATGCCCCCGAAACATTCCGGTGACCGTATGAAAACTTCCCATATATAAATCTTCACCTCTGGACCATTCCGGAACTCCTCGTGACGTCCGGGATCTCATCCGGGACTCCGAACAACATTCGGTAATCACATACAAGTCTTCCTAATAACCCTAGCGTCACCGAACCTTAAGTGTGTAGACCCTACGGGTTCGGGAGACACGCAGACATGACCGAGACGGCTCTCCGGTCAATAACCAACAGCGGGATATGGATACCCATGTTGGCTCCCACATACTCCTTGATGATCTCATCGGATGAACCACGATGTCGAGGATTCAATCAACCCCGTATATAATTCCCTTTGTCAATCGATACGTTACTTGCCCGAGACTCGATCGTTGGTATCCCAATACCTCGTTCAGTCTCGTTACCGGCAAGTCATTTTACTCGTATCATAATGCATGATCCCATGACCAAACACTTGATCACTTTGAGCTCATTATGATGATGCATTACCGAGTGGGCCCAGAGATTCCTCTCCGTCATACGGAGTGACAAATCCCAGTCTCGATCCGTGTCAACCCAACAGACACTTTGGGAGATACCTGTAGTGCACCTTTATAGTCACCCAGTTATGTTGTGATGTTTGGTACACCCAAAGCACTCCTACGGTATCCGGGAGTTACACGATCTCATGGTCTAAGGAAAAGATACTTGACATTGAAAAAGCTCTAGCAAAATGAACTACACGATCTTGTGCTATGCTTAGGATTGGGTCTTGTCCATCACATCATTCTCCTAATGATGTGGTCCCGTTATCAATGACATCCAATGTCCATAGTTAGGAAACCATGACTATCTGTTGATCAACGAGCTAGTCAACTAGGGACGTATTGTGGTCTATGTATTAACACGTGTATTACGATTTCCGGATAATACAATTATAGCATGAATAAAAGACAATTATCATGAACAAGGAAATATAATAATAATCCTTTTATTATTACCTCTAGGGCATATTTCCAACAAAGGGTGATGCAGCAATAGTAGCGTAAGTATTTCCCTAAGTTTTTGAGAACCGAGGTATCAATCCAGTAGGAGGCTCCTCAAAAGTCCCATGCACCTACACAAACAAACAAAGAACTCGCAACCAACGCAATAAAGGGGTTGTTAATCCGTTGACGACCACTTGCGAAAGTAAGATCTAATAGATAAAATGATAAGATAAATATATTTTTGGTATTTTACAATATAGATTGGAAAAGTAAAGATGCAAATAAAAGTAGATTGAAAGCTTATATGATAAAAGATAGACCCGGGGGCCATAGGTTTCACTAGTGGCTTCTCTCAAGATAGCATAAGTATTACGGTGGGTGAACAAATTACTGTCGAGCAATTGATAGAAAAGCTAATAATTATGAGATTATCCAGGCATCATCATGTATATAGGCATCACGTCCGTGACAAGTAGACCGACTCCTGCCTGCATCTACTACTATTACTCCACACATCGACCGCTATCCAGCATGCATCTAGAGTATTAAGTTCATAAAAAACAGAGTAACGCATTAAGAAAGATGACATGATGTAGAAGGATAAACTCATGCAATATGATATAAACCCCATCTTTTTATCCTCGATGGCAACAATACAATACGTGCCTTGCTGCCCCTGCTGTCACTTGGAAAGGACACCGCAAGATTGAACCCAAAGCTAAGCACTTCTCCTATTGCAAAAAAGATCAATCTAGTAGGCCAAACCAAACTGATAATTCGAAGAGACTTGCAAAGATAACTTAATCACACATAAAAGAATTCAGAGAGATTCAAATATTTCTCATAGGTAAACTTGATCATAAACCCATAATTCATCGGATCTCGACAGACACACCGCAAAAAGAGTTACATCGAATAGATCTCCAAGAAGACCGAGGAGAACATGGTATTGATATCCAAAAAGAGAGAAGAAGCCATCTAGCTAATAACTATGGACCCGAAGGTCTGTGGTAAAGTACTCACAACTCATCGGAGGGGCTATGGTATTGATGTAGAAGCCCTCCATGGTCGATTCCCCCTCCGATGGAGCGTCGGCGAAGGCTCCAAGATGGGATCTCACAGATATAGAAGGTTACGGTGGTGGAAATAGTTGTTGTGGTCGCCTCTGATGTTTTCGGGGTACGTGGGTATATATAAGAGGAAGAAGTAGGTCGGTGGACGCCCGAGGGGCCCACGAGATAGGGGGCATGCCCTGTAGGGGTGGGCGCGCCCTCCACCCTCGTGGCTGCCTCGACTGCTTCTTGACTTGCACACCAAGTCCTGTGGATCACGTTCGTTCCAAAAATCACGCTCCCGAAGGTTTCATTCCGTTTGGACTCCGTTTGATATTCCTTTTCTTCAAAACACTGAAATAGGCAAAAACAGCAATATAGGCTGGGCCTCCGGTTAGTAGGTTAGTCCCAAAAATGATATAAATGTGTAAAATAAAGCCTATAAACATCCAAAACGGGTAATATAACGCGTGGAACAATCAGAAATTATAGATACGTTGGAGACGTATCAAGCATCCCCAAGCTTAATTCCTGCTCGTCCTTGAGTAGGTAAATGATAAAAAACAGAATTTTTGATGTGGAATGCTACCTAGCACAATTCTCAATGTAGTTTTCTTTATTGTAACATGATTGTTCAGATCCAAATGATTCAAGATAAAAGCTTATAAAACATAAAAAAAAAATAATGCTTCGAAGCATACTAACAAATAATTATGTCCTATCAAAATAGCATAGCCAAAGAAAGCTTATGAAAGTGCAACTATCCCTAGGTGGTTTTGGTAATTCCTAATAACATATAGCTCATTGAGATAATGCTATTTCAAGATGAATATTTCAGGAAAGCTCAATGATTGGCATGGCATGGATGAGAAAAGTGGATCCATCAAAATGCTAAGGACAAAAGGATTGCCTCAAGCTCAAAGCTCAAGACTCTACATTTTATATTTTAGTGATCCAAGATCACATTGAGTCTATAGGAAAAGCCAATACTATCAAGGAGGGATGAGGTGTTGCTTAATGGCTTACTTGCTCAAAATGCTTAGTGGTATGCTCCAAAGCCCTCAACTACTTTCTCACATCCACATATGACCTAAACCAAAAGTCAAACTCAGCCCCACCGATTCTTTCTATCCGGCGCCACCGAGTTCAGATGTCATAGCCACTGCCACAAACCCTAGGAAAATCGGTCTCACCGATAGGGATCTCGGTCTCACCGAGATGGGATTGTAATCTCTCTGTTTCCCTTCGTAACGTTTCGGTACCACAGAGATGAGCGATCGGTCCCACCAAGATTGCAATGTAAACTCCCTGTTTCCTTTTCGTAACATTTCGGTCTCATCGAAATGAGCGAACCGGTCCCACCGAGTTTACCTGACCAACTCTCTGGTTAGCTTATTACCAAAATCGGTCCCACCGAGTTTGTGTAATCGGTCTCACCGAGATTACATTATGCCCTAACCCTAACCATATCGGTCCTACCGAGTTGCATGTCGGTCCCATCGAAAATCCTAACGGTCACTAGATTTGCTGAATTGGTCTGATCGAGTTTCTCAATTCTTTCCCATCGAGATTGGCAAATTGTGTGTAATGGTTAGATTTTGTGTGGAGGCTATATATACCCCTCCAGCCACTCTTCATTCATGGAGAGAGCCATCAGAACGAACCTACACTTCCAACTTGCATTTTCTGAGAGAGAACCACCTACACTTGTGTTGAGGCCAAGATATTCCATTCCTACCATATGAATCTTGATATCTAGCCTTCCCCAAGTTGCTTTCCACTCAAATCTTCTTTCCACCAAATCCAAATCCTGTGTGAGAGAGTTGAGTGTTGGGGAGACTATCATTTGAAGCACAAGAGCAAGGTGTTCATCATCAACACACCATTTGTTACTTCTTGGAGAGTGGTGTCTCGTAGATTGGCTAGGTGTCACTTGGGAGCCTCCGACAAGATTGTGGAGTTGAACCAAGGAGTTTGTAAGGGCAAGGAGATCGCCTACTTCGTGAAGATCTACCGCTAGTGAGGCAAGTCATTCATGGGTGACGGACATGGTGGGATAGACAAGGTTGCTTCTTCATGGACCCTTCTTGGGTGGAGCCCTCTGTGGACTCGCGCAGATGTTACCCTTCGTGGGTTGAAGTCTCCATCAACGTGGATGTACGATAGCACCACCTATCGGAACCATGACAAAAACATCCGTGTCTCCAATTGCGTTTGAATTCTCCATACCCTTCCCTCTACATTCTTGCAAGTTGCATGCTTTACTTTCCGCTGCTCATATACTCTTGGAATGCTTGCTTGAATTGTGTTGAGATTTCTTGACTTGTGCTAAGTTAGCTAAAATCTGCCAAAGACTAAAACTAGGAAAAGGATAAGTTTTATTTGGTCAAGTAGTCTAATCACCCCCCCTCTAGACATACTTTCGATCCTACAAATGGTATCAGAGCTTTGGTCTCCATTTGCTTTGATTTCCATAGCTTTTGATAGTCATAGCCTTGGTTTCAGAACCTAGGAGAGTATGGCGTCTAGCGAGGGAAACTATCACCGTAGAGGTCCTTACTTTGATGGTACTAATTTTGCTAGTTGGAAGCATAAGATGAAAATGCATATTCTTGGACATAACCCCGCCGTTTGGGCTATTTTGTGTATTGGCTTGCAAGGTGAATTCTTTGATGGGAGAGAACCAAACCATGAAGCTAGCGCGGATGAGTTGAAGATGCTGCAATACAACGCTCAAGCTTGTGATATCCTCTTCAACGGATTGTGCCCCGAAGAATTCAATAAAATCAGCCGTCTTGAGAATGCAAAGGAAATTTGGGATACTTTGGTTGATGTGCTTCGAAGTCAGCTTGACAAGTTCAAGATGAAGGATGGTGAAGGCGTCGCTGAAATGTACTCTAGGCTTGCTCTTATCACAAATGAGATTGCCGGCTTAGGAAGTGAAGAGATGACTGACAAATTAATTATCAAGAAGATCCTAAGAGCTTTGGACGGAAAATATGATACCGTGTGCACATTGATCCAAATAATGCCCAATTACAAGAATCTCAAGCCAACGGAAGTCATTGGAAGAATTGTTGCTCATGAGATGTCACTCAAGGATAAGGAGGAGCTCCACAACAAGTCAAGTGGTGCTTACAAAGCTTCATGCGAAGCTCCCACATCATCAAGTGAGAAACAAACCTTCAATGAAGAATTGAGCCTCATGGTGAATAACTTCAACAAGTTCTACAAGAGTAGAAGCAAAGAGAGAAGCTCCAAGTCAAGGTCCTATAATGACAAAAGATCTTCTAGTCGAGAGCGTAATTGCTATAATTGTGGAAGACCCGGACACTATTCCAATGAGTGTACGGCTCCCTACAAGAGAAGAGAAGAATCACCTAAGAGAAGAAGTAGAAGAGAAGAATCACCACCAAGAGAGAGAAGGAGTAGAGATGATTGTTATGAAAAAAGAACATCCCGGAGAAGCAAGGATTCGGAAAGGAAGGACAAATCAAGGAGATACACACAACGAAGACATCAAGCTCATGTTGGTGAATGAGTATCCGGCTCCGACTCCGACAATCACTCCGAGAGAAGCTATCACTCCGACTCCGAACATACTCAAGATGAAGGTGTTGCCGGTCTAGAACTTGTGTCAACCAACTCTTACGACATATTTGATTCACCAAACGAAGGACTTGGAAGATGCTTCATGGCTAAAGGCCCAAAGGTAACACACCCCGAGTATGTTGATTTCAATAATGATGAAGATGACTTGTTAGGTGATGATGATTTACTTATTGACAACTCTAGTGATGAATACTATGATGACACTTCATTAATCATGCTACTCAAGATAAAATGAATGACAATGATAAGGAGAAGATTGAGCTCCTAACTAAAGAACTATACACTCTTAAGTTAGCTCATGAAACTATCTTAGGAGATCATTGAGAACTTTTAAGGACTCATGAGAAGTTACGCTTTGAAAAGCTCAACCTTGAGCAAGAGCATGAGTTCTTAAAGGCAATCAATGATGATCTTCGCAAGAAAAGTTCTTCTTACATTGCCAAGCGTTTACTCTTATCTACTTACATGCCTCAAGTCAAATCTAATAACAAGAACAAGAAGGATTCTTCCTCTAGTAGTAACAATAATCATGCTAAATCCAATGTTGTTGCTTCTAGTAGTTCTCTTGATTCCACTAATGGTTCTCTTAGCCAAGTTACACTTGAGCAAGAAAATAGCTTATTGAAGGGAGTTATAGAGAAAGGTGTTTACAAGAGCCTTTCCGGGAGTAAGAAATTCGAGGAAATTGTACGCAAGCAAGGAAGGCACCGGAAGAACCAAGGTGTTGGTTTTGAACGAAAGTTCAATGCCAATGGAGTTGAGTGGGAAGAAGATCAATACCCCAAGATGAAGTTTGTTCCTCAACAAGAGAAGTATGATCCTACTTCCTTCAAAGGGACACAAGCTCGAGATGATCCTCCACCACAAGACCACAAGCAAAAAGGCAAGGATGAGCTTCAAGAGGAGATTGATGCATTTGAAGAAGCTCCCAAGGCTTTGGTCAAGTGGGTTCCCAAGACTACGTCAAGTTCTACTTCATCAAGTACGTCTACAACTCCAAGGATTCCTATTAAGATGATGTGGATCCCGAAGAAGAAGAACTAGAGAGTTCTTGAGGGTGACTCCGCCAACATACTTCACTCTCATCATTTTGGCAAGGACAAGTGGAATAAACTTCCACATCTTGCACTAGTTCATGGAGTCACAAACCCTCTTGTTGGTAAGACAAGGTAACCTAATGCTTTCATAGACATCATTTTGTGTGTGCATCACTCTATGTCTATGGATATCCTTGTTTGTTCCTTGTGGGACTAACCCGTGTAGGTATTGAAAGCGCAACTCACTCCAAAGGATTGCTCCAAATGATCTACATCAACATTGAGCATCCACATCTTCAACACCTACATGAAGTCATCATCAACAAAACCCAAGGTTAGTTCATCCCTCTTAGGGGGGATCTCATATCTAGGGGGAGCTTTACTCTAAGAATTGAGTCAAAGCAACTCTAATGGTGTGAACACAACAATGCATTATGTAAAAGTGGCAACCCCACTTGAGCTTAAACGATGAGTATGACCTATGATCAAATGTTCTCATTTGACTAAAGTCAATATACTCATATATAGATGACCTATCGCAAATTGCTTGATAGATGCTAGAATGGTTGTGCATGCTTTGCCACATATTTCATTTGTCATTTTATTGTGTGAGCATGTTGGTTGCATATTTTACTCATTTGAGGACATCCACTTGTTGTTTTGATTGATTGGTCTCTTTTCTTTTGCCAAGTGGATGGATAAGAATGCCTAAGAACCTTCTCTAGCTGTCTATGCTTTTCTTGTCTCAAACTCTATTCATGCTACATCACAAAGTTTGATCAAGTCAGATTCGAACCACTCTGTGTGAGGAGCACTCAGAGTCTCCGATTCGTCATAGACTTAAACTTCCAAAACTTCTTTGTGCGTTTCGGTCTGAACGATTCTTCCATTTCGGTCATACCGAGATCACTAAGTCGATCTAGGTCTTCAATCCCGGTGCAACCGATTTGAACTTTTTGGTCACACCGAGTTGCTGTAACTGCTAGCAGTTGTGCATCTTGGTGCCACCGAGTTGTTCCACTCGGTCACACCGACAGGGTCAGGCTATATATATCCACGGGTCAAATTTTGGAAATTTCTCCGAACTCTTTCGCCCGCGCTCAGCCTGCTCTGCCTCCCTGGGTCTCCAGATCGTCCTCCTCGTCGCCAGCTGCCTCCAGCCACTGGTCTCCGCCGCCGTCAATGGAATTCGTCTCCGCCGTTGCCGTCGTAGCAAGTCCATCGCCGAACTAGGGTATGGACTTGACCTTTGTGCTATTCCACTCCGAATTCCTAGCACATTGTTTTGCCCTTAATCTTGCCACGATTGAGATGATCTTATCCACCGAAAACACTCCGTAGTTTAGATTTGAATTGAAAATTTAGGGTTAGGTTTCCGCCGAAACCATCTCGGACCAATCGAGTTGTAGAACTCGGTTCCACCGATTCGGCTAAGGCCATTGCACATGTGATTCTCGGTCTAACTGAGAATTTCAAATCGGTGTGACCGAGTTCAGGACTTTATGAAACCCTAGCAGTCTCGGTGCCACCGAACTGTGACTCGGTCTGACCGGGTTCACTAGTTTAGGTTCCAAAAGCTGCTTCGGTATCACCGAGTTTACAAATCGGTAGATCCGAAATGCTTTCTGTGGAAAACTAAAACTAAGTTTTTGACTCATTCTTTTACAAAAACCTTTGTATTTTTGTGATGCTCATCTACTCTACCTCATCTATATCTATTCACAGGGTCTACTGTCAATGTTTGCAACATGTCTGATCAAAGTGACAGTCAGAACAAGTCTGAGGAGCAGGTTCAGATGAGTGAGGGCACTAGTCCCTCCAGCAGCTATGATGATGGAAGCAGGAGGACACCCAGCAACTTACCCAAGGCAGCCACCAGGGCCAGAAAGAAGAGAACCTCAGATTTTGAGGATGAAGACTATGTGGCTATTGAGGATGAGGCCACTTCCAAGAAGAAGGTGCTCAAGAAGGAATATGGCACAGCTGCTGCCACTAAGCCTGGTATGAAGACCAAAGCACCTGCAAAGAGAATTCCCATGTCTAAGGCCAGAGCCTCTACTCAAGTACCTTTGGAATCTGAACCCAAAGAGGCTGCTACAGAAGGGAAGAAGAGGAAGGAAAGGGTCAAGAAGACCATGTCCAGGGTTGTTGGAAAGCCTTCCATGATGGAAGAGGAGGAAGAAGAAGAGGTTGCTGCACCTGCACCTAAAGCTCAGAAGCTTATGGGTAATGCCATTAGGTCAGGGGCTGCTTCATCAAAGCCCAAAGAAGCTCCTAAGGCAGCTGCCCCAAAGCCCAAATCTGCACCCAAGAGGAATACAAGGAATATTCCTGCTGGAGAGAAGAACAAGGCCCCAGTGCCTGAAGCTGCTGTTGAAGAAGAAGATGATGAGGAACATGTCTTGAGAAAGTTGAAGCCCAAAATTCCAGATCACAATGATGTTCATCCTGTAGCTGAGGATATGAAGCTGAGAAAGGATGCATGTCTCAAGCAGTGGAGGTTGACTGATCCCTATGCAGTCAGGAGGAGAACTGCTACTACAGGTTCCATACAAAGGAACATCAGGACTTCTATGAGACTGTGCTGCTTGACAAGAAGCCAATTGTTTGTGATATGAGATGGGTAGACTGGGAGTACATCAGGAAGAATGAAGAGCATTATCCAGGGGTGTATGACAGTTTTAATGCTTGTGGGGTGGATGACTTTGTTGGGCAGAAGCTCACAAAGTGGAATGGTGAGCTTATTATGCAGTTCTACTCCACATCCCACTTCTACCCAGATGGAAGGATTCTCTGGATGTCTGAAGGTACAAGGTACCAATCATCAGTTGAAGAATGGGCAAAGTTGATCAATGCACCTAAGGAAAAAGAGGATGACTTGGATGTCCATGCCAAGAACAAGAAGGATCACAACTCCATGGCACACATGTACAGAGAGATCCCATATCCTGCTATTGAGACACACAAGTTTGGATCAGTACATTACCTTCTGTCAGGATTGCCAACAATCAACTGGATCCTCAGTCACACTCTTTTGCCTAAGTCTATAGATCACAAGATGATCAGAGGCCATGCCATCAACCTACTTCACATATTTGATGTGCCTCAAAAGTTCAAGGTTGTGAGCCTCATAGTAGAAACTATCAAGATGACTGCTGCAGATCAGAAGAGAAGTTGTGGATATGCCCCACAGATCCAGGAGCTAATCAACTCCAAGATGGGCACAGGCACATACCTCTTGGACAAGGAACACATGCCCATCTATCCAGATTTTGAGGATAACACAGTGGTAATGGATGAAGATGAACCATCTTCTGTGCAAGCACAAGCAAAGAAGGAGAAGGCAAGGACTGAAAAGGCTGCAGAGATGCCAACCATTGATGAGGCATCTCAGTCATTCTTGAAGAGCAAGCAAGATCAGCTTGTCTACTTGATTGCCTCAACTCTGAGGATTGAGAAGGGATTGGCCACCCTGACTCAAAACCAGGAGAGACTGGAGAGGATCATGGAGCAGAAGTTCTATTACTTGGATGTGAAGGTCAGTGAGATACAATCAGTTGTTGAGCAACTTCAGGATGACATGCAGGAGAGGAAGGGCAAGACTACTACTGATGATTTTGCCGGAGTGCCTAGGAGCCAGAGATCAGCTGTAGTGCCTGTTCCAGACACCAGAGCCACTTCATCTGCACCAGTTACAGCTTCAGTGCCACCAGCTCCAGCATCTACTCCACCAGCTCCGTCTACATCAACTGATGCGTTCGTCCTTGGAGTCTTATCTACACCACCACCTGAAGACCAAGCCTGAGAGTTGATTTAGTAATATGCATTTTTATGAACTTTTTGGTAACTTGTTGCCAAAGGGGGAGAAAAATGTATAGATCATAGGCTTCGAGAGAGAGTGTTGCTTTTGTTCTCTCTTGTTTTGGTGGTTGAACTTTGTTTGCTTGTTTGAGATACTTCATGCTTTTGTGAGATACTTGGATGATCAGGTGTTTGATCATATGCTACCTTAATGCTTGTTGGATGACATTATCCTTTTATCTTTATATGATCATTCACTTTGCTTGGTGATGAGTGCATGTATTTAATTATTATCATTTTGAGCGCTCCACCAAGATGTATGTGACATGGAAGAGTAACTCATGATCCTAACTCATTGTGCATTTGCAGTCCAAAGCAAATCTTAAACTATGCACAAATATAGGGGGAGCTCTTACATTTCACATACTTCTCAAAAGCGACAATGTTTTTCAATCTTACTATCATTT
The DNA here is from genome assembly GCF_002162155.2 of Triticum dicoccoides. Lineage (NCBI taxonomy): Eukaryota > Viridiplantae > Streptophyta > Magnoliopsida > Poales > Poaceae > Triticum > Triticum dicoccoides. Next base: position 572,934,334 of record NC_041383.1, on the reverse strand, counting down.
GTCGAAGCTTTGATCTATATGTTGTCATCAATTAGCAAAAAGGGGGAGATTGAAAGTGCAACTATCCCTAGGTGGTTTTGGTAATTCCTAACAACATATAGCTCATTGAGCTAATGCTATTTCAAGATGAATATTTCAGGAGAGCTCAATGATTGGCATGGCATGGATGAGAAAAGTGGATCCCTCAAAATGCTAAGGACAAAAGGATTGGCTCAAGCTCAAAGCTCAAGACTCTACATTTTATATTTTAGTGATCCAAGATCACATTGATTCTATAGGAAAACTAATACTATCAAGGAGGGATGAGGTGTTGCTTACTGGCTTACTTGCTCAAAATGCTTAGTGATATGCTCCAAAGCCCTCAACTACTTTCTCACATCCACATATGACCTAAACCAAAAGTCAAACTCGGCCCCACTGATTCTTTCTATCCAGCGCCACTGAGTTCAGATGTCATAGCCACTGCCACAAACCCTAGGAAAATTGGTCTCACCGATAGGGATCTCGGTCTCACCGAGATGGGATTGTAATCTCTCTGTTTCCCTTCGTAACGTTTCGGTACCACCGAGATGAGCGATCGGTCCCACTGAGATTGCAATGTAAACTCTCTGTTTCCTTTTCGTAACATTTTGGTCTCACCGAAATGAGCGAACCGGTCCCACCGAGTTTACCTGACCAACTCTCTGGTTAGCTTATTACCAAAATAGGTCCCACCGAGTTTGTGTAATCGGTCTCACCGAGATTACATTATGCCCTAACCCTAACCATATTGTTCCTACCGAGTTGCATGTCGGTCCCACCAAAAATCCTAACGGTCACTAGATTTGCTGAATCGGTCCGACCGAGTTTCTCAATTCGGTCCCACCGAGATTGGCAAGTTGTGTGTAACGGTTAGATTTTATGTGGAGGCTATATATAACCCTCCACCCACTCTTCATTCGTGGAGAGAGCCATTAGAACGAACCTACACTTCCAACTTGCATTTTCTGAGAGAGAACCACCTACACTTGTGTTGAGGCAAAGATATTCCATTCCTACCATATGAATCTTGTTCTCTAGCCTTCCCCAAGTTGCTTTCCACTCACATCTTCTTTCCACCAAATCCAAATCCTGTGTGAGAGAGTAGAGTGTTGGGGAGACTATCATTTGAAGCATAAGAGCAAGGAGTTCATCATCAACACACCATTTGTTACTTCTTGGAGAGTGGTGTCTCCTAGATTGGCTAGGTGTCACTTGGGAGCCTCCGACAAGATTGTGGATTTGACCCAAGGAGTTTGTAAGGGCAAGGAGATCGCCTACTTCGTGAAGATCTACCGCTAGAGGCAAGTCCTTCATGGGCGACGACCATGGTGGGATAGACAAGGTTGCTTCTTCGTGGACCCTTCTTGGGTGGAGCCCTCCATTGACTCGCGCAGCCGTTACCCTTCGTGGGTTGAAGTCTCCATCAACGTGGATGTACGATAGCACCACCTATCGGAACCATGACAAAAACATCCGTGTCTCCAATTGCGTTTCAATTCTCCAAACCCTTCCCTTTACATTCTTGCAAGTTGCATGCTTTACTTTCCGCTGCTCATATACTCTTGGCATGCTTGCTTGAATTGTGTTGAGATTGCTTGACTTGTGCTAAGTTAGCTAAAATCTGCCAAAGACTAAAACTGGGAAAAGGATAAGTTTTATTTGGTCAAGTAGTCTAATCACCCCCCCCTCTAGACATACTTTTGATCCTACAACTTATCCCTACAAAATCATATAGTTAGGCCATGCTTCATTTTCATTACACAAAATACTCCCATCATGCACAACCCCGGTTTCAGCCAAGCAATTGATTCATACTTTTTAGCACGCTTCAGCTTTTTCAACTCTTACGCAATACATGAGCGCAAGCCATGGACATAACACTATGATGGTATATGGTGGTGGTTGTGAGGACAAAAAGGGGAGAAGATAGTCTCACATCAACTAGGCGTATCAACGGGCTATGGAGATGCCCATCAATAGATATCAATGTGAGTGAGTAGGGATTGCCATGCAACAAATGCACTAGAGCTATAAATGTATGAAAGCTCAACAAAAGAAACTAAGTGGGTGTCCATCCTACTCGCTTTCTCACGAAGACCTAGGGCGTTTTGAGGAAGCCCATCATTGGAATATACAAGCCAAGTTCTATAATGAAAAATTCCCACTTAGTATATGAAAGTGACAACATAAGAGACTCTCTATCATGAAGATCATGGTGCTATTTCGAAGCACAAGTGTGGAAAAAAGATAGTAGCATTGTCCCTTCTCTCTTTTTTCCCTCATTTTTTCTTTTTTTTCTTTTTTTTCTTTTTGGGCCTTCCCTTTTTTTCTTTTGGCCTTTCTTTTTTTTTCTTTGGTGGGCTCTTTGGCCTCTTTTTTTTCTTATAAAGTCCGAAGTCTCATCCCGACTTGTGGGGGAATCATAGTCTCCATCATCCTTTCCTCACTGGGACAATGCTCTAATGAAGATTAAGATTACAACTCAAGATTTACTTACAACTCAAGATTACAACTCAATACTTAAAACAAGATATGACTCTATATGAATGCCTCCGGCGGTGTACCGGGATATGCAACGAATCAAGAGTAACATGTATGAAAGTTATGAGGGTGGCCTTGCCACAAATACAATGTAAACTACATGATCATGCAAAGAGCAATATGACAATGATGAAGCGTGTCATAATAACGGAACGGTGGAAAGTTGCATGGCAATATATCTCAGAATGGCTAGGGAAATGCCATAATAGGTAGGTATGGTGGCTGTTTTAAGGAAGGTAAATAATGGGTGCATGATACCGACGAAAGTTGAGCGGTATAATAGAGGCTAGCAAAGTGGAAAGGTGAGTGTGCGTATATCCATGCACTCACATTAGTCTTAAAGAACTCATATACTTATTGCAAAAGTCTACTTGCCCTCAAAGCAAAGTACTACTACGCATGCTCCTAGGGGAAGGGTTGGTAGGAGTTAACCATCACGCGATCCCGACCTCCACTCATAAGGAAGACAATTCAAAGAGCACCTCATGCAACAAATTTGTCACACAAATTTTACCATACGTGCATGCTACAGGACTTGCCAACTTCAACACAAGTATTTCTCAATTTCATAATTACCCACTAGCATGACTCTAACATTACCACCTCTATATCTCAAAACAATTTTCAAGCATCAAATTGATCCTAGTGTTTTATGCACTTTCTATGATAGTTTTTATTATACCCAACTTGGATGCTCATCATTCTAGGACCAAACTTATAACCATAGCAAATACCATGCTGTTCTAAAAGACTCTAAAAATAATATAAGTGAAGCATGAGAGATTAACAATTTCTTCAAAATTAAGCCACCGTCGTGCTCTAAAAGATATAAGTGAAGCACTAGAGCAAAAACTATCTAGCTCAAAAGATATAACTGAAGCACATAGAGTATTCTAACAAATTCCAATCAAGTGGGCTTCTCCCAAAAGGTGTGTACAGCAAGGATGATTGTGGAAAATTAAAAAGCAAAGACTAATATCATACAAGACGCTCCAAGAAAAACACATATCATGTGGCGAATAAAAATATAGCTCCAAGTAAAGTTACCGATAAACGAAGACGAAAGAGGGGATGCCTTCCGAGGGCATCCCCAAGCTTAGGCATTTGGCTATTCTTGAATATCTTGGGGTGCCATCGGTGTCCCCAAGCTTAGGCTTTTGCCACTCCTTATTCCATATTCCATCAAATCTTTACCCAAAACTTGAAAACTTCACAACACAAAACTCAACAGAAAATCTCATAAGCTCCGTTAGTAAAAGAAAGCAAAACCACCACATAAGGTACTGTAATGAACTCATTCTTTATTTATATTGGTGTTAAAACTACTGTATTTCAAGTTCTCTATGGTTCATACCACTTAATACTAGCCATAGATGCATCAAAATAAGCAAACAACACGCGAAAGGCAGACTCTGTCAAAAACAAAACAGTCTGTAGCAATCTATAATCCTCGAATACTTCTGGAACTCTAAATATCCTACCAAAATAGGAAGTCCTGGATAATTTGTCTATTGATCTACAGCAAAAAGAATCAACACAAAAGCACGTTTCTGTGAATTAACAAAACTAATTTCGTGCGCGCAAAGTTTCTGTTTTTCAGCAGAATCAAATTAACTATCACCATAGGTTATCCTATAGGTTCTACTTGGCACAAACACTACTTAAAACATAAAGACATATCTAAACAGAAGGTAGATGCAAAATTTATTACTAAACAGGAACAAAAACATAAAACACAAATAAAATTGGGTTGCCTCCCAACTAGCGCTATCGTTTAACGCCCCTAGCTAGGCATAAAAGCAAGGATAGATTCAAGTAGTGCCATCTTTGGCACTCAATTCCTCAATAGAGCACTTATAATCTTTAGGGGTTTATCCCTTTTTAGCAATGATTAAACCCTTAGGCAAGAATTCAAGAAATTCATTTGTAGCAAAAGGTTCCTTAATGATAGAGAGACAATTGGGATGAACACTTATTGATTTGAGATCCGTATTTCCCTTACTAGAAGATTCACCCTTATTTTTAGGAACATAGATAAATTTGGCAGTTTTTGTAGGAGGATTTGGAGTGTTTTTCACGGAAGAAAACGCCGACCCTAGGTCGGTAATGATATCCTCAAGTTTACCGATTCTCGCAGAATCTAGATCTATTCTTTCGTTGACTATAAGTTCTTTCTCTTTAAAAAATTTCAAAGTAACTCCAACCCTAGATCCATATTGGGTAATATGATTATGAATCTTTTTATCCAAATTTTCAATTAACTCAACAGTGGCAACTTTATTTTCAATAATTTCAAGCCTTTGCATCACATGTTCCAAAGTTAAAATAGTTCCATTAACCAAAAATGGTGGTGGGCCAAATAAATCTAACATAGCATTATAAGCATCAAACGTATGGCTACTCAAGAAATACCCTCCGGTAATGGTATCAAGAATACATCTATTCCAAGGAGTAATGCCTACATAAAAATTGCGAAGAAGAACAGAAGTAGAAAGCTTCCTAGTAGATTTATTTTGAGCATTGCAAATTCTATGCCAAGCATCTTTTAAATTTTCTCCCTCCCTTTGTTTAAAATTGAGAATTTCATGTTCGGGAGTAATAACAAGGATAGGAGGACTAGACATTATGACAAGGTAAACGATCTAACACACGAGTAAACAGAAAAAGGCAAGCGAAAGAGAGAGAGGAGAAGAAAGGGAAAGAGAGTGCGAATAAAACGACAAGGGTGAAGTGGGGGAGAGGAAAACAAGAGACAAATGGCAAATAATGTAAATGCGAGGGAAATAGTTTGTGATGGGTACTTGGTATGTCTTGACTTGAATGAAGACCTCCCCGGCAACGGCGCCAGAAATCCTTCTTGCTATGTCTTGAGCTTGCGTTGGTTTTCCTTGAAGAGGAAAGGGTGATGCATCAATAGTAGCGTAAGTATTTTCCCTCAGTTTTTGAGAACCAACGTATCTATCCAGTAGGAGGCTCCTCAAAAGTCTCACGCACCTACACAAACAAACAAAGAACTCACAACCAATGCAATAAAGGGGTTGTCAATCCCTTCACGGCCACTTGCAAAAGTGAGATCTGATAGAGATAATATGATAAGATAAATATATTTTTGGTATTTTATAATATAGATTGGAAAACTAAAGATGCAAATAAAAGTAGATTGAAAGCTTGTATGATAAAAGATAGACCCGGGGGCCATAGGTTTCACTAGTGGCTTCTCTCAAGATAGCATAAGTATTACGGTGGGTGAACAAATTATTGTCGAGCAATTGATAGAAAAGCGAATAATTATGAGATTATCTAGGCATTATCATGTATATAGGCATCACTTCCGTGACAAGTAGACCGACTCCTGCCTGCATCTACTACTATTACTCCACACATCGACCGCTATCCAGAATGCATCTAGAGTATTAAGTTCATAAAGAACAGAGTAATGCATTAAGAAAAATGACATGATGTAGAAGGATAAACTCATGCAATATGATATAAACCCCATCTTTTTATCCTCAATGGCAACAATACAATACGTGCCTTGCTGCCCCTGCTGTCACTGGGAAAGGACACCACAAGATTGAACCCAAAGCTAAGCACTTCTCCCATTGCAAGAAAGAACAATCTAGTAGGCCAAACCAAACTGATAATTCGAGGACGCCTGTAGGGGTGGGCGCGCCCTCCACCATCGTGGCCGCCTCGACTGCTTCTTGACTTGCACTCCAAGTCCTCTGGATCACGTTCGTTCCAAAAATCACGCTCCCGGATGTTTCATTCCATTTGGGCTCCGTTTGATATTCCTTTTCTTCGAAACACCGAAATAGGCAAAAAAAAGCAATACGGGCTGGGCCTCCGGTTAGTAGGTTAGTCCCAAAAATGATATAAATGTGTAAAGTAAAGCCCATAAACATCCAAAATGGATAATATAATAGCATGGAACAATCAAAAATTATAGATATGTTGGAGACGTATCAGCGTTCATGATGGTCAGTGAAACAGTGGTGGACAGGTGGTTGCGGTCGACGGTGCAGGACCTGAAAGAAAATAACCTGACAGTGGTTTTATGTCCGTGTCGAAGATGCAAAGGGAGAGTTTGGTTCGACCCCTATGATGCGATGGCGCACCTGCTCATGACTGGTTTCGTGGATGGCTATACTCGGTGGATAATTGAAGATGATGATGATGATGTTGAGGACGCCGATGGGGCAGGCAATGATGACACGGGGCAAGACGAAGAGATGATCGATAATGGCGGCGAAGAAGGGGCCGGACATGGCGGCGGAGAAACCATGGACTCCACGCCGTAGACTTTGTTGGTACTATGTTCAATCATGCGGGACCCTCATGTTCAAGCACTGCTTCTCAAGGAAACGAGTACTGAGAGAGCTGCTTCTAGAGAGGAGGCGAAGCTGCAGTAACTGGTGGTAGACTCGAACACTCCATTGTATGATGGTTGCAATCCCGAGGTGACCCGGTTGAGTTTCATGCTCGAACTCGTGAAGACGAAGGCTAAAAACAAATGGACCGACACTAGCCTCGATGAGCTTCTCAAGTACCTAAAGGATGTTCTTCCCGCGGGGAATCTATGGCCTACTAGTGTGGATGGGGCCAAGAAGATCGTGTGCCCTCTTGATCTGCCGCACGTTAGATACCATGCATGCATCAACGATTGCATAATTTATCGGGAGGAACACGCGGAAAAACAAGCTGTCCGGTGTGCAATGCTTCTCGATACAAGAAGGCTGGGAAGAAATATCCCCAAAAAATTGTATGGTACTTACCAATCACTCCGCGTCTACAACGGTATTTCGTAGATCCCAAGGAAGCAAAGCTCATGTGCTGGCACGCGGAGAGGAAGAAGCCCGACGATGGATCTGATCCAAAGCTGAGACACGTCGTGGATGGAAGCCAGTGGAAAGCGTTCAACGACGAATATTGGTATTTTGCATGTGATGCAAGGAACATCGTGCTCGGTGCGTGTACCGATGGCATGAATCTGTTTGGCAACCAGAACACCAACCATAGCACATGGCCCGTGTTTGTATGGATGTATAACCTCCCCCCTAGTTGTGCATGAAGTTGAAGTACATACACATGAGCATGCTGATTCAAGGGTCGAAACAACCGAGAAATAATATTAATTTGTATCTGGGCTACTTCAAGAGGAGTTAGACACGTTATGGAAAACACCGGCCAAGACATGGGACGCTGGCAAACGCGAGTATTTCTATATGAGAGCCGCGTTGATCACAACGATGCATGACTATCTCGGTTACGGATATGTCGCAGGAGAGGTGTGCCATGGATATTGCGGATGCACGCGGTGCATGGATGATACGACGTCTGAGTAGCTAACGCCAAGGAAAGATGGCGGGTCTGGAAAATCGTGTACATGGGGTATCGAAGATGGCTTGAGAAGGACAACCCGTGGAGAAACCGTGGAGATCTATTCAATGGTGAGGCTGAGAATCGAGGACCTCCGCATAGGCGGAGCGGCGCCGAAATCGATGAGCTGTTGAAAAACTGGGAACAGTGCCACGCGCCGGGAAAGACGATGAAAAAGGCGTCGGAGCCGCTGCTGAAGGTATGGAAGACGAGGTCTGTTTTCTGGGACTTGGAGTACTGGCACAAACTCGACATGCCTCATTGCCTTGATCAAATGCATATCAGTAAGAATGTCCTTGAGAGCTTGCTTGCAACACTGATGAACATGCCGGATAAGACCAAGGATGGACCGAAGGCAAGAAAAGACTTGCAGGATTTGGAGATCAGGGAAGATCTACACATGCCGCCCCGTAAAAAGTCAGAGGAGACAGAGATGGAGACAGAGGCGTGGGAGAAGAAGGGCAAAAAATTAAAGGAAGAGGATTATTGCCCCCCTTCTTGCTTCACCTGAAGTCCGGCTGAGATCGATCAATTCTTCAAGTGCCTTACCGGAATCAAAGTTAGTTCTGATTACTGTGGCAAGATAAGCAGATATCTAGACACGAAGAAGAAAAGGTTCAGCGGGATGAAGTCCCATGACTCTCATGTGATGATGATGCAAATACTGCATGTTGCCCTTAGAGGGATAATGGAAAAACATGTCTGTGACACGCTTATTGGTCTCTGCAACTTTTTCGACGTCATCTCTTGAAAGTCGATCAGTGTGAAGCAGCTCCGAAGGCTACAGGAAGAGATCGTTGTGATACTAAATGAGCTTGAGATGTACTTCCTGCCCGTGTTCTTTGACGTCATGGTGCATCTGTGTGTCCATATTGTGGACGACATAATAGACCTGGGACCGTCATTCCTGCATAACATGATGCCGTTTGAGAGGATGAATGGGATCATCAAAGGATTCGTTCGTAACATGTACCATCCGGATGGAAGCATCATGCAGGGCTATATGATACAAGAGTGCATCTCTTTCTGCGAGAATTTTCTATATGGTGCAGACCGGCCGCCTAGTGTTGGTTTGGCCGTTAACAAGCATGATGGGAGGCTCGAAGGAGAAGGTCACTCCAATGGTCGCAGGGAACTGCATGTGGCCTACTCAGATCGACGCAACGACTTTGACAGAGCAAACTTGGTAGTGCTACAACATCTAGACCAGGTAGATCCTTTCGTGACACTGCACAAAGAAACTATCGCAAAGAAGTATCATGACAGGGGGGTATGCAAGACGGACGCCGAAGTTACTAGAGAGCACAACTCCACTTTCCTACATTGGTTCAAAGAGCATATTATTGCTAATCTCCCGGAAGAGGGCTCTAAGGACGGATTGCTCATATATGCCTTAGCCCACGGCCCCTCGCCCAACCTCGTCACCTATCTGGCATACGATATCAATGAATACACGTTCTACATGGAGGCCAAAGATATGGACAATGATGAGCGGAACTCAAGGTGACGATGGAATGCATGACCGGTAGCGACAACAACACAACTAAGAGATTTTACCGAAGGGTCGAGGAGATCTGGGAGCTTGACTACTCTGGACTGCACAATGCGATGATGTTCCGTGTCAGATGGGCTAAGAATGTTGAAAGAGAAAACCGGTATTTCACTACCATGACTATACCCGACGCCAAGAGTGGTACCGGAACGCTATCACAAAAAATGAGCCATGGGTACATGCTAAGCACGTGACACAATGCTTCTTCATAACCGATCCATGCAATCCCAGCCGTGTTGTCGTGAGGAGAGGCAAAAGGAACATCATTGGAATAGATGGAGTCGCCAACGAGGAAGACTACAAGAAGTACGACAAAGATGACGATGACAATGACGATGAAGTATACGACAAAAGAAGAATTGATACTACATACCTAAGAAAGATCGTACTCCATGGAAAAGGAAAAGTCACAATGAGGGGCTCAATTATTCATCAACGAACAAGAAGGGAAAGAAGCTCACTCAAAAATCAAAAACGTCGACACTGAGGAACCATTATCGTTCAAATGATGTAATATATATGTTCCTATTTTGTGTACACACTTAATCGTTATGCATGGGTCAAATGATATAATATATACTACCTCCTTTCCGGTTTATAGGGCTCAATTCAAAAATCTCACCAACCAAGGTAGATGATGAGTGGTGGAATAATTTCCGTGGTTTGTAAAAGCACTCAATTAACACGCTCATTCTATTGAAAGAATTGTGTTACCAATGCATTAATTGCAATGCATGCATGCATGAAGTACATGCATTGGTCAAGTTTCTCATAATCCTTGCATGCAATGAATTAATGCACCTTGAAATCTGAGGACGTGATGGAGAACAATCAAACTGAGACTTATAAAACAGGAAACCAAATTTTTTGAGATAAGCCCTATAAACAGGGAAGGAGGGAGTATGTTACTATTTTGTATACATACTTAACTGTCAAATGATGCAATATATATCGCCTTAGTTATATACATCGTATCACCTTCCCTTCGTTCCTGATCTCGGAAAAAAAAGAAAAGAAAAAGAAGAAAAGAAAAGGGAGAGAAAATAAAGGAAAAGAAAATAGAAGAAACCAACAGGAAAACTGATATAGGTACTCGTTATAGCGGTAGAGTTTTTCTGAAAACGGGCTACAACTAGTCAAACTAGCAGCAGCCCAGCCACAGAAACATGCTATAACTACCTATGATAGTAGTAGCGCATTTGCGAAATGCGCTATAGCTAAGTTAGCTATAGCGTGTTTAGCTCAAACACGCTACTGCTATTCTGACTTAACCCCCAAAATCCCCACTCTCTGCTTCTTCCAGCCATTGCTTCCTCACCCAAATCCCTACTCTCTCTTCCGCCTCGTCCCTGACCCCGGTGCTTGCCCTGACCCCGGCCACCTCGCCCTTGCCCCCGACCCCGGACCCGGCGCTCGCCCCCGAGCCCGACGACCTCGCCCTTGCCCCCGACCTCCCAACCTCGGCCGTCGTCGGGCCTGCCTCCTTGCCCCTGCACCCTCTGTAAGCTCCCACCGCTCCTCCTCTCTCTGCTAGCTAGGGTTCTTCGGTTAATTTAGTTAGGTTTTAGTTAGGGCAGTAGGTTAATTAGGTTATCTATTTAGTTTCAAATATTTTTAGTTTCAAATTTAGGTAGGCTGAATTTAGTTTCAAATATTCTGAAGAAAAATGACTTGTGCTATGTGGACATGTGATATGTGGACATGTGATTTGTACATGTCATATTTGGAATTTGGACATGTCATATTTGGACATGTGATGTTTTGGACATGTCATATTTGGAAAATGATGATTATGTGCAGGGCAAATGATCCGAGTGGCCTATGTTTCGCCAGAATGTTGTTTCATTTCTGTTCCGGTGAATTTCAGGCGCTTGATATGTCGACTTTTTAGCAAAGGTCATGCCGAAATTTTTCGTGAATTTTGGCATGACTTGTGCTAGAAAGTAGGCATATCGAGCGCCGGGATTTGCTGGGAAACATCATTCCGACAAACATAGATCTTTTTATTATGGCATTTCTCATTTTTTATAGTTTTAGACTTAAACGAGGAGACTTAATCATAGAAAACATGTTGAACAACGAAGAAACCGGGCGTTCTGACCAAGATGCAGAAGGGATGGATTATGAGGGTGAACAATAGTACCTCGACTTTTTGTCTGCTAAGCAGAGTCAAGGTTTGCAGGTCAGCCTCGATGATGGTACTGACGCTGACATCGACACCGACGACGCCAGCAATGATGGCGGCGCCGAGACCGGCAGGGAAGGTACCAGCGGGGAAGATACCGACGCTGAAGGTACCGGCGCTGATGCCGCTACCGAAAATAAGAAGCAGAGGATACAAAAACCTAACAAACTCGGCATTGGACGACTCGTGATCACAAAGATGGCCCCTGGCAATTTGAGACATTAGAGCCGGAAGAACCTCGCAAGTGCTATGGGAACCAAGTAGGATGCATCCTACGGGAATGCGCGACCATCAACAACAATGACTTAAGGAGTAAAGAACATTTGAGGCAGTTGCTCCTGACGAAGTTGCACAAGAGATTCAAGTTTCCCGACCGGGATGATAGCATAGAGCAACCGTGGGATGATCCGAAGATGAAAAAGATTAACAATCACGCCATGGGCATGTTTAGCAATAATTTGGCCTCTTGGAAAGGGAGGGTGAAATGACCTGTTGAGGCTGAGGAACCCCTGTCCAAGATTCTGTAGGAAAATCCGACACTTACGGAAGAGGAGTTCGAAAAATTCAAGGACACTTGCACTACCAAGGCAGCCAAGGCTAAGACTGCAAAATTCAAGAGCCTTCAGCAAAGGAACACGGGGAAGCATCACCTTGGAAGCCGTGGCTACCTTGGCAAAAGGCCCATATGGGATAAGGAGGATGCGGAACGTGAAGCCGCGGGTCTCCCAGACCCCTTCGCGAAGTTCACCAACCCCTTAGAGCGTGACTTCATCAGGGACCGCTACAAGTGGGACAAGGAAAATAAGGTTTTTTACACGGACCAGATCACAAGGAAATTGATTAGACTACTGGTAATAATTCTTTTACCACCTTACATTTAGCTTCTGATCAAGTTGACTACACATTCGTAAATGGTTCATGTTCCTTCTGCAGGAGAAGCAACACCAGCTTGTAGCCGAAAGTCCTACTTCGCCGATGAAGCCCAAGTGGGACACCCCTCTCAGTCGGGCCTTGAACGGACTAAAGGGACTCCCTTTGGAGCAGCGGCCACAATATGGACGTGTGCACGACGCCAGAGACGGCGCCACGTGGAAGGTCTTTTACAAAGAGGGCCCGAAGGCCAAGAAGCAGAAAAAGAAGTTTAGTCAGGCGGACATCGACGAGAAGGTGAAGCTTGCGTTCGAGAAAAAAGCAGCCGAGGACGTGAAAAAGTAGCTGAGGAGAGAAATGAGTTGCTACAGCAGGCAGTCGCTACATCTGTAGATGCCTGCTGAACTGATTTCGCTACTAACTTGATCCCGGCTATCATGAACTGGACGAAGGAAAATCCAGACAAGATGGTACATGATTCCCCCATGCCTAGTTTCTTCGGAAGCAACTCGGTGAACAACACCACTGCACCATCACCTGCTCACGCAACCGGGCCTCCTTCCGCACCCGCACCCGCACCCGCTCATAGCAGCCCATTATCAGTCTCTGGCACGCTAGGTGGGCCTTCGTCTTTGGCTGAGCTCGACGCCCTCACGGTAATTACATGTCACACCAACATATATCTAGAATATTCCATTTTCGTTGCCTTCCAGATGTTTTATGCCGCAGACATGTGTTTGCAGGCCGACGGAACCCCGTGCACCGTACTCTACTTGATCAAAGGCCAGAATGTGGACATGGGAAAGGGGGTGATAGAAGCCCTTTGAACTCACGTTCCACAGCCAGTCGATGCCCCGTGGGCACTTTAGGGTTACCTTGTCGAGCGTGAAATCGTGGTACGAGGATTTGCCTCCTCTAGTACGGCTAAGGGGAGAGGACGACGAGACCTCGCCGCGGATTGGAAGCTGCAAGGGTTGGGTGCTGCTATGGTCGAAGAATCTTCTTCGTCTGGAGCCGGCCGAGGGAATGATACGTCTCCATCGTATCTATAATTTTTGATTGTTCCATGACAATATTCTACAACTTTCATATACTATTGGCAACTTTTTATACTATTTTTTGGGACTAACATATTGATCCAGTGCCCAGTGCCTGTTCCTGTCTGTTGCATGTTTTATGTTTCACAAAAACCCCATATCAAACGGAGTCCAAACAGGATAAAAACGGACGGAGAATTATTTTGGAATATTTTTGATTTTTGGGAAGTAAAATCAACGCGAGACGGTGCCCGAGGGGGCCAGGTGATAGGGGGCGCGCCCCAGGGAGGCAGGCGCGCCCTGGACTCTCCTGGGGCCCCCGTAGGGCGGTTGACGCTCTTCTTTTGCCACAAGAAAGCTAATTTTATGAGAAAGATCTGGACGAGAGATTCACCCCAATCGGAGTTACGGATATTCAGATATAAAAGAAACGGTGAAAGGGCAGAATTTGGGAACGCAGAAACACAGAGAGACAGAGAGATAGATCCAATCTCGGAGGGGCCCTCGCCCCTCCCAAGCCATGGGAGCCAAGGACCATAGGGGAAACCCTTCTCCCATCTAGGGAGAAGGTCAAGGAAGAAGAAGAAGAAGAAGGGGGGCTCTGTCTCCCCCTTGCTTCCGGTGGCGCCAGAACGCCGTCGGGGGCCATCATCATCACCGCGATCTTCACCAACACCTCCATCATATTCACCAACACCTCCATCATCTTCACCAACATCTCCATCACCTTCTCCCATCTATATTCAGAGGTCCACTCTCCGGCAACCTGCTGTACCCTCTACTTGAACGTGGTGCTTTATGCTTCATATTATTATCCAATGATGTGTTGCCATCCTATGATGTCTGAGTAGATTTTCGTTGTCCCATTGGTGGTTGATGAATTGCTATGATTGATTTAATTTGCTTGTGGTTATGTTGCTGTCCTTCGGTGCCCATCATATGAGCGCGCACGTGGATCACACCATAGGGTTAGTTGTATGTTGATAGGACTATGTATTGGAGGGCAAGAGTGACAGAAGCTTCTACCTAGCATAGAAATTGATACATATCGGATTGAAGGGGGACCAATATATCTTAATGCTATGGTTGGGTTTTACCTTAATGAACATTAGTAGTTGCGGATGCTTGCTAATAGTTCCAATCATAAGTGCATAGAACTCCAAGTCAGGGATGACACGCTAGCAGTGGCCTCTCCCACATAAAACTTGCTATCGGTCTAGTAAAGTAGTCAATTGCTTAGGGACAATTTCACAACTCCTACCACCACTTTTCCACACTTGCTATACTAACTTTATTGCTTCTTTATCTAAACAACCCCTACTTTTTATTTACGTGTTCTTTATTATCTTGCAAACCTATCCAACAACACCTACAAAGTACTTATAGTTTCATACTTGTTCTAGGTAAAGAGAACGTCAAGCGTGCGTAGAGTCGTATCAGTGGCAGATAGGACTTGCTGCTCCTACTTGCAATTATTATGAGAGAGGAACTATATCTCTGTTTCCAATATGATAAAATTGCAAGAAACTGCTTATACTATGCATTAGCCTTTACTTGGTGTGCATGAATTGTCCTTTTATGACATGCCGAGGCATATGAAGAGAGTTAGACTTCGTTGCATGATATATGTTACTTTGTGCTCACTACTAAATCACAAATCATTGTTAATTAAAATTGGCTTTGATATACCTTGGGATCCAGGTGGATCCATTACTTGAGCACTATATGCCTAACTTAATGGCTTTAAAGAAAGAGCTGCCAGGGAGACAACCCGGAAGTTTTAGAGAGTCATTTATTTCTGTTGAGTGCTTTTATATAGTTTAAAAACAAAAAAGATAAATAAAGAGGGGAACCTAAAACTTTTCAAAAAGGAAAGTGAAAGTGAGAAAGACAAGCATTGTTGAAGTGGGAGCTAGCCTTGAACTTTGTTCATGCTCACAGAAACTTTGTGAATCTTGATTACAGAAACTTTTCAACAAAAATAATTACCCCCTTGTACAACCCCATTGTATTATAAAAATAATGTGCCAAGGTTTGCCTTTAGGATGTTTACAATTCTAGTTGGTTTGTACGGTGCAGGACAGAAACTTTGGCTGTAGTGCGCGATTTTACATTTTTAACTGGAACGTCAAATGGTTCTGATTCTTTTTTGCACTGTCTTGCTGTACAAATTGTTTATTTTTCCTAACCGTGGTAGAATATTTGGGGTACCAGAAGTATGGTGAATGTTCATATTGCTACAGACTGTTCTGTTTATGACAGATTCTGTTTTTTGATGCATAGTTTGCTTGTTTTGATGAATCTATCAATTTATATCAGTGGATTAAGCCATGTAAAAGCTATATTACAGTAGACATAATGCAAAAACAAAATATGAGTTGGTTTGCTACAGTACTTAGAGTAGTGATTTGCTTTATTATACTATCGGATCTTACCGAGTTTTTTGTTGAAGTTTTGTGTGTATGAAGTGTCTAATCGAGCAGGTCTCGATATGAGGAAAAGGAAGAGAGGCAAGAGCTCAAGCTTGGGGAGGCCCAAGGCAACCCAAGTAAATATTCAAGGAGACTCAAGCGTCTAAGCTTGGGGATGTCCCGGAAGGCATCCCCTCTTTCTTCAACAAGTATCGGTATGTTTTCGTATTCGTTTTGTTCATGCGATATGTGCAAGTCTTGGAGTGTCTTTTGCTTTTAGTTTTCACTTTTCTTTTATGCACCATGCTGGTACACTACTAGGAAAAGGGCTATAGATAGGACTGATTCTAATGGCGCACCAGGTAAGTAGTGCGCCACTACTATATACTAATGGCGCACCGGTTGCTCGTGCGCCATAAGTGTGGAAGACACTAATGGCGCACCGTGCTCACGGTGCGCCACTACTATTGATTTTTTTCCCATTTTTCCATACAAACTAATGGCACAGGGATGGCAAAGTGCGCCATTACTAGTTAGAACTAGTAATGCCGCACGACCAAGACAGTGCGCCATTAGTATATAATTTTTTTTACTTTTTTGCAAACCTACTAATGGCGCATTATGCCAAAGCCCAGTCGTGTTTATACCCGAAGCCAAATCCAAGACCGCGGGCGCAAACGTCACCGTGAAAAATGAGCCATGGGTACTGGCTTCCCAAGTGGACCAATGCTTCTTCATTACCGACCCGCCAAAGCCCAGTCGTGTTGTCGTGAGGAGAGGCAAAAGGAAGATCATCGGAATGGATGGAGTAGCCAATGAGCAAGACTTCGACAAGTACGGCGACCCGAAGATCGAACATGACGACGACGATGAAGTAGCAGCACACACCACAAGAAGAAGAAGGACCACCCTACCTAAAGGACGTCCGTTCCACAGAAGAACACCATTTGCGAAAAAGAAGGGCAAGAAGATTGTGAACAAATAGCTAGCTAAGATCGATTGTATTTAAATCGTAGTCTTCATTTCTCGATTGTATTTCATGGGCACTTTTTGATATCATGAATATTTTTAAATTTCATGGGCACTTTTTGAATTCATGAGGACACTTGATCTCGATCCCCCTCCATCTCGATCTCGATTCCCCCTCCATCTTGATCTCGATCCCCGCACCCTCCCCCGCTCCACCGCCGCCGCCGATGATATTTTCAAGTAAGAAATTTGAACATATTGTTTAAAAAATTATTACTGTTTTTATAAAAAATATTACTGTTATGATTTAAACAAGTTTGAACATATTTAAACACAAATATATATAAAAAAAAGCATTTAAAATGAATAAAAAAATATTGGGGAGCCTAGGAATCAAACCCAGGACCTCCTAGTGTGTGTGTTGCGTGCTGACCAGTCGGGCTAGTGGGTGGGTTCTGTTGTAGATAGGGTTAGGTTGTAGATATGGTTAGTGGGCTAGATTAAAACAAAATTCTAATGGCGCACCCAGGGGTGGTGCGCCATTAGAATAGTCATACTTATGGCGCACGACTGGACGGTGCGCCATTAGAACCCTCCCCCTAGCTATCCTCTCTCCCTCTCGCCAGATCCCCTTCGACCCTCTCTCCCTTGCCACTAGATCCACCCGCGCGCTGCCCCGACCCACGCTGCCGCCGCCCCCGCGCCTCCGTCTCCGTCGCCGCCCCCAGTCAGCCCCTGCCCTGCCCCCCATCACCGTCCGCTCCCAATCCACCCCC
>NC_041383.1:572851020-572916129 GCF_002162155.2 Triticum dicoccoides | reverse complement strand
CTTCACCGCACCCACACACCCCCTCCCTCGCCTTCCCAGCCCTCGAGCTCCACCGTGCGAGGTGACAGGCAAGGCGGCGGGCAGAATCTGCTTCAACACCGGGCCGGCGAGCGGCGGAACCAGGGCACGACGGCGCTCGACCCCTCCACCCCCCCTCCACCTTTTCTTCCTCGGGTCGCCACTGTCTTCCTCAACTTCGGCCACCTCTGTTGCTACTAAGCTGTCGCAGGGCCTCCTTGCGCCTCCTCGGTGAGCTCCGCCTCCTCTCCCCTCTTCCTTCTCGCGTGCCAAGAAATGCATAGCAATTATTTGCTTCACTTAGTCATTGATGGTCATTCAGTATGAAATTACAACCTGCAGGTATTGGTTGGAATGTGTAACTACAATTTACAGGGGAAATGTTTGCAGTTAAGTTATGTGGTTGGAAAGATCATGTGTCATTAGAAACTTGGAAGCTAAAAACTTTGCGATCCTCACCATAAGGATGATTATATCTTCCATGCCTGAATAGCTCTGCCTAAATAATAAATAGATAAAGGTAAAACTAAACCATGCTCAGCGATGAGTTTTGTCAACTGACAACCAAAGCAAACTTGTTCATCATTACAAAAGCAAACTTGTTCAACATAACAAAAGCAAACTTGTTCAACATAACAAAAGCAAACTTGTTCAACCACATAACTACAAACTGAGACACAGTAGTAGGGGTCATCCCAATACCACAAACAACTCAATATCCCCAGTAGTAGGGGTCATCCCAATGATCCTCCGCCTCTTGCCAGAGCTCCAAACCTTCTTTGGTGATTTCAATTTTCTTCCATGCCTCGTAGGTGACGTACGCATCTTTCGCGGCGTACTCGATGAGCTTGTTTGGCAGTGGGTTGTCCCCCCATAGTAGGTGGTCCGATTTCCTGTCGATCTTCTGCTTCATTTCCTTGTAGGATGGGTGGATGAGGCTGCCTGCAAACTCAGCCAAAGACTGCCACTTCTTTCCATTGTTTGGAACTCTCCATTTGCACTGCAAGTCGACGTACTTGTCGGGGTTGATCTCTAAACCAGACAACTTCAGCTTCTCCTTGTCGCCTCCAATGCAGAAGCCAACAAAGGTGTACAGCTTCTTCTCCTGCAGGAGCGGGCGGAGTTCCTTGGGCCTGCATCAAATTAATCTGGTGCATCAAATTCATCTACTTCAAAAACTTCAGAAACTACAGAATTAAAATGGGTTCAGTTGAAGCAAAATTCAGTTAAAATAGCATCTTCAGTTCTGACAAAAATTTAGTTAAAACAGTATGATCACAACAACTACTAAATGATCACAACAACTACAAGACAACATTCTGTATGATCAAAATAGCAAGCATAACATCTCAATGATGTATTTTTTTGCAATCTTTTGCATTACAAGACAACATTCATAATAGCTACTAAATGATCACAAAAACTTCTAGACAACATCCTGTATGATCACCAAAAAACTACTAATTAGACAGAAACTTCATAACTTCAGAACTAGTATTGCATCTACTTCAGAACTTCAGAACTATTGCATCTACTTCAGAAACTTCAGAACCTTCAGAAACTACTAATTAAAACGAAACTTCGGAACTTCAGAAACTTCAGAACTTCAGAACTAGTATTGCATCTACTTCAGAACTTCATAACTATTGCATCTACTTCAGAAACTACTAATTAGATAGAAACTTCAGAACTAGATGTTTTTACCATTTGGTTGCCGCGGTGATGTGGTATACCAGGATGAGATCCTCCACGCATAACTGCAGAACTGTAGCAATTTGGAGGTTTGTCTTCCCTGGTATACTCGACATCAACACCGATATTCCGAGGAAGCATGCCACCGAGCCTCCTCCTCATCTTGTGGATCATCTTGTCGGCTTCGTCTGGATTGCTGGTGCATACGACATCCAGCGGCTCCTTCAGGTGGATATCAACCTTGAGCGGCACGGTGTAGTCCCGCTTCTGCCCGGGGACCAGAACATCGTCGCCGACCACCAGCGGCTCCTTGCCAGACGCCTCACCACGGTGATGCTTGGCAGACGGAGGGGAGTTGCTCCACGATGCCTCTGCCATTCTCTTGGCAGACGGAGGGGAGTTGCTCCACGATTCCTCCGCCATTGCCCTCCTGGCCAACGATGGTGGAGGCAGAGGGGAGTTGCTTGATGCTGGAGGCAGAGGGAGGTAGAGGGAGGAAGATGGAGCGGCAATGGAATGAGGAGGGAGGCAGAGGGAGGAAGATGGAGCGGCAATGGAATAGGAGGGAAGTTACCTGGACGTGGGAAGAAAACCCCCTCTGCGTCATGGGGAGTTGCCAGTGGAGGGGAGACGTGGGGCGTTGCCTCGAAAACTCAAACGTCCTGCCCTTTGGAGGGGAGACGTGGGCCCTCGAAAACTCTGGAGGGGAGACGTGGGCCCTCCTGTTTCTGAAACGTCCAGGAGGGGAGACGTGGTATTATAATGATCAAACCATGTTATATCTGACGAAACTGACAGAGACTGAAAACTACACCTATACCTGACGAAACTGAAGGTGTTCTTCAGCAGCTGATTAAAATTCAGTTAACAACAACATCAGTAAAATTTAGTTAATTAAATGAAGAAGAGAAGAGAGAAAGTAGAGAGCAAGAGGAGTACTTGCATTAACTGAAACATTTTACTTTAAACTTGCATGCATTCTTTGCTTGTTTATATTCATTCTTGTAAACTGAACATGCTCATCTATCTATCTATCTATCTATCTACCTGCTTAAGTATGTATGTATGCATTGTATTTTTATTTCCTTTGGAAAGTAAAGTTTATTTCCTGGCTGGCTGGCATGATGGCTCATGGATCCCTCAGCTGCAGCTACAGTTGGAGCTCAATCTGATCTCATCTGAAATGAATCTATAAATACCGAGTGTAGTTAGTTAGAGAGTAGCAGAAATAGTTGCTGGATGCAGTTACTTGCATGGGCCTGGCTGATGAAGAAAAACTTTATATATATTCATACTGATGTTGACTCTATAAATCATACTTATTGGACATGTTTTATGTGTTGATCCATCAATTGATCACATTGAGAAAGACCATCGTGTCTCCGACCATTTTGCAAAGGTCATGTCTCCGACCATCGTGTCGTGATGAATTTGCAGGTACCCCGGGAGGCCCTTGAGTTCCGGCAAATTCAGGTACTCCATATATCCTATTTTCAGCAAAGGTCATGCTAAAATTTTCCGTGAATTTTAGCATGACTTTACTAAAAATAGGACATATGGGGTACTTGCGACTAATGCATGGGCCGGGGTATCTTAGTACTTAGTTAAGTAGGATCAACTGCCCCGCCATTCTTGCTGCATTAAACCATAGGTGGAAATAGAGCCAAGTGATTAGGCCCAACTTAGAATTCTCCTTGGCATCAATAAACCCTAGATGATAAACCCAACATAGGTGGCAATAGAGCCAAGTGATTAGTGCCAAGTGATTAGGCCCAACCTAGGGTGCCTCGGCATCGATAAACCCTAAATGATGAAAACTTAACTTGGCTGCACCGGATGCCTCGGTGTCGATGAGAACCTAAATGATGTACGCTTAGGCTTTTAGGGTGCCTCGGCGTCGACAAACCCTAAATGATGAAAGCTTAGGCTTTTAGGGTGCCTCGGTGTCGACAAACCCTAAATGATGAGACCATGATCTTGTTCCTTGACAATAACCAACTTTTTGACCAATTTTTTTCCTATTTAGAGCGAAACATGGCCCACAACGATGAGGCCGGTGGTTCGGGCGGCAAGCAATTCTGGGAGCTATCCCAGGAGATGGAGGAAATAACTTAACTCTATGAGGACGCCGCGGAAGACACCGATCCTGATTACACAACACCTAGTGGCGTCGGGGATGACACCACTGATGGTGCCGCCGAGGATGCCACCACTTATGATGGCGGCGCACACACAGATGGCAGCCAATCGAAGAAGCAAAGGAAGGACCGGCGTCCGAATGCGCTCCGCACCGTCAAGGAGGAATTCACTCAAGTACAAGGGTAAGGTTCCTGGAGTCTACGACGACTGGGAGGAGTGTCGGAGACAGGTTCACCGTTTCAGCGGTAATAGTTACAAAGGGTACACCACTAGGGCGGAGGCCGAATCTAAATATGCCCGCTATCTAGCGGGAGAGAGGAGGGAGCGTTGGAGGAACCGGATGAGGACCAGTTTGATCGCGATGATGCTCATCGTGATGACCACAACTCTCTTTTATGTGATGGTAGTTTAGATGATCGATATCGACTTGTAATGTGAAGACAAACTCGATACTCGCGGTCTTGAGACTTGTAATGTTTTATCTTTGTTCGGTCTTTTGAATTCGGAGACTAATATGATGAATTATATTCGGAGACTAATCTTCTATTGTATTCGATGAATCTGATGTTGCTGTGTGCTGCTGTCTATATTCTGTCCAATAATATATTTTGTAACCTGTGCAAAAATCAGAAAAGCAAAAAAAAACCAAATATTCATACTAATGGTGCATCAAGGCAGAGTGCGCCATTAGTATGCCAAAGGATACTAATGGCGCATCAAGGCAGAGTGCGCCATTAGTGTGACAAAGCACATGGTTACATATGGCCCCCCGGGAGGCACACTAATGGCGCATGGAGTTACATACTAATGGCGCACTGCCAGGTGCGCCATTAGTATACCAGATACTAATGGCGCACCAGTGGTGCGCCATTAGTAAAAAATTCTAATGGCGTGCTACTAATGGCGCACCAGTAGTGCGCCATTAGTAGGCAAAACTGGTGCGCCATTAGTAGGCCTTTTCCTAGTAGTGGTATGAGATAGTCCTTGGTTGATTTAAAGAATGCTCATTGCACTTCACTTAAATCTTTTGAGTATGGCTTTATAGAATGCTTCATGTGCTTCACTTATATCATTTCACGTTTGGATTGCCTGTTTCTCTTCATATAGAAAAACGCCATTTGTAGAATGATCTTTTGCTTCACTTATATTTGTTAGAGCGTGGGCATATATTTTGTAGAAAGAATTAAACTCTCTTGCTTCACTTATATCTATTTAGAGAGATGACAGGAATTGGTCATTCATATGGTTAGTCATAAAATCCTACATAAACTTGTAGATCGCTGAATATGATATGTTTGATTCCTTGCAATAGTTTTGCGATATAAAGGTGGTGATATTAGAGTTATGCTAGTGGGTGACTGCGGATTAGTAGAAACACTTGTGTTGAGGTTTGTGATTTCCGTAGCATGCACGTATGGTGAACCGCTTTGTGATGAAGTTGGAGCACAATTTTATTTATTGATTGTCTTCCTTATGTGTGGCGGTCGGGGACGAGCGATGGTCTTTTCCTACCAATCTATCCCCCTAGGAGCATGCACGTAGTACTTTGTTTTCAACGGCTTGTAGATTTTTGCTATAAGTATATGAGTTCTTTATGACTCATGTTGAGTCCATGGATTATACGCACTCTCACCCTTCCATCATTGCTAGCCTCTTCGGTACCGTGCATTGCCTTTCTCACCTCGATAGTTGGTGCAAACTTCGCCGGTGCATCCAAACCCCATGATATGATACGCTCTATCACACATAAGCCTCCTTATATCTTCCTCAAAACAGCCATCATACCTACCTATCATGGCATTTCCATAGCCATCCCGAGATATATTGCCATGCAACTTCCATCATCATCATATACATGACTTGAGCATTCATTGTCATATTGCTTTGCATGATCGTAAGATAGCTAGCATGATGTTTTCATGGCTTGTCCGTTTTTTAATGTCATTGCTACGCTAGATCATGGCACATCCTGGTACACCGCCGGAGGCATTCATATAGAGTCATATCTTTGTTCTAGTATCGAGTTGTAATATTGAGTTGTAAGTAAATAAAAGTGTGATGATCATCATTATTAGAGCATTGCCCCAGTGAGGAAAGGATGATGGAGACTATGATTCCCCCACAAGTCGGGATGAGACTCCGGATTTTATGAAAAATAAAAGAGGCCAAAGAAGCCCAAATAAAAAAAGAGGCCAAATAAGGCCACCAAAAAATAATAAAAAAAGAAAAAAAGGAAGAAAACAAAAAAGAGAGAGAAAATGAGAGAAGGGGCAATGTTACTATCCTTTTACCACACTTGTGCTTCAGAATAGCACCATGTTCTTCATAAAGAGAGTCTCCTATGCTTTCACTTTCATATACTAGTGGGAATTTTCATTATAGAACTTGGCTTGTATATTCCAATGATGGGCTTCCTCAAATGCCTGAGGTCTTCATGAGCAAGCAAGTTGGATGCACACCCACTTAGTTTTTAGTTTGAGCTTTCATACACTTATAGCTCTAGTGCATCCGTTGCATGGCAATCCCTACTCACTCACATTGATATCTATTGATGGGCATCTCCATAGCCCGTTGATACGCCTAGTTGATGTGAGACTATCTTCTCCTTTTTGTCTTCTCCACAACCATCATTCTATTCCACCTATAGTGCTATGTCCATGGCTCACGCTCATGTATTGTGTGAAAGTTGAAAAAGTTTGAGATTGCTAAAGTATGAAACAATTGCTTGGCTGGTCATCGGGGTTGTTCATGATTAAATACTTTGTGTGATGAAGATAGAGCAACAGCCAGACTATATGAGTTTGTAGGGATAACTTTCTTTGGCCATGTTGTTTTGAAAAGACATGATTGCTTTATTGGTACGCTCGAAGTATTATCGTTTTTATGTAAAAAGATAGAGTATTTCTTTGAATAACTCATATCTTAATATTCATGCCATGATTAGACATATGATCAAGATTATGCTAGGTAGCATTCCACATCAAAAATTATATTTTTTATCATTTACCTGCTCGAGGACGAGCAGGAATTAAGCTTGGGGATGCTGATACGTCTCCATCCTATCTATAATTTTTGATTGTTACATGCCAATATTCTACAACTTTGATATACTTTTGGCAACTTTTCAACTATTTTTGGGACTAACATATTGATCCAGTGCCCAGTGCCAGTTCTTGTCTGTTGCATGTTTTATGTTTCACAGAAACCCCATATCAAACAGAGTCCAAACGGGATAAAAATGGGCAGAGAATAATTTTGGAATATTTGTGATTTTTTGGAAGTAAAATCAACGCGAGACGGTGCCCGAGGGGGCCAGCAGATAGGAGGGCGCACCCCAGGGAGGCAGGCGCGCCCTGGACTCTCCTGCCCTCCCCCCATAAGGCAGTTGACGCTCTTCTTTTTCCACAAGAAAGCTAATTTTATGAGAAATATCTGGGCAAAATATTCACCCCAATGGAGTTACGGATCTCCGGATATAAAAGAAATGGTGAAAGGGCAGAATCTGGGAACGCAGAAACAGAGAGAGACAGAGAGATAGATCCAATCTCGGAGGGGCTGTCGCCCCTCCCAAGCCATGGGAGCCAAGGACCAGAGGGGAAACCCTTCTCCCATCTAGGGAGAAGGTCAAGGAAGAAGAAGAAGAAGGGGGGCTCTCTTCCCCTTTCTTCCGGTGGCGCCGGAACACCACCGGGGGCCATCATCATCACCATGATCTTCACCAACACCTCCGTCATCTTCACCAACATCTCCATCACCTTCCCCCATCTATATTCAGCGGTCCACTCTCCCGCAACCCGATGTACCCTCTACTTGAACATGGTTCTTTATGCTTCATATTATTATCCAATGATGTGTTGCCATCCTATGATGTCTGAGTAGATTTTCGTTGTACTATTGGTGGTTGATGAATTGCTATGATTGATTTAATTTGCTTGTGGTTATGTTGCTGTCCTTTGGTGCCCATCATATGAGAGTGCGCATGGATCACACCATAGGGTTAGTTGTATGTTGATAGGACTATGTATTGGAGGGCAAGAGTGACAGAAGCTTCTACCTAGCATAGAAATTGATGCATACGAGATTGAAGGTGGACCAATATATCTTAATGCTATGGTTGGGTTTTACCTTAATGAACATTAGTAGTTGCGGATGATTGCTAATAGTTCCAATCTTAAGTGCATAGAATTCCAAGTCAGGGATGACATGCTAGCAATGGCCTCTCCCACATAAAACTTGCTATCGGTCTAGTAAAGTAGTCAATTGCTTAGGGACAATTTCACAACTCCTACCACCACTTCTCCACACTCGCTATACTAACTTTATTGCTTCTTTATCTAAACATCCCCTACTTTTTATTTACGTGTTCTTTATTACCTTACAAACCTATCCAACAACACCTACAAAGTACTTCTAGTTTCATACTTGTTGTAGGTAAAGTGAACATTAAGCATGCGTAGAGTCGTATCAGTGGTAGATAGGACTTGAGAGAGTATTTGTTCTACCTTTAGCTCCTCGTTGGGTTCGACACTCTTACTTATCGAAAGAGGCTACAACTATCCATATACTTGCGGGTCATCAGGGCACACCAATAACCACACATCAACAAGCAAGTATGGACACCACCACCCCGCCACCGCAATCACCAGCGCCTGTAGTGCAGGGTGAGAGCGGCGGATGACGTGATGATGGGGGTCCAATAGTGGCTGATGTAATCGCCCCCGTAGAACAAAGAATGGATGAGGAGATGGAGGAGGACTCTCTTCGGTTCCTCAATACAGGCGCCTATGACGGTGACTTAGATATGATGAGTCAGCCATATGAAGACTCGGGCTATTTGCATGCTAATGAGGATATGGATTATTTGCTCGGGCAGGAACGTCCTAGCAGGGATTGCAAGAAGTCTCTCTTCATGCAATCCTCACATGACACGCCTGAAGATGCCGCCTCAACACAGGCTCAACTAGCTGGGGGTCGTACAGTGCTTAGCCCGACAGCACCGGGGCGGGGGTTAAGAAAGGGTCTGGAAGGTCAGCCCCAGAAAAAGGAGAAGAAGAGATTGGGGAAGAGAGGCGCTGCTGCCTACAAACAAGCCAGAGCACGTAGCAGCCAGATGGCGGACTTTGAAGAGCATGTACCTATCAAAGGTGTGGCCATGTTCCATGTCACGGATGAGTCGGTGCTACTGCCGAAACTGCTGGAGGCAATATTAGGGGATCTCAGGAGACTGCACGACCATGTGATGTCGACTGAGAAAAGCCTGCTAGCCTTGAAGGATCCAGGATATTCGACATACGCGGCTCGTGTGCCTGAGGGGAAATGCTACGTCGACGCACGTCCCACAGAGGTGTTCTTCCTACGGTTTGACCATATCTTCGAGATGTTTCTGACAAGGTGGCTCGATTGTACAATTGTCCGCCTTTTTGCACTACACATGAGCTCCGTCATGAAGAGAGAAGAAGTCCCACAAATCTGTGTGGCGGATACATACTACATGCACAAGTCCTTCTTGAATCTCAGCGACTTTGAGCGTAAAACTGCTAGGGAGTACCTCAAAAACTTCATTGTACAGAATAATGTCTAGGAAATTGTCCTCCTGCTTTATCATCCAAAGTAAGTCTGTGCTGGACAAACCTTTCGTACATTTCAATCATTCCTTCTCGCTCATATGGAGAATAATTTGAGGTGTTTTTTCCCTATAGCAATGGGCGCGCCGTCCTTATCGTATTTACCTGCAAGTATCCCACGCCATGTATTTCGACTCTACCAAATACTACGAGAAGAAGGACTATACCCAAATATTGAACATTCTTGATGATGCTCTCCAAGGCTTCAGCTTGAGGGGTGGACACCGGCAGATCAGGAAACTAAGACACAAGAAGACGGGTTTCTCGCATAAAACTAACTTCTGCTGCATCCATGTCTCAAAACCAAGCAAGAACGATGGATTCTACCTCCTCCATCTCATGATGGAGTTCACAACGGATCACCAAAAGCTTCGCATGACAAGCAGAAATGATGATCATATCCACGAGTGGGTAGAATCTCATGCTGAAGCGGATTCTAAACTTAGAAATGACTTCTTTCGCATCCAGAGGGACATTGCGACGATCATCATGAAAGAAGTCGTCGATGAGAAGGGGAAGTTCCACCACGGCCCTATATCGCGAGCTGGCGTCTGAACTCGCATAGGCATGCAACGCCAGGACCTCACACCATTCAAGAAGCTAGGGAACATCCTCGATGATATGGAAGGATGGAACTTCTAGTGATTTTCGATGCCGATGATGATGATATCTGTTGGTTGAACTTGTATAGTTTCTGTAGCGATGGAACTTAGTGATGTCCACGGTCCCTGCCGAACTTGCATACGACTAATTTGTTAGTTTGGGTACGATGACCTGCGTACCTCTAGTTAATTAGTTTGCGTATAATGAAACTGCGTTCATTATTTGTATGTTTACTATATGTTGCATATAGTTGCTAACCCTTTCTTTTTCGTGTTGCTCAAGTATATTTTGTTGCATATATGATTGTACATTCTCTCGATGAAGATGCATCTCTAATAGGCACCTAGATTCTTGATGGCGAAGGAGCAGTGCTATGTCGTGTACAAAGGGAAGGTTCCGGGAGTGTACGACGAGTGGCCTGAGTGTCAGGCGTAAGTGGAGGGGGTCTCGGGCGCCAGCCATAAAGGCTTCAAAAGCAGACAAGAAGCAGAAGCTAGTTACTTGAGGTTCATGCTAGCGCGAGAGAGGACTCATAACCGCCGCCTCATGTACTGCATAGTTCGGCTCTCACTCATAGTGATAGCTCTTCTCGCGTATATCATTGTTTAGATGGATGAGGATGTAGTTGCAAGTACTCGAGACTTGTATCACTGTTTTCGAGATGACGATGACATACCACTTTGTGTTGGATGATGACACGATTTAATGATACTATTTGTATGTATATGCTATGGTTACATTTGTATGTATATGATGATGACATTTGTATGTGCTAAACATTATTGTATAAAGCCTGTTCAAATATAAAACAAATACGCAGAAAAATATATCAGAAACTAATAAAACTAGATGTGGCGAGGGGAGAAAAGTTAGCAGCAGCGCGCCCTTACCATTAGCGCGTCTTAATACAAAGCGTTGTAGCTATTAGCAGCAACACGTCTCTCTGGAGCTTGCTACTGATACGCATGTATAGCAGTAGCGCGGGCGGACGCGCGCTACTGCTACATGTTAGTTTAGCGCCATATATGTAGAGCGGCAGCCTGCGCTACTGATACACATAATACACGTGCTACTGCTAGGCTTTCCCTAGTAGTGTCGAGGTATAATCACTTTCAAGTCGGTCACCCATCCTCGGTCTGCTCCAGCCACAAAATACTGAGCCACAACATACTTAGCGTTCAAGTTCTTTTCGGAATGATGTACCGAAAGGGAAGATGCACCTTGATGGTATTGGTTGCCAATCAGACCTATAACACCTATTAGAATGCCACATACATTCTTCAAAAATTGACCAAACTCATATCACACTTTTGAAAACATGTCTTGAAGTAATGCCATAGACCTTCTAGAATCAAGTAAACATGTCTTGAAACACCAAAAGTCATTGTCAAAATTGTGAAAATGACTTCGAGGTAAGTTTGACTGACATGACTGAAAAGTTGACCAAAAACCATTCTTAAATTTTTGAGAACAAGTACTTGGAGGTTAATTTGACACACAGAACTTATGAGCTGACCGAAGTCATATCACATTTTTAGAAATATGTCGTAAAGTATAACGTGACAGACCTTCCTCAAGCCAATTAACATGTGTATAAAAAACAAAACAAACATTGTCAAAATTTGCAAAACAAGGACCTCGAGGTTAATTTAAGTGATAGCTCGGAGCACTATATACGTTTAAATGTGAACAGAACTGGTGTTGTACACACTTAAATGTTTACGGCGACCCATCTGGTAGGGAAGCTGGTCTTTGCTGATATAGGATGCCTCTTCGCATCCTTATGGTGTACCTGGATGAACGCCCGTCGCCAGCTCGCCGGGAAGAGGAAGTGGCGGCCAAGAAGACTGGTAGCGCACCTAAGTAGTTGTAGAATCGAGGACTAGTATTACTGGGGGCACGTATTGAGTAGAAGATAAATTCCTCTCAAATGTATTTACCTTTCATCTTCAGATTCGTGCCCAATTTTTTTTTTTGAAAATGAATGTGTTATCTCTTTGAGTGCTTTAGACTGAAAATAGTATGCGAATGTGTTGCTAATTCATCCAAAATTTACGTGCCGACCACAGTGCGATCTGTTTGTTCTGAAGTAGGCATGTCCATCGACTGAAATAGAAACTGAACTTTATGATGGAAGAACCGATCTTCCCATCCAGACTATAACTTATTCTATTCAATCATATGCATAGCACAAAGCCATATGATCTCTACAGATCAACAACCAATTGTAGCAAATGCGTTCCAAATTTATCCAAAATTGACGTGGCGACCAACTTGTCATCTGTTTGTTCTGAAGTAGGCATGCCCACTCTTTGAAATTGCAACCGAATTTTCTGACAAAACAACAAGTAATCACAGTGAATGGTAGAAGTATCTGACAAGTGGACATGGCTGATGTAACATGCATCTTACTTCTACTTGTGCACACTATACACATATGTTGGTCCATTCATGTACATGTTACGAAGCAAACCACACCCAGAGAGCCTGCATTTTCTTCTCTGCATTCTATACATGTTTAGAAAGCCGATATTAATACCCCATACAAAAAAACCAAAATTTGAATCATGATTATGAAGGAAACCGCTTTTGTCCATATAAAATTCGCAACATCTAGTTGTTTTAATGAAGACATCATGTGTGCACTAGGGGTATGGACGTAGTGTTACTAGGGGCTATAAAAAGGAGAAAATGTATGCACAATGGGTATGGAAGTAGTGTTAGTACAAGGTACAAGAAGGCATACCATCTAAACTTTCAAATGGTTATGAGTACATGGAAATTGAAAAGGAAGTACCACAATGAATGAGTAAACAAATCTACAATAAGATGTTTGAATCAAGAACATGTGAGGACTAGGGGTATGTAGGTACTTTAAGTAGGAGGTACAAACGGGTGTAGCATCTTGTTTTCAAATGGTTATGAGTACATGGAAAATGAAAGGAAATGGCACAATGAATGAGAAAACAAATCTACAATAAGTTGTTTGAATCAAGAAGAACATGTGAGCACTAGGGGTATGGAGGTAGTGTTAGTGTAGGTACTAAAGGGCGTACCGTCTTGATTTTCAAATGGTTACGAGTACATGGAAATTGAAAAGGAAGTACCACAATGAATGAGAAAACACATCTACAATAAGTTGTTTGAATCTAGGAAAACATGTTTGCACTAGGGGTATGGAAGTAGTGTTAGTAGGAGGTACAAAAGGGCGTGGCATCAAGACATGTCAAGTGGTAACTTTAGTTCAAATTTCACATGGACAAAGATGTATTACATGATCTAATATAAATTACTGCAGGTTTGTCATGTACAAGGAAAAGAACATGATTCATCAAAAAATTGTTCACTGGACCTTGGCACGACCAATAAACCTCTTCGAAAAAATAAAAAGGTTCCACCTTCTTTTAATATTCTTGTTGGACCCGAAATTTTGCCCCGCCCTTTCGTTCCCTCTCTTTTTTGGTTCCCTTCAACTATTTTAAATGCCGCGCTCATTTCCCCAATCCCACCGTATAAAGCTTATTCCCAATTCACGAAATGAGCCCATATCTTCATCATCGTCCCCTCATATGTCTCTTATTCTGCATATCTAGTCCACTTGTGGCGGCCAAATGGATCCCTCCCCGGCGTCCGGCATGGGTAGTGTGCTTTGAAGCGGCAAACAACGTAAACTTCCCTCGTCGACCCCAAGACCTAATCCGACAGTACCAAGTAACAACTCTACCCCCCGTGGAACAATTACTAGAACAAGGTAAAATAAATGTACCCGTGGGCTGGCTATATCATTAAACCTGATTATATAAATGAAGAAAATTGGCATAAACTTGTGGACCACTGGTGTGAGGATCACTCCAATGTATGTGATACAAAACTCTTGGCTTTTCAACTTGTCAACCAGTACTTCAAGAAATTTTGTACTAAATTTGATCTTCATGTCATAGGAACTTCGTGCGAAGAAACAAGGAAAACCATCTACTCTGAAGCTCAGCCAGAATGCTGCACGTACAAAATGTTATTTCCACTTCAAACATATGGTAAATATTTGTACTGCCTTATTGCAAAAGCTTTATGTTGGATTACTACATTTCTTGCAGTACTAGTGTTTACCAATTGATAAATACTCCCTCTGAATATAAGGTGTATTGATTTTCATGCAAGTCAACCATTTGAATGCTTGACCAAGATTATAGAATCAATAACAACATCTGCAATAACTATTAGAGAAGATATGAAACTACTTTTCACCATGGATCAAATGATATAAATTTCGTATTGTGAATGTTGATATAATTTTCTAAAAACTCAGTCAAACTTGTACTCAGTTGACTTTTGAAAAAACAAATAAACCTTATATAAAGGAACGGAGGGAGTATGATACAAGCCTAAGGACAACATTGATAATCAATCTGGTGGAGACTTGCTTGAACCTACATGCGCTATAAACAAAGATCCTACATTGAGTCTGACTGCAAAAAAACAAATCGTATGTACTGCCAAATTTGTAGGCTTATAGTTTGACAATAATTATTCAAACTATCAAACACTGTTCTAACACTTCTATCAATCGTATTGCAGAATGAATCTAGGATCAGTCATACACCATCAAAACTGCTTGATACGACAGCAATACTTGATGTAGAAATCATTGAGGAAAAGAGCTCCTCAAGCACCTTACTTTCGAGCATGGGCGTCTCATCCTCCTCGGGGAAGAATTCATCCTCTCTTGAACACATCTATGAGCTAGAATACATCATTGCAACTCAAGAGGCATATGCAAAAAAAGCAACATATATGTTTCATGAAGAGCTGAATGAAATACATTTTGCCCAGATAGTAGAATTAAAGAACTTAAGAAGAAGCAGCTACAAGAGATTGAAGATTTCAAATGGATCAGCAGAAGAAATCCACTGTCTTTGAAAAAAGGCAAAGACATATGGAGGCAATGCTCAGTCACCTGTTAACGAAGTCCATGCAGTCATCACAAGACAACGTCTGAAAAACACCGATAGCCTCATGCTTATAGCCAACTTAATTTTACTTTGTTCGAGAATGTGTCCTCTGCTTCTCCTTGTAAAATGTCAGGATTCACTTATAATGGAAGATCAGTTGCCTTTGAAATCTCATATTCCAGTGAATCAAATTTTCAATCTATTTTCCTGAAATTATGAATTAAATACAGATTTGCTGGCAAAATTAATAATAGATGAATTATAGTTTTTTTCTACGAGCGATGGTAATTGTGACGTAAATGCATGTCATCAACAATGTCTGGTCCCATTTGTAAGAAGCCATGTCAGCATCTTCTGGGCCCATATGTCACCAGTTTTGCCCAGTCAAAAATGACGCCGAGTTATTACTGATGGGACGGTCGGCGATAAAACCCACGTTGGACCCACATGGAAGAAGCCACCTCAGCAAATTCTGGCTTCATCTGTCTAAATCTTTGACCAGTCAACCCCCTCGGATCGATCACCGGTGACGCATTATCGTCGCCAAAATGATCTTACGCGACACATTGGGCTATCATGGGTGACATTCTGGACCGTCACCGGCGGCGATCGGTAACATTATTAGGTTTGTCACCTAAAATGCGATCTTGCATGACGGAAACGTGGTACCATCAAAAATTACTTTCTATGATGGCGCTTCAATGACAATGGGGTTGACAGTCGGAAAATGTCACGGGGGTATTTTCCATGACGAAAAAGGGTTATACGTGACACAAGTGAAACGTCGCAAAATAGAGCAAATTTTGTAATGTAGTGTAGCAAGTGTGCTTGACAATTTTCATGTCATATGGGATAGCAATGGTTTGTTGGTGAACAAAAAAAATTAAGTGTAACATTTGGTGCTCGACTTTTTATTTTTTGCATAGGTCAAAATGCTTAAGTTCTTCCCCCAGAAATTTGCATGTACTATTTTGGCGTGACAATGAACACGTCTATTTTTTTTAAAAAAAATTGACATTTGTGAAATCCATTTTTGGCACGCAGGAGCATGTGCTCCCTAGAGCCAAAATGGATTTCCGCAAAAATTAACACTATATACAAGTTACTATTTACACTTTTCGTCCTTGAATTGGCTAGGAGTAGAAGATGTAGGGAAAACGGTGAGGAGGAGACCACAAGTATTCCTCTAGCAATGAATGGTGGGTGGGCTGAAGGTGGGACTTATTGGAGGCTATGAATACGTTCAGGTTGCCACTCGTCTTCCACGCCAGTGTGCATTTACAAAGTTGAATGGAGCTTTGAGAATAATCACTATAGTTGTTTGTTGTTCTGTGACAATAGTATGTGTTAGTTTAACCCACTTTGTTCGATTGTAAATATGAAATTTTTCATCCTTATTGCAATGCACGGCGAAGGTGAGGTGGGCATCATCCGATTTTAAAGGAGAGGGCTCTAGCGAAAAATGTCCCGCTATGGCGGGAAACCGAGTGGAAAGGGGAGGTTCCGACAGGAAAAGGGGATGGTCCATCGTGGGGTAAAGTTTTTGTCTTGGGCCCGCGTGTTGGAGAGAACATGGCAGATAGTCCATACAACCACAGTTCTCCCCCATATATAATGTCTGGATTTGGGGAGTCCAGCCAATTTAGACGTCGAATTCTGGGAAGCCATTGGGCGCCCGTTTGATGTCCAAATACGACTTGACTTATGAGGGAGAAATGAGCATCAACCTTGGAGATGACTTTAATTATTTGTTTGCTTCATTTATATATGTATTATAACCCGTAGCAACGCGCAGTCGTTCTACTAGTATTGTATGGTTCCATCCATGAGCATTTTTTTCTGAGTGAAATCCAATTTAATGTAAATATTCCAAATACTTTGAGCAAAATATTCAATAGGAAACATTTCAATGTAAATATTCAATTGAAAAGTAAGCCATGTTTGCGGTCGAAGTATAATCAAGGTGAACGCCACTGAAAATTTTGATAATATGTTTCTAGAAATACAAAGATTTTGAGCTTAATTGTTTTGCTGCCAATAATTGGCATGCCAATTGTTGGCAAGTCTAAAAATTTGGCGCTCAATTGGTTGGCTACCAATTGGTTCTTGCCCACCTCTCAAAAAGTTACCAATTTTTTTTTGGCAAGTTTTGGTTTTACCAAATGTTGGCTTGCCAAGTATTGGCAATGCCAAACTTTGGCAGCGAACCAATTAGCCTCTTTGTACTTTGTTCATATTGTATACTATGCATATGAGAGGCAACCTCACCGTTTCTATGCAAGAGGTGAGTTGAACTAAATTCATTTCATTCTATTTCTCAAACCAAATGCTACTTAAGTGTAACGATTTAATTCGATATCCCGAACCAAACAAGTCAACGGAACCGACATTCTTGGTGTGTCATTCCATTCCAGTTCGTTTTAAACCAAACACATCGGTTGCAGGCTTCCAGCACCTACCAATCCATGACGACGCCCATTGATAAGCCATTAGAGGGCCCCCGCTGCAAGGCTCGTTGCCCTGCTCGGGGCCTCTTCATGGCCATGCCCATGCTCGCGCGGCTCGTCGTCCACCTCCAGCCTCACGTATAGGGACGTCCCGTAAGCCACCAGGTCGATAACCTAGGCCTCGTGCCGCGTCGGCTCGGGCGAGCGCCAGTCCTCACACCTTGCTGAGCTCCCGGCGGCGATGTTACGCTGCGCCTAGTCGCCGAGTCCGACGAGATCTCCTAAATCACGCATGCTGCTCGTGTTGTAAGTCAGAGAGTGATCGGCATCGCCGTGCGCTCGCGTAGCTTTCACGCCGCGGTAGGCCGCAGGCGCCGCCCGCTCCCGGTGCCCGCCCCCTGCGACGACGGCACCTTCATCCCATTCCCACCCCCCGCCATGCCGATGACCTGCTCGAGGTGCTGCAGGGACGCCTGGTAGCTGACGAAGCCCATGAACCAGAACTCGAAGTCGTCGTCGGTCACCAGCTGGACGTACTTCTGCTCCGGCCGGTGCTGGTTCTCGCTCGGCCTGGCCGCCTTCACCCTCCTCAGCGGGACGGCCACCTTGTACGGCACCCGTACCGTCTGGCCCTTGGGCGAGGTCAGCGCCAGCGACCGGTCGCTACGGAAGGCCACCTTCTCCGTGGATACGAAGAGCATCCCGGCGATCGGGCCGGCGGTGGTGGACAGGTAGCACTGCGAGGCCTTGAGGAGCTTCTCGCCCTTCTCGACCGAGAACCACCTCTGGAAGACTTTCTCCACGCCGCCGGCCTGGAGGATTCTGGCGCCCAGCGACAGCTTTCCCCTCACGGTCTCGTACAGCTTTGGGCCGAGAGTCACTGCAGAAACATATGTTCAGTGTCTAATTCACAACCAGAGCTACAAAGATTTATCCAGATGGACTAGAGAAGGACTGAAGGAGGACTTAAGATGTTCTTTGATGCCCCGAGCAAACTTGTCCCCGGTCCTGCGGCCCGACTTGCCGCCGGTACGCAGGCTCGTCGAATACTTTGCATCGCCGCTGGTGAACTCGGGCTCCTCGATGCCGATAGCAGTGCTGCTCATTGGGATGCCAATCACATGCGCATTTCGTGCCTTCTCCATTTGCTGTTGGAACGAAGAACCGGAGACTTCTTTCTCTCGTAAGACGACGAGGAGGTGAAGACTTGCTCTGCTTCCTTCCTTTGCGCCTAAGTTTCCTGCCTCTGTCTGAGGTTGCCGGTGAGGTGAGTTGTGACTTGTTGCTCCGTGCTCTGGATGGGGAGGAGGGGGTCGCCTTTTATAAGCTCTGGATTACAGAACCTGTAGAAAACTTCCCTTGTCGACGATCGATCAAAAGCCGGGTGCCTATCCAATTCCAATTACTAGCTTTTGAATGGAACAGTTACCCGCGCCCACAAGGATTCTGGATAAAATATGGAGATGGGCCCCTAGTGCTTGCCTAGTGTTGTGCTGCATGTGCAAGGGTCCACTGCAAGACATTTGTGCATGGACCATGATCGACGATGCCTTCTCCTAGCCGGCTGTCACATGCACCCATGCAATTGCCAATTGCGGGGCTTCAGAAAAATCTGACCTCCGTAACTTTGTCGCCGGCCGGGCGGTGAGCCGTTGATTAATCCCTGTTTCTGCAAAGTATATATGCAACGCAGCCGAATTGTCACTTTCCTCTTCAGATTATTTGTAGGTTTGCAGTGCCGTGTGTTCAAAGTGGAGATAGCTTTGAGCGGATGCAATGCCATGGTGCCACGACTATGTAGACCGCACGTTACCGCACTTTCGTGCGAGCTGATTCGGTGACAGGGATGGCGTGGCAGCAGGACTGGATAAAATTTGCGCAGTGGGGCCTACACCCTACGTACAGGAGTACGAAGAAGAAGAAGCAAGAAGGTTCGCGCGTGCATGGAATGGAAGGCCCCGTCACTGCACGTTCGGTCAGTCTCGCTCTCAGTGCATGTTAGCTTTCTTTGGTTTCTCCTCTGAGGTCTGAGCTGCTTTTCTTCCAGGGCGCCTACGGTGGTCTGAGTCAGCGTCGCGTCCGACGACGCTCCTCGTCAGCGAACCATCTCGGCGCCGGCCGGTCGTGGCGGGCCTCGTTGGTTTGGTGGCGAGCCGTCCGGCCAGGCGGCCAGCCAGATGGCTCGACCCATGCGACGCAGATGTCATTTCCTATTGTGAGACGGTGGGACGCCTTCGGTGTCTTAATGGAACCTGGCTTTGGGTCATTGACACGTGGGCCCAAATATTATGAACATAAAGGTAGGTGCCTTAAGGCACCGAAGCATCGTCCCCTCGAAGGCAAAAAAATCAGCTCGCAGATATGCATGTGCATAATCAATATGAGCATGTGGTGCGTTAAGGCTTCCCTGTCATCGTCTAAACTGCATTGTTTATATCCCATTACGATTGTTTTTCCCTCAAAACCATTGCGGTATTGCGTGGGGGCGGGGATAGAGATCGACCAGAATTCCTGGTTGTTGGGGCTCTGTATTTAAAAAGGACAGTTAATCAAATGGATAAGTTTGCATTGGCCTTACATTGCATTGCATTGACCAAAAATTAAAGCATGCTTGCTTTGCTTCCGTGAAAAGGTGTGGTAGGACTAGCGTAGGAAAAGGCGCGGAAACGAGGAAACCCGAGGAAGAATGTGCGTGAGTGCATTAGGAGAGATTTCTAGTGTGTGTTTCGTTTAACGGATAAGGACAACACCGTTACACCGACGACGAATATAAACATGTGTGCTACTAGTAGCTAGTAGTTGCTCACAGTGTTAGATTATTATTGTCGGAGCAAAAGAACCGCGTATCAGTATGTTTACAAATTCAGGTCACGCAAGGGCTCAGTTTCGATGTTTATACGTCTTTGACCAATGTGGCCGCCCACACCACATGCATTAAGATCATGCATGCAACTTGCAAGTGCTTCATACATTAAGCTTAGCTTTCTACCCAGAGCAATAATCTTTGTCTATTTTTCTTTTTGCGAAATAATCTTTGTCTATGACCCACTAGAATCCCAGTATGACCCAAGCCATCCCAACCAGGATGTACAGTACATGTTCCATCAGTAAGGACGTGTTTGGTTGCCTGCATGCAGCCCAACCAGACCCACACGGGATGTGCGCGACCTGTTTGGTTGGCTGGGCTGCATGCGGTTTGAGGCCCGCACGAACCTCAAAGCAGCCCGCAGGCTGGCCCGGTGGGAACTGCCGAATCAGATTCTCGCGAGCCTGGCCGGGCGCGGCCGCGCGTGTGGGGCAGTTGCACTTCTCGGGCAGCGCGGGAGACGGAGGCGACGTCTCATTACTCGCCCCCCACTCTCCTGTCACCGCCCAGCGCACTGTTCCCACCGCTCCCTTTCTCTCCCTCACCGCCCCTCCCTCTCCTCTCCTCTGCTTCGATGGCTCTGCCACGCCCACCGCCGCACCGCCCTTTGACCCCGGTCAACCAGCGCATCGCCAGCATCCAGGAGTGCTGGCTGGCCAGGCTCCAGAACTCGGGCACCGTCACCCATCTGCTGCCGGCCTCCACGAGCGCCGGCCAATGCGGTGCCGGCCGCTCCTGCTCCGCCGCCAATTCCGGACCTCCTGGTCCTGGGCTCAGCGCCGACGCCGTCGACGGAGCCTCCCCTTCTTGGGACACCATTGGGCTCGGGGGTTTTCTTGACCCCCGTCCAAGGGTTTTCTCCGGTCGGCGGGCCGTTCTTCTCGACCTCCGGCGTGGCGTTCAGCACGGGGCCGATGTCGCAGGCCGTCGCCGGGGCCGGCTCCTCCTCTGCTCCGCCACCTCTATCGTTCCCGCTGGGGTTTTCACCCCGGCCTCGGTTTGCCGCGGCTACGCGTGCTCCGGTGAGTCAAATCCCCTCAAATCTTGCTCCTATATGTAAATTAGCGGTTAATTTCTTAGGCATGTGCTAGGATTGATAGGATTCTAGCAGATCTTATTGGATGCGATCCCAATCGAATCCAATCGGACTGATCTGTTCTTGTTTTGTACAGTGCGTGTGCTAGGATAATTTTCTTATGCTACTGCTTGTGTTCATGCTAGAATGCTAGTAGCTATGTTACATGCTAGAATCCTAATCATGCTAGTCCGAGTCCTACTACATGGTAGATTTGTGCTACATGCTAGTAGCTGTGTTCATACTAGAATCATGTTCATGTTGAGTGATGAATGCTAGAATCGTATTAACTGATGGCATGTTCATGTTAGGATCATGTCCTTGTTTCATGTTGCATGTTGAAACTAGGGTTTGTGCCATCAGTGGATATACGTACATGTAGTAGGACCATTTTAGGATGGTCCCAAATCTGCATGGCTGCACATGGGTGCTATTGGCACTTGCTGTTGCTTTTTTAGATGTTTTCTTGTTTAGGATAGTGCAGTGATCAGTGCCAGTTGCAGCAAAGAAGATGCCACTGATCAGTGACTTGCCCAACAAGAAGTGTCATTGATAAGTGGCATTTTCCCCTAGGTAAATGACACTTATCAATGACACTTGTTGTTGGGCAAAATGGCACTTGCTATTGGCCAAGTCACTGATCAGTGTCATTGATCAGTGCCATTTGCACTACAGCAAGTAGATTAGTGCTCTTGCCCAACACCAAGTGCCACTGATCATTGCCATTTGGCCATGAGCACATGCCACTGATCAGTGGCACTTGCTGTTGGGCAAATGCCACTGACCAGTGGCATTTGCTTGCTTGCTTGCTTGTTTGTTTGCTTGCTTGCTTGCTTGCTTTGTTTGATACTAATACTTGTCATGTTGCCTGACAAGATACTGAAGACTGACTGGGATGTGGCGGGTGGAGGAGCTCAGGTCGTGGCCGGAGCTGAGCACATCGAGGATTTCATCCCCACGAACAGGTGGCTCAGGACGGTGGACCTGCCTGGCAGGATCACTTTCATGAGTGTGCCTCGTTCAAGGGGACGATCTCCGAGGCAGGGCCACGAGGATGGAGCCAGGGAGCCGATGAGATTCTACCAGCAGATCAAGGACAACGAGGACCTCGCCATGCTCGTCGTCCCTCCCAAGTTCGTAGAGGTGATGAACACCTGGCTGGTCATCAAGCGACTCCCGTGCGTGGTCAGGCTCTCTGCCAACAAGCGGTGCATGCATGTTCTGTGTGCAGGTCCAGAACTTCGAGGGCCACATGGTGCTTGGCCGGGGGTGGAACTACTTCTGCCGCTGCCATTGCATCGTCCCCGGCGACCTCGTCGTTGTGCTCATCTCAGGACTCGGACTGAAGGTTCAGATCTACAACCACGACTCGTCGGTGATGTGCAGGTATCATTGCAGCAGACACAACTGCCTTGGTGGCATCGAGCAGGCTATGTAGTTAAGTTAAGTCAGGTGTTAGTGGAGAACTTTTAGGGTGTGTGGCGAGACTTGTGCTGGGAACTTGTTCATATTTTGGCCAGAAGCAGCACCCTGGCACAGCAGGGAAGGAGGATGTCCCTCTTCTTAATCTAGACTTATGCTATCTAGTTAAGTAGTTTGCTGTGTTAAGTTTGCTGTCATTACATTGCTTGCTTTTTTTGATCTTGCTGTTGTGATGTTGTTGTTGTGATGATCATGTGTGGTGGTAAGGCCATCACATTTGAATGGGGTGAGCAAAACACAAACGTTGTTTGCAACTAAACAACCGAAGTTTGCATCTGCTCACACCCTAAGCACAAATGCGGGCAACCAAACAGTAGGGGGTAAGTGTCTCTCAATGCGATGCAGGCAACCAAACAGATTGTATCTGC
This sequence comes from Triticum dicoccoides, assembly GCF_002162155.2. Taxonomy (NCBI): domain Eukaryota; kingdom Viridiplantae; phylum Streptophyta; class Magnoliopsida; order Poales; family Poaceae; genus Triticum; species Triticum dicoccoides. Next base: position 572,892,866 of record NC_041383.1, on the reverse strand, counting down.
TGCATATGAGGCTGTTTTTCAACAACCAGGCTGGCTGGAAATAGACATTCAATGCAACTACTGTTGCAAACTGCAACCAAACACGCCCTAACACAAACGTGGGCGTGCTGTTTCACTGTTATTTTTGGGGGTGCCAGTGCAATGCGAGCAGGCACTCTGCTGGGAACAATAGATCAAAATCGACTCCCCACAATCCACTGCCTTTGGTCCTGCCTACTTGTCTGCCTGTCCAAATGTCTTGCCCCTAATGGCATCAATCTGTTCTCAAACTTTTGATTCGAGGGGAGGCTACATAAAGCTGGAGGATCGCCCGTCAGATTACAGCAGAAAGCAACGGCGCAGACGACATATCCGTAATAGATCACATGAAATCTAGACCGGGCCTCCACCATGTGGCAGATAAGGATGCAATGCCTATATGCCTATATGCCATGCATGCATGAACGACTTGGTTGCATCAACGTAAAAAAGCTTGTCCGAAGCTTTTTGTCAAGTTATATGGGTGTTCCAATCAAGAGCTTGCAGGTTGCGCCGCTTGAGAGCCTAAAACAAATCGGATCGGCCGGAGCGGGGGGAAAGGGGCAGGTCTTCGCGTAGCCGACAAGATCCTGATGGCTCGTGGTGGTTTAGGAGGTCCCGCCCAGCGCGCGCCCTATTTCGTGCTGCCCTTTGTGTCACTGATGAATCAGCCAACGCCCAACGAACTCATTTTTCTAATTGATTTTGAAGCTACTACATACATGCCAACCCCTTGATTTTTGTTTGTGCCTTGTCCACATGCAACGCACCCTCGAGGAGCGATTTGTGGGGCTCCAGTTAATTAGCTTTTGCCCTGCCTAAGCAAATGTAGGTAGGTAGGCCATGTGTGATCGCCGACGATTTTCCAGCGATTGGGATGGCTAGCAAGGAGTGTTTTTCAACTATGCGCGGCGCACAATGATTTAACTTTGTTTCACCCTACTGGAATTGAGACTAGGACCAGATTATAGGTGGTCTTACTTCCTCTCTTACACGATAGATGTAAATAATGCTTCCCTAATCAAAAGTCATGCAACAGCTATACGCTGTACTCCAGGCTAGTGGATAAGTGACTGAAAATTTATTGTTAGCTGTTCATCTAATGGGTTTTCCTTGAAGGGCACCCCATCATTCTTAGTTGTACATGGCTGCGGATGCGGCGGCATGGCGGTGGGCGTGGGCGTGGGCGGCCGGCTCCCCAGGGACCCAAATGTAATTTCTGTCATTTTTGGGGTTTGTTATACTACAGGCTATCCTTAATAGATCTGGATCCTATTCGCAAAAAGAAAAATTACCAAATGGAGGCGGGTCAAAACGACCTATGAAAGAAAACAAAAAAAAAAGATTCAAAGGTTGATCATAGTGGGGAGCATCATACATTAATATTGCATATGATACTACAATCATGCATACGATACCAGTATATTATTTGAATAACAAACATTAGCAATATGTACATAGAAAATAAGTTATTAGTTTATTTTCTTCGAAACCCATTTTACTATTTTTATATGAATAACGAGTTACAAAAAATTATGTTTGGTCTTTCCCTTTCTTTTACTAAATCCTAATGGCTCTCTCCTTCCTCGCACTTCTTCCTCGTTATGTTGTCGCCCTTTTCCTCACTAACACACACAACCCCCTCCTTCCACGTCTATGGAGGCACGCACCGTCAGCCTTTTCCTTTATCGTCACCTGCTACACTAGCTAGGACCTCATCAATCGACCCAGCCCCAACAGTTAGAGGTGTGCATATTAAGGAATGGGTGTGGCTAGATCTCAGTCGACTAAGACTTAACAAAGTCTCAATCAAGTGACATAATATATATAAAGGAAAAGAAATAGAAGAAAATTTAGCACGATCTCCATGTAAGATCTCACAAATATAGTGGTCAATTGATATTTAGCAATGCCGTCACGGAATTCGTTTTGGACCATCGCAACTTAGGGAGGGAGGTCGACAAACACCATATGGGACGAAGGCGGAAGAGAAAAGAAAAGGAAAAGGAAAAGGAGAGAGGAAAGGAACACATCGTGTTGCAAATCAGTGGGATATAAATTTGCTCGAAATATAACTATTAAAAACATTTTTTTTCTTTTTGTAGAATTGGCTATCAATCGGGTGTTGGTGCCGGCAACCCCGCACCCGTCAAGCCTCGGGCTTGCCTCCACCCCGAACACCGTGATAGGCTGCGATATCTCCAACTCGAGCTCGATTCGACTGTCGCACTCAAAACTTTTAGGCGCATGCATGATAGCAAACATGTGAAATATAAGTATGTTCTGTGATGTAGCAATTATCGTATGTACAATAGAAAGAAATACACAAATGTGGGAGACTAATCGCTATTATAGTTGGCAAATCGTAATGTATTTTTTTGGTGAAAGACAAATCTTAATTTTAACGCCGCGCGGGAACAAGTTCGTTAACACCGCATCTTAACAATCATGCAATACTTTAAGTAACAAGGTAGTATGATCGAAAATTATCCACAAGAAATCAAGTGGGATCTAAATAATAGCTGATGGATATCATACTCTGAGCTTAAACTAAAACATTATAACTCATAGTTGGCCATTGACATCGATGCATCTATCCACTGTGATCAGATGTGTATAATCAGGTTAGTGACCTTACGATGCAACTTTTGTGATGCACATAATTTTCTCCTATCATTTCTTCCCCTACCTCTTCTTTTGGCGAAGTATGGCGCATGTACTCACAACTCACAAGTGATAAAGAAACAGCATGACAGAAAAATTGCAACTAAAAAGGGTCCTCATACTTTGGAGTACAAAAAATAAATAAATCAAGGACCAAACTACATAGGAAAAGAAGAAGGACCAATCAAACAGCTCACGCGTCGACCACTCGACCTGGCCGGCGACATACTAAATCCTGAAAGCAAAACAGATCGGTCCATGCATGCATACACTGATACACCGACCGAGTGGAGTGGAGGTACTGGCGACCACGCGGCCGGGAAGCAAGCTGGGCCGGAGTCAAGTCATGGCGGGTGAGCACCTACGTAGAAAAGCAAAGCTTACCCCATGCACGCGTGTTCCGCTTTGCCTCGGGGGGACTCGCGGCGCGTTTGCGCCGTGACACTTGTGGCGCTCCCCGGCGTTGCTGCTTGTGATGGAGTGGGGAGGTAGAAGAAAGCTGGATCTTCCGCGGTTTGGGATCTTAGCTCCATTTGCAGGAATCTGCCTTGTTCGTTCCTTACTTCGGTTGTTGATGTCAGGTGATAGGTCACACGGATTTTGCTGGAGCTAGGGTGCTTCGTTACTACTCATAAACAAAGGTAACATGTTCTTTAAAGAAGTGAACAGTGACACCATTATCGTCGCCTAAACTAAATATAAATAAAGTAACACCAATATCTCTTAGCGGTCTAGCGCTCTTTTTTTATATGCTCTTTTTCCTCTTCCTAATGATAAGTAAGTCGTTCCTTTTTTTTAGTTAACAAAAAGAATGTTCCTTTTATCTTGCAAATAGTAAAGAAACGAAGGGAGTTTATAGCAAACTCCATTGGCCCTCGGGTGCAAGTGCACACTATTTTTTAAGAGAAAAATAGAAATTGCAAGGAAGCTTCAAAATTCCCGAAATTTGTTGGCAACAAACATGATCAAGTGTTATACTCGTGTAAAAGTATTACCAAATAAAATGCAAAAATTAGGAAGCGGACTTTTGGCTCTGGGGAGCATATGCTCTCTTATGAACAGTAAAATCAAAATAAATAGTAAATTAATTTTAAAAATTCTTATTTTTTACATGATCATATTAGCACTACAAAAGTTCGTCTAGTTGATGACAAAAACCCTAGCGATGAAACAGAAAACGTCGACTGAAATCATTTTCTGTAACGGGCCGTCGTCACGAGGTGTTTTCCTCATGGGGTAGCACCCTAGCCAACTTCGTGACGTTTTGGCCTGCAATTGTGGGACGCTTTTGGGCGTCACTAGGCATGTCCATTTTTCTCGACGATTTGTAGTGTGACGGATAATGTTTCGTGTCACAAACAATGTTAGGCGGGTTTAGAAAAATGGGCAACAGTAACAAACTGGCTTGTTGGTGTTCAGATCGTAGTACCTTATAAACTCTACCATGGAAGAGTTTATAACATATTAGAATAAAATTTTCAATGGTGTAGGGTTGAGATGTTCGTATCGAAATCCATTGAGTATTTCTTCATAGAATATACATGTTCATCATCATCACATCAGTACCAATAGTAGCACAAAATATGACATACAGAGATGGACAATCACTTAGGGAACATGACAAAGAGTCAGGACTACTCCTCAGAGAAAGGTCCTTGCACGTCCATGGTGTAGCGCGAAGATCATCCTGCCTTCAATATCCATGTCGTACACGTCGACTACTTTGCTCCACCCAGTAAGCACGATTCTTCCATCTCCTTTTCCTGAAGCCGAGTATGAATTGGAACTGATGATCGCTCTAGGATGGAGAACAATGGTCAGTTCTCCACACGGAAGTATCCGGTGGCATGACACAATTTGAACATTTTAAGTAATCTACATAAGTATCTAGACTATCTGAATATGCTGAGAGTAGATACAATTCTAACCATGATTTTGTCGTCAATGTAGGTCTTGTTCAAAGTGTGCAGCACGGGCACGTAGGAGTGCTCTCTTGATCCAGCATTGTAACCGTCCGCGTGCATCCAAATTTCATCAACAAAGCCGACGACAAACTACATATCTTCCTAGGTTACTCTGCTCCGTTCAATAACCTCCATGTTGTCTATTAATTGTTTTCTTTACAATATCCACTCTGTAATAAGCTATGAAAATATTAGTAAATAACATTTTTAAATATAGCAGCCCGATGAAATGTTGTTAGTTAAAATTGCTTGATATTTGCCAGAATACTTACACAGATGAGTTATTGGATCAGTGCTCAAACATACCCGGAGGTGATGTTCAGGTTTTCCACCTAGTCTGAGGGACATTTCCATATCTATTTCCAACTGGTACACTTTGGCAAATTCTTTCCAAGTACATCCTGTGAAAAAGGTCCTATCTTCTTCATTCCTGATTCTGCATAGAAAACAAAGGCCCTCTCTTGTCTCCAGTTGGATATGTACATTGGTCATGACAGATCTGTTTATACTCAGCTTCTTCAGAAGTTCGTCTCTTGCAAAGCAAAGGATGCAGTGAGCAAAATTCAGTGATTGCTCAAAATTATTTAGGTTATTTATGAAGTAGGTACTGTTTATGAGAGGGGTAAATACAATTTCCGACAGTGCTTACTAAAATTTAGGAATATTGGATATCACAAATTAGGTTCTGAATTTGTTGGTTTCAAAATGATTACTGCAATACAAATCTGGAATTTTCTATATCACAATAATCATAAAAGAAATTCTCAGATTACACATAGGTTATTTCTGACATTTAAAGAGGAGAATGTGGCAGCAAGTGGTACCAAGGGAGTACGGTTGGCACTTTACCCAATTTAGTTAGGTCTACATATTTTTAGATACTTTCCATTAAAAGCATGGTTTCTGTTCAACTACTGAGCAGACTTTTCTACTTATAAACCAATCATGGAATCCATCAGCATTTGTGTTAAAATCCACATGTAGAGAATCTTCACAACTTAACCAAACACTTGAACGACATGTATGTTTGATACACTTCAAATCTAAGAACCATACTGTAATTTCTTTGAATCATTTCGAAAGCGTTGTGCGGAGGTACCTGTCCTTCCGAACAGAGTGGAGACCGCAGAGATTCCTGGTGTCCAAACACTTCTCGCACTTCATATCGAAACTGTCGATTATTTCAAAAATAGCATCTGGCGAGGTTTCATAGTGGATTAAGGGGATTTGCATCAGATAAGGAGATGTATATAAAGAATTACCTTCATTTCGTCTGATTGAACCCTACGGCGTAGGGTTTTTATTTTTGGTACGGAAAGTCTTGAACCACTGCAAGCGTCGGCGACAGGCGGCTACCCTAGTCGGCATGTTTGATCAAGGGAGAAAGATGGCAGCAATACTCGTCGGCACACATGAAGCTGCTGCCAAGTATGGCTGCGATACTCGTCGGCGATAGGGAGCGAGAGACTGGATTTTGGACTATACGCGGGTGAGTGGCAGTTTTCAGTGAAGGAGATGAACATAAACACCGAAGCGGGTGGGACTATACACGAGCGTCCCTCTGTTTTTGGGCCCACTTGTTAACTGTAGCACAGAAATATTAAGATAAAATTGCAACATAAATTCTGTAATCAAGTGATAAGGAAAATACACGTAAAATAATAGATCATGTATGAAAAACCTTTTATTCTTTTTAACTTTCGCAATTGTAATAAAATCAAAATGGACTGGACATTGTGGGACATTTTCATAATTTTCATGCACCGAAAATCAATAAAATAAATTTTAAAAGATGTGACGGGCCTTTATAAAGATTTAGACAATGTTTATAAAGACCTATCACATGCATCGATTAAATCAACATCGAGGTATAGTCATGATATGTCTCCAACGTATCTATAATTTTTGATTGTTCCATGCTGTTATATTATCATTCTTGGATATTTTACAATCATTTTATAGTCATTTTATATCAATTTTTGGTACTAACATATTGACATAGTGCCCAGTGCCAGTTGCTATTTTCTGCTTGTTTTTACGTCGCAGGAAATCAAATACCAAATGGAGTCCAAACGCAGCGAAACTTTTTTGTGAATTGTTTTGGACCAGAAGACATCCAGTGGGCAAAGAAAGCACCTGAGGGGAGCTCCGAGGGGAGCAAAAGCCACCAGCGTGCGCCTGGGGGCCCGGGCGCGCCCCAGTGGGTTGTGTCAGCCTCAGTGGCCTCCCGCACCGCCTCTTGTTGGGGAACAGAGTAATTTCAAAAACATTTCTATGATCACGCAAGATCTATCTAGGTGATGCATAGCAACGAGAGGGGAGAGTGTGTCCCCATACCCTCATAGACCGAAAGTGGAAGCGTTTCAATAACGCGGTTGATGTAGTCGACTTCTTCATGATTCAACCGATCAAGTACCAAACATACGGCACCTCCGCGTTCAGCACACGTTTAGCTCGATAACATCCCTCGTGCTCTTGATCCAGTTGAGGACGAGGGCGAGTTCCGTCAGCACGACGGCGTGGTGACAATGAGATGATGCTACCGGGGCGGGCTTCGCCTAAGCACTACGATGGTATGATCGAGGTGTGTAAATGTGTTAGGGGCACCGCACACGGCTAAAAGATCAACTTGATCAACTTGTGTGTCTATGGGCTGCCCCCTTCCCTATATATAAAGGAAGGGAGGAGGAGGTCGGCCGGCCACAAGGGGCGCTCCAAGGGGGGGGGGACTTCTACTCCCAGTAGGAGTAGGTTTCCCCCCTTTCCTAGTCCAAGAAGGATAAGAAGGGAAAGAGGAGAGAAGAGAAGGAAGGAGAGGGGGGCGCCCCCCTCCCTTGTCCCATTCGGACTGGGCAAGGAGGGGCCCACCACCTCTGGCTGGCCGTCTCTCTTCTCCACTAAGGCCCACTAAGGCCCATTAATCCCCCGGGGGGTTCCAGTAACCCTCCGGTATGCTGGTTTTATCCGAAACTTCTCCGGAACACTTCCGGTGTTCAAACATAGCCATCCAATATATCAACCTTTATGTCTCAACCATTCGAGACTCCTCGTCATGTCCGTGATCACATCCGGGACTCTGAACAACCTTTGGTACATCATATCACATAAACTCATAACACCAATCATCATCGAACGTTAAGCGTGCGGACCCTACGGGTTCGAGAACTATGTAGACATGACCGAGACACATCTCCGGTCAATAACCAATAGCGGAACCTGGATGCTCATATTGGTTCCTACATATTCTATGAAGATCTTTATCGGTCAAACCGCAAAACAACATACATTGTTTCCTTTGTCATCGGTATGTTACTTGCCCGAGATTCGATCGTCGGTATCATCATACCTAGTTCAATCTCGTTACTGGCAAGTATCTTTACTCGTTCCGCAATACTTCATCCCGCAACTAACTCATTAGGCACATTGCTTGCAAGGATTATTGTGATGAGCATTACCGAGACGGCCGAGAGATACCTCTCCGAAACACGGAGTGACAAATCCTAATCTTGATCTATGTCAACCCAACGAACGCCTTCGGAGACACCTGTAGAGCATCTTTATAATCACCCTTTTACATTGTGACATTTGATAGCACACAAGGTGTTCCTCCGGTATTCGGGAGTTGCATAATCTCATAGTCTAAGGAACATGTATAAGTCATGAAGAAAGCAGTAGCATGAAGCTGTAACGATCATAATGCTAAGCTAATGGATGGGTAATGTCCATGACATCATTCTCCTAATGATGTGATCCCGTTCATAAAATAAGAACACGTGTCTATGGTTAGGAAACATAACCATCTTTGATTAACGAGCTAGTCTAGTAGAGGCATACTAGGGATACTATGTTTTGTCTATGTATTCACACATATACTAAGTTTCCGGTTAATACAATTCTAGCATGAATAATAAACATTTATCATGATATAACGAAATAAATAATAACTTTATAATTGCCTCTAAGGCATATTTCCTTCAGTCTCCCACTTGCACTAGAGTCAATAATCTAGTTCACATCGTCATGTGATTTAACACCAATAGTTCACATCTGAATGTGATTAACACCTATAGTTCACATCACCATGTGACCAACAACCAAAGGGTTTACTAGAGTCAATAATCTAGCTCACATCGCTATGTGATTAACACCCAAAGAATACTAAGATGTGATCATGTTTTGCTCGTGAGAGAAGTTTAGTCTACGGGTCTGCTAAATTCAGAGCCATATGTATTTTGCAAATTTTCTATGTCTATAATGCTTTGCATGGAGCTACTCTAACTAATTGCTCCCACTTTCAATATGTATCCATATTGAGACTTTAGAGTCATCTGGATCGGTGTAAAAGCTTGCATCGACGTAACTCTTTACAACGAACTCTTTATCACCCCCATAACCGAGAAACATTTCATTAGTCCTCATTAAGGATAATTTTGACCACTATTCATAGATCTACTCCTAGATCACTACTGTACCCCCTTGCCAAAACCATGGCAAGGTACACAATAGGTCTGGTACACAGAATAGCATACTTTATAGAACCTATGACTCAGGCATAGGGAATGACTTTCATTCTCTTTCTATCTTCTGCCTTGGTCGGGCTTTGAGTCTTACTCTACTTTACACCTGTAATACAAGCAAGAACTCCTTCTTTGATTGATCTTTTTTGAACTCTTTCAAAATCTTGTCAAAGGTATGTACTCATTGAAAAATCTTATTAAGCGTCTTGATCAATCTCTATAGATCTTGATGCCCAATATGTAAGCAGCTTCACTAAGATCTTTCTTTGAGAATCTCCTTTCAAACTCTCCTTTATGCTTTCCAGACAATTCTACATCATTTCCGATCAACAATATGTCAGTCACATATACTTATCAGAAAGGCTGTAGTGCTCCCACTCACTTTCTTGTAAACACAGGCTTCATCACAAGTTTGTATAAAACTGTATGCTTTGATCAACTCATCAAAGCATATATTCCAACTCCGAGATGCTTGCACCAGTCCATAGATGGATCGCTGGAGCTTGCACATCTTGTTAGTACCTTTTGGATCGACAAAACCTTCTGGTTGCATCATATACAACTCTTCTTCTAGAAATCCATTTAGGAATGCAGTTTTGACATTCATCTACCAAATTTCATAATTATAAAATGCGGCAACTGCTAACATGATTCGGACAGACTTAAGCATCGCTACAGGTGAGAAAGTCTCATCGTAGTCAACTCCTTGAACTTGTCGAGCTTTGTAAATAGTAACATTACCGTATGCGTCAGTCTTCTTCTTAAAGATCCATTTATTTTCTATGGATTGCCGATCATCGGGCAAGTCCACCAAAGTCCACACTTTGTTCTCATACATGGATCCCATCTCAGATTTCATGGCCTCAATTCATTTTGCGGAATCTGGGCTCATCACCGCTTCCTCATAGTTCATAGGTTCATCATGGTCTAGTAACATGACTTCTAGAATATGATTACTATACCACTCTAGTGCGGACTGTACTTCGGAAGATGTACGAGGTTCTGTAGTAACTTGATCTGAAGTTTCATGATCATCATCATTAGCTTCCTCACTAATTGTTGTAGGAATCACTGGAACTGATTTCTGTGATGAGCTACTTTCCAATTGGGGAGAAGGTACAATTACCTCATCAAGCTCTACTTTCCTCCCACTCACTTCTTTCGAGAGAAACTCCTTCTCTAGAAAGGATCCATTCTTAGCAGCGAATATCTTGCCTTTGGATCTGTGATAGAAGGTGTACCCATTAGTTTCCTCGGGTATCCTATGATACACACTTCTCCGCTTTGGGTTCGAGCTTATCAGGTTGAAGCTTTTTCACATAAGCATCGCAGCCCCAAACTTTAAGAAACAACAACTTTAGTTTGTTGCCAAACCACATTTCACAAGGCGTCGTCTCAATGGATTTTGATGGTGCCCTATTTAAAGTGAATGTAGTTGTCTCTAATGCATAACCCCTAAACGATAGTGGTAAATCGGTAAGAGAGATCATAGATCGCACCATATCCAATAAAGTGTGGTTACGATGCCCGGACACACCATTACACTGTGGTGTTCCAAGTGGCGTGAGCTGTGAAACTATTTGACATTGTTTTAAATGAAGACCAAACTCGTAACTCAAATATTTTCCTCCACGATCAGATCGTAGAAACTTTATTTTCTTGTTACGATGATTTCCCACTTCACTCTGAAATTCTGTGAACCTTTTCAAAAATGTTTCAGACTTATGCTTTATTAGGTAGATATAACCATATCCTCTCAAATCATCTGTGAAGGTAAGAAAATAATGATACCTGCACGAGCATCAACACTCATTGGACCGCATACATCGGTATGTATTATTTCCAATACGTCACTATCTCATTCCATTGTTCCGGAGAACGAAGTTTTAGTCATCTTGCCCATAAGGCATGGTTCGCAAGTATCAAATGATTCATAATCAAGTGATTTCAAAAGCCCATCAGCATGGAGTTTCTACATGCGCTTTACACCAATATGACCTAAACAGCAGTGCCACAAGTATGTTGCACTATCATTATCATTTTTTTATCTTTTGGCATCAATATTATGATTATGTGTATCACTACGATCGAGATTCAGTAAACCATCAATATTGGGTGTATGACCATAGAAGGTTTTATTCATGTAAACAGAATAATAACAATTATTCTCTGTCTCAAATGAATAACTATATTTGCAATAAACATGATCTAATCATATTCATGCTCAACGCAAACACCAAATAACATTCATTTAGGTTCAACACTAATCCCGAAAGTATTAGGGATTGTGAGATGATGATCATATCAATCTTGGAACCACTTCCAACACACATTGTCACTTCACCCTTAACTAGTCTATGTTTATTCTGTAACTCCTGTTTCGAGTTATTAATCTTGGCAACTGAACAAGTATCAAATACCCAGGGGCTACTATGAACACTAGTAAGGTACACATCAATAACCTGTATATCAAATATACCTTTGTTCACTTTGACATCCTTCTTATCCACCAAAATATTTGGGGTAACTCCGCTTCCAGTGACCATTTCCTTTGCAGTAGAAGCACTTAGTTTCAGGATTAGGTCCAGCTTTGGGCTTCTTCATGGGAGTGACAACTTGCTTGCCATTCTTCCTGAAGTTCCCTTTCTTTCCCTTTTGCCCTTTTCTTGAAACTAGTGATCTTATCAATCATCAACACTTGATGCTCTTTCTTGATTTCTACCTTCGTCGATTTCAGCATCATGAAGAGCTCGGGAATCGATTTCGTCATCCCTTGCATACTATAGTTCATCACGAAGTTCCAGTAACTTGGTGATGGTGACTAGAGAAGTCTGTCAATCACTATCTTATCTGGAAGATTAACTCCCACTTGATTCAAGTGATTGTAGTACTCAGATATTCTGAGCACATGCTCACTAGCTGAGCAATTCTCCTCCATCTTTTAGGCGAAGTACTTGTTAGAGGTCTCATACCTCTTGACATGGACATGAGTCTGAAATACCAATTTCAGCACTTGGAACATCTCATATGCTCCATGGTGTTCAAAAACGTTTTTGAAGTCCCGGTTCTAAGCCATAAAGCATGGTGCACTAAACTATCAAGTAGTCATCATATTGAGTTATCCAAACGTTCATAACGTCTGCATCTTCTCCTGCAATAGGTCTGTCACGTAACGATGCATTAAGGACATAATTCTTCTGTGCATCAATGAGGATAAACCCCAGATCATGGACCCAGTCCGCATCATTGCTACTATCATCTTTCAACTTAGTTTTCTCTAGGAACACATATAAAAACATAGGGAAGCTATAACGCGATCTATTGATCTACAACATAATTTGCAAAATACTATCAGGACTAAGTTCATGATAAATTAAAGTTCAATTAATCATATTACTTAAGAAATCCCACTTAGATAGACATCCCTCTAGTCGTCTAAATGATCACGTGATCCAAATCAACTAAACCATGTCCGATCAACACCGTGAGATGGAGTAGTTTTCAATGGTTAACATCACTATGTTGATCATATCTACTATATGATTCATGCTCGACCTTTCGGTCTCCAGTGTTCCAAGGCCATATCTGCATATGCTAGGCTCGTCAAGTTTAACCCGAGTACTATGCGTGTGCAAAACTGGCTTGCACCCTTTGTATGTGAACGTAGAGCTTATCACACCCGATCATCACGTAGTGTCTCAGCACGAAGAACTATAGCAATGGTGCATACTCAGGGAGAAAACTTGTACCTTGAAATTTAGTAAGGGGTCATCTTATAATGCTACCGCTGTACTAAGCAAAATAAGATACATAAAAAGTAAACATAACATACAATGAAAATATGTGACTTGATATGGTCATCATCATCTTGTGCTCATGATCTCCATCACCGAAGCATCGTCATGATCTCCATCATCACCGGCATGACACCTTGATCTCCATCGTAGCATCATTGTCGTCTCGCCAACTAGTGTTACTACGACTATCGCTACAATTTAGTGATAAAGTAAAACAATTACATGGCGATTGCATTGCATACAATAAAGCGACAACCATATGGGCTCCTGCCAGTTGCCGATAACTTTGTTACAAAACAAGATTATTTCATACAACAATTTATACCACATCATGCCTTGACCATATCACATCACAGCAAGCCCTGCAAAAACAAGTTAGACGTCCTCTACTTTGTTGTTGCAAGTTTTACGTGGCTGCTACGGGCTTCTAGCAAGAACCGTTCTTACCTACGCATCAAAACCACAACGATTTTCATCAGGTGTGCAGTTTTAACCTTCAACAAGGACCGGGCGTAGCCACACTCGATTGAACTAAAGTTGGGGAAACAGACACCCGCCAGCCACCTATGTGCATAAGCATGTCGGTAGAACAGTATCATGAATGTGGTCATGTAATGTCGGTCCGGGCCGCTTCATCCAACAATACCGCTGAATCAAAGTATGACATGCTGGTAAGCATTATGACTATTATCGCCCACAACTCTTTGTGTTCTACTCGTGCATATAACATCTACGCATAGACCTGGCTCAGATGCCACTGTTGGGGAACACAGTAATTTCAAAAAAATCCTACTATCACGCAAGATCTATCTAGGTGATGCATAGCAACGAGAGGGGAGAGTCTGTCCACGTACCCTCGTAGACCGAAAGCGGAAGCATTTCAATAACATGGTTGATGTAGTCGAACTTCTTCACGAATTCAACCGATCAAGTACCGAACGTACGGCACCTCCGCGTTTAACACACGTTCAGCTCGAAGACGTCCCTCGTGCTCTCGATCCAGTTGAGGACGAGGGTGAGTTCCGTCAGCATGATGGCGTGGCGACGGTGATGATGAAGCTACCGACGCAGGGCTTCGCCTAAGCACTATGATGGTATGATCGAGGTGTGTAACTGTGGAGGGGGCACCACACATGGCTAAAAGATCAACTTGTGTGTCTATGGGGTGCCCCCCTCACTCGTATATAAAGGAGGGGAGGAGGAGGTCGGCCGGCCACAAGGCGCGCGCCAAGGGGGAGGACTCCTACTCCAAGTACGAGTAGGTTTCCCCCATTTCCTAGTCCAAGAAGGAGAAGAAGGGAAAGAGGAGAGAAGAGAAGGAAGGAGAAGGGGCGCCCCCCTTCCCTTGTCCAATTCGGACTGGACAGGGGGGCGCCACCTCCGGCCGGCCCTCTCTCTTCTCCACTAACGCCCACTAAGGCCCATTACTCCCCCGAGGGGTTCCGGTAACCCTCTGGTACTCCGGTTTTATCTGAAACTTCTCCAGAACACTTCCGGTGTCCGAACATAGCCGTCCAATATATCAATCTTTATGTCTCGACCATTTCGAGACTCCTCGTCATTTCCGTGTTCACATCCGGGACTCCAAACAACCTTTAGTACATCATATCACATAAGCTCATAACACCAATCGTCATCGAACGTTAAGCGTGAGGACCCTAGGGGTTCGAGAACTATGTAAACATGACCGAGACACATCTCCGGTCAATAACCAATAGCGGAACCTGGATGCTCATATTGGTTCCTACATATTCTACGAAGATTTTTATCGTTCAAACCGCATAACAACATACGTTGTTCCCTTTGTCATCAGTATTTACTTTACCAAGATTCGATTGTCGGTATCATCATACCTAGTTCAATCTCGTTACTTGCAAGTCTCTTTACTCATTCCGTAATACTTCATCCTGCAACTAACTCATTAGTCACATTGCTTGCAAGGCTTATAGTGATGAAAATTACCGAGAGGGCCTAGAGATACCTCTCCAAAACACGGAGTGACAAATCCTAATCTTGATCTATGCCAACCCAACAAACACCTTCGGAGACACCTGTAGAGCATCTTTATAATCACCCTTTTACGTTGTGACGTTTGATAGCACACAAGGTGTTCCTCCGGTATTCGGGGGTTGCATAATCTCATAGTCTGAGGAACATGTATAAGTCATGAAGAAAGCAGTAGCAATGAAATTATAATGATCATAATGCTAAGCTAACGGATGGGTCATGTCCATCACATCATTCTCCTAATGATGTGATCCCATTCATCAAATGACAACACATGTCTATGGTTAGTAAACATAACCATCTTTGATTAACGGGCTAGTCTAGTAGAGGCATACTAGGGACACTATGTTTTGTCTATGTATTCACGCATGTACTAAGTTTCCGGTTAATACAATTCTAGCATTAGTTAAACAATTATCATGATATAAGGAAATAAATAATAACTTTATTATTGCCTCTAGGACATATTTCCTTCACCTCTTTCCTCTATAAATACCCCCATATTCCAGAAACCCTAGGGGAGGCGACAAAAATCAATTCCAGCCGTCGCAAGTTCCAGAAACACCAGATCCAATCTAGACACCATCTCGGACGGGTCCATCATGTCTATTGGTGCCTCTCCGATGATGCATGAGTAGTTCTTTGTAGACCTACATGTCCATAGTTAGTAGCTAGATGGCTTCCTCTCTCTCTCTTGATTATCAATACAATGGTCTCTTGGAGATCCATATGATGTAAGCCTTTTTGCGGTGTGTTTGTTGGGATTTGATGAACTTTGAGTTTATGATCAGATCTATGTTTTTATCCATGAAAGTTATTTGAGTCTTCTTTGATCTCTTATATGCATTATTGCTTATAGCCTCGTATTTCTTCTCCGATATTTGGGTTTTGTTTGGCCAACTTGATCTATTTATCTTGCAATGGGAAGAGGTGCTTTGTGATGGGTTCGATCTTACGGTGCTTGATCCTAGTGACCGAAGGGGAAACGACACGTATGTATTGTTGCTATTAAGGATAACAACATGGTTATATTTCTACATAAACAGATCTTATCTACGTTAGATCATCGTTCTTATTGCATTACTCTGTTTTTCCATGAACTTAATACACTAGATGCATGCTGGATAGTGGTCGATGTGTGGAGTAATAATAGTAGATGCAGGCAAGAGTCGGTCTACTAATCTTGGACGTGATGTCTATATAATTATTATTGCCTGGATATCGTCATGATTATTTGAAGTTCTATCAATTGCCCAATAGTAATTGTTTTCCCACCGTTTGCTTTTTTTCTCGAGAGAAGCCACTAGTGAAACCTACGGCCCCGGGGTCTCTTCTCATCATATTTGCCTTTGTGATCTATTTTCCTTTGCTTTTATTTTCAGATCTATTAAACAAAAAATACAAAAGTAACTTGATGCACTTTATTTATTTTGCGATATGTTTATCCTATCTATCACAACTTTATCGCGTCTTCTCGCCAATTCGAGGCATCGTTACCCGAAAGGGATTGACAACCCCTTTAACACGTCGGGTTGCGAGTATTTGTTATTTGTGTGCAGGGGTTGTTTACATTGTGTTGCTTGGTTCTCCTACTGGTTCGATAACCTTGGTCTCATCACTGAGGGAAATACCTACCGTAGTTGTGTTGCATCATCCCTTCCTCTTTGGGGAAATACCGACATAGTTCAAACAGGCATCAAAAGGAATTTTTGGCGCCGTTGTCATGGAGGATCTTCAACATCAACCAGGTTCCAAATCACAAATCTCATCTCCTCACAATTTTCATTATTTGCCATTTACCTCTCGTTTTCCTCTCCCCCACTTCACAAAAAAATTCCATTTTATTCGCCCTCCTTTTCGTTTGCCGTTTTCTTGTCAGATCTATTCGTGTTCTTGTTTTCTCGTCACAATGGCTAGTTTGAATGCTCCTCCTTTGCTACCAGATTTTGAAGTTCTATACTTCAAACAAAGACAAGGAGAAAATTTGAAAGATGCATGGTATAGGCTTATTGAGTCTTACCGTGTTTGCAATCTAAAGGGAGATGCAAAAAAATTGCTTAGAAACTTTTATGTAGGATTGGCTTTGCATCATAGACAACTCTTGGATTTTGCCGCAAAAGGGAATTTTATTGAGCTTGATGCTAATGTTGCCTATGAAATCTTAGAAGGAATTTTGGGGTTCCACCACAAAAGAAGGGGTTCTCTTTCACCCCAGAGGAAGTCCAAATTTTGGACAAACTCGGTGATTTGCATACACATATGGTTGAATTGCAAAAATATAATAAACCTCTCAAACATCTCAATGGTAGTATCAATCATATGAACACTTTGATTACTCTTTGCAATAAACGGTGGGATATTTTAGATCTCAAGATGGTTTCTTTCCCGGAAAATTTAGGGAAGCGCAAAGAGCCTCCCGGATTTGAACAGACCCTTACTAAAGTGTCAAAGATTATAGATGACAAAACTTAGATCCAACGCGTTATGCCTAGCTAAGGTCGTAAAACGATAGCGCTCATTGGGAGGCAACCCAACTTGTATCTTTTTGCTTTTTGATTTTCTTGCTGTTTACAATAAAATAAACAATTATACATCTTATTAGATGTGTTTTTTTGGTTTAAATTAGTGTTTGTGCCAAGCAAGGCCTTTGAGATGATTTGGGTGAAAGTTAATCTGATCTTGCTGAAAAACAGAAAGTTTTGCGCTAACGAAATTATTTTTCATTTTTATCAGAAGAGTGCTTTTGAGTTGATTATTTTGCAGAATATTAATAAACAAGCTATTCACGTCATCCTATTTTTTCAGAATTTTTGGAGTTACAGAAGTATTTGAAGTAGTCAGATTGCTACATAATGTTTTGTTTTTGACAGATTCTGTTTTCTTTGCGTTGTGTGCTTGTTTTGATGAATCCGTGGTTTTCTTTGAAGAGTTTTTTCCATAGAAAAGTTAGAATACAGTAGATATAATGCAAAAATAAAATATGAATAGGTTTTCAATAGTACTTATAGTAGTGGTTTGCTTTCTTATACTAATGGATCTCACGAAGGTTTTGTGACTTTTGTGTGATTGAAGTTTTCAAGTTTTGTGTGCCTTGTTATTTTTGAAGAAATTCTCTCATGCTTCACTTAGATTTATTTGTGAGTTAGTAAAATTTTAAGAAATTCTCTCTTGCTTCACTTAGATTATTTTGAGAGAAAGAAAGAAAATTATGCTCATGATCTTCACTTATATTTGTTTGAGCTTATCAAAAGCAACATATGAAAATAGTTCCAAAGTGATAGATATCCAAGAAGGATATAATAAAAACTTTCATGAAGATTATTGGACAAAATAAACTTGATTCTTAGTAATGGTTTTGAGATATGACAATATGATATGTGAGTCATGTTGATGAGTAATTGTGCTTTAGTAAGAATATTCATGTTAAGGTTTGCGATTCCCTATGCAAGCACGAAAGTCAATAGTTATGCAATGAAATTTATATCCTACTTGTGGTGCATTATTCGCTGTTACTTATGCTTAATGCTTGGGTACGAGATTTTTTGTTTCTTGGTTGGTCGCTTCTCAACCTTTTGATAGCCTTCATTTTACACTAAGTATGATCACTACTTGTGCATCCAAAACCCTTTAAACTAGTTTTGCCATATGAGTCCACTATACCTACATATATGCGGTATTTTCGTGCCGTTCTAAGCAAATTTGCATGTGTCATCTCTAATTTTCAAAAGAAATTTCCATTTTGTGTGCTTGTACCACTCGCGAGGTGGTGAGGGGTGGCCAATACTTTCCATGCTAGATGTGTTATTCTCACAATGAGTGTTTATTCACTTGTCATTGCACGGGAGTACGACAAAGGTATTAGGGATGCCCAGTCCTGAAATGAAAATGAATTTACTTTATGTTGTCAAACAATAAATTCCTTGGAAAGTGTTGGTATGGACGGCACCCGTGGATACGATTAGCCATGGAAAGTGAAAGTAATGGTGGAAAAAGGAATAAACTTTATTTTCTGTTTGGGAACCGCCTATGATGTATCTAGCATGGAAAGTGTTGGGAGCTCTAACTCGTTTTCGTTGGTGGGAAAAGTATGCCTCCCAAAATGTTTTTATCTCTCAATTTTTGCTTTGAGCTCTTGCACCTCTACAAATCCCTACTTCCCTCTGCGAAGGGCCTTTATTTTACTTTATGCAATTTTTATTTTTTAATTTGAGTCTTCATCTTCTCTTATAAAGCACCAACTAAGGGGCACTATGATCGTATTTGAGCACTAGGTGTAGCTAATATTCGAGTGCGTCTCATGAATGGATCAATGAATGAGCATAATGGGCTAGGGATAACTTGTTTTAGTGTTGATATTTTGAAATACATGGTTGCTTGTTGATATTCTTGAGTATTAAAGTCTTCATGTCAAAAACTAGACTATTGCTTTGAACCATATAAAAGTGCAAATGTCCATGCTATAAAGAAAAGAAAATGTGATGAACATGTCAGGCGGCATTCCACATCAAAATTTCTATTTTTATCATTTACGGATTTACCTACTCGAGGACGAGCAGAAATTAAGCTTGGGGATGCTGATATGTCTCCAACGTATCTATAATTTTTAAATATTCCATGTTGTTATATTACCATTCTTAGATGTTATACAATCATTTTATAGTCATTTTATATCATTTTTTGGTACTAACCTATTGACATAGTGCCCAGTGCCAGTTGTTGTTTTCTGCTTGTTTTCTACATCGCAGGAAATCAATACCAAACAGAGTCCAAACGCGGTGAAACTTTTTGTGGATTTTTTGGACCAGAAGACATCCAGTGGGCCAAGAAAGCACGTGAGGGGAGCTCCGAGGGGAGCACAATCCACCAGGGCACGCCTGGGGGCCCAGGTGCGCCCTGGTGGGTTGTTCCCACCTCAGTGGTCTCCCGCACCGCCTCTTTGCTCTATAAACCCCAATATTCCAGAAACCCTAGGGGAGGCGACGAAAATCAATTCCAGCCACCGCAAGTTCCAGAAACACTAGATCCAACCTAGACACCATCTCGGAGGGGTTCATCATGTCCATTGGTGCCTCTCCGATGTGTGAGTAGTTCTTTGTAGACCTACGGGTCCATAGTTAGTTGCTAGATGGCTTCCTCTCTCTCTCTCTCTTGATTATCAATACAATGGTCTCTTGGAGATCCATACCTTTTTGCGGTGTGTTTGTTGGGATCCGATTAACTTTGAGTTTATGATCAGATCTATGTTTTTATCCATATGATGAACTTTGGGTATGGAAGTAGTGTTAGTACAAGGTATAAGAAGGCATACCATCTAAACTTTCAAATGGTTATGAGTAAATGGAAATTGAAAAGGAAGTACCACAATGAATGAGTAAACAAATCTACAATAAGTTGTTTGAATCAAGAACATGTGAGGACTAGGGGTATAGAGGTACTTTAAGTAGGAGGTACAAAAGGGCGTAGCATCTAGGTTTTCAAATGGTTATGAGTACATGGAAAATGAAAGGAAATGGCACAATGAATGAGAAAACAAATATACAATAAGTTGTTTGAATCAAGGAGAACATGTGAGCACTAGGGGTATGGAGGTAGTGTTAGTAGTAGGTACAAAAGGGCATACCATCTTGATTTTCAAATGGTTATGGGTACATGGAAATTTAAAAGGAAGTACCACAATGAATGAGAAAACACATCTACAATAAGTTGTTTGAATCTAGGAAAACATGTTTCTACTAGGGGTATGGAAGTAGTGTCAGTACGAGGTACAAAGGGGTGTGGCATCAAGACATGTCAAGTGGTAACTTCAGTTAAAATTTCACATGGACAAACATGTATTACATGATCTAATATAAATTACTGCATGTTTGTCATGTACAAGGAAAAGAACATGATTCATTGAAAAATTCTTCACTGGATCTTGGCACGACCAATAAACCTCTTCGACAAAATAAAAAGGTCCACCTTCCTTTAATATTCTTGTTGGACCCGAAATTTTGCCCACCCACTCCACCGCCCTTTTGTTCCGTCTCTTGTTTGGTTCGTCAAACTATTTTAAATGCCGCGCTCATTTCCCCAAACCCACCGTATAAAGCTTCTTCCCAGTTCAAGAAATGAATCCACATCTTCATCACCGTCCCCTCATATGTCTCTTCTTCTGCTGATCTAGTCCACTTGTGGCGGCCAAATGGATCCCTCCCCGGCGTCCAGCATGGGTAGTGTGCTTTGAAGCGGCAAACAACGTAAACTTCCCTCATCGACCCGAAGACCTAATCCGACAGTACCAGGTAACAACTCTACCCCCCGTGGAACAATTACTAGAACAAGGTAAAATAAACGTACCCGTGGGAAGGCTATATCATTAAAGCCTGATTATATAAATGAAGAAATTTGGAATAAACTTATGGACAACTGGTGTGAGGATAACTCCAATGTATGTGATACACACTCTTGGATTTTCAACTTGTCAACCAGTACTTCTAGAAACTTTGTACTAAATTTGAACTTCATGTCATAGGAACTTCGTGCGAGGAAACAACGAAAACCATCTACTCTAAAGCTCAGCCAGAACGCTGCACCTACAAAATGTTATTCCCACTACAGACATATGGTAAGTATTTGTACTGCCTTATTGCAAAAGCTTTATGTTGGATTACTACATTGCTTGCAGTATTAATGTTTACCAATTGATAAATACTCCCTCTAAATATAAGGTGTATTGATTTCCGTGCAAGTCAACCATTTGAATGTTTGACCAACATTATAGAATAAAAAACAACATCTGCAATAACTATTAGAGAAGATATGAAACTACTTTTCACGTTGGATCAAGTGATATAAATTTCATATTGTGAATGTTGATATATTTTTCTAAAAACTTGGTCAAACTTGTACTCAGTTGACTTTTGAAAATACACATACACCTTATATAAAGGAACGGAGGGAGTATGATACAAGCCTAAGGACAACATTGATAATCAATCTGGCGGAGACTTGCTTGAACCTACATGCACTATAAACAAAGATCCTACATTGAGCCTGACTACAAAAAGACAAATGGTAAGTACTGCCAAATTTGTAGGCTTATAGTCTCACAATAATTATTCAAACTATCAAACACTGTTCCAACACTGTTATCAATCGTATTGCAGAACGAATTGAGGACCAGTCATACACCATCAAAACTGCTTGATACGACAACAATACTTGATGTAGAAATCATTGAGGAAAAGAGCTCCTCAAGCACCTTATTTCGAGCATGGTCGTCTCATCCTCCTCGGGGAAGAATTCATCCTCTCTTGAACACATCTATGAGCAAGAATACATCATTGCAACTCAAGAGGCAGGTGCAAAAAAGCAATAGATATGTTTCATGAAGAGCTGAATGAAATACATTTTGCCCAGATACTAGAATTAAAAAACTTAAGAAGAAGAAGCTACAAGAGATTGAAGATTTCAAAATGGATCAGCATAAGAAATCCACTATCTTTGAAAAAAGGCAAAGACATATGGAGGCAATGCTTAGTCACCTGTTAACGACGTCCAGGGAGTCAGCACAAGACAGCGTCTGAAAAACACCGATGGCCTCATGCTTATAGTCAACTTAATTTTGCATTGTTCGAGAATGTAGTCTTTGCTTCTCCTTGTAAAATGTCAGGATTCACTTATAATGTAAGATCTATTGCCCTTGAAATCTCATATTCCAGTGAATCAAATTTTCAATGTATTTTCCTGAAATTACGAATTAAATACAGATTTGCTGGAAAAATTAATAATAGATGAATTATAGTTTTTTTCTAAGAGCAATGGTAATTGTGACGTAAATGCATGTCGTCAACAATGTCTGGTCCCACTTGTAAGCAGCCACGTCAGCATCTTCTGGGTCCATATGTCAGCAGCTTTGTCCAGCCAAAAATGACGCCCAGTTATTACTGGCGTGACGGTCGGCGATAAAACCCACGTCGGACCCACATGGAAGAAGCCACCTCAGCAAATGATGGCCTCACGTGTCTGAATCTTTGACCGTTCAACCCTCTCGGATCGATCACCGGTGACGCATTATCATCGCCAAAATGATCTTACGTGGTAGATTGGGCTATCATGGGTGACATTCTGGACCATGTCACTGGTGGAGATCGGTAACATTATTAGGTTTGACACCTAAAATGCGATCTTGCATGACGGAAAAAGTGGTACCGTAAAAAATTTACTTTCTTTGATGGCGCTTCAGTAACGATGGGGGTGACAGTCGAAAAATGTCACGAGGTATTTTCCATGACAAAAAAGGGTTATACGTGACACAAGTGAAACGTCGCAAAATAGAGCAAATTTTGTAGTGTAGTGTAGCAAGTGTGCTTGACAATTTTCATGTCATATGGGATAGCAATGGTTTGTTGGTGAACAAAAAATTTAAGTATAACATTTGGTGCTCAACTTTTTATTTTTTGCATAGGTCAAAATGCTTAAGTTCTTCCCCCATAAATTTGCATGTACTATTTTGGTGTGACAATGAACACATCTATTTTTTTAAAAAAAATTGACATTTGTGAAATCCATTTTTGGCACGCAGGAGCATGTGCTCCCTAGAGCCAAAATGGATTCCGCAAAAATTAACACTATATACAAGTTACTATTTACACTTTTCGTCCTTGAATTGGCTAGGAATAGAAGATGTAGGGGAAAATGGGGAGGAGAAGAACGACAAGTATCCCTCTAGCAGTGAATGGTGGGTGGGCTGAAGGTGGAGCTTATTGGAGGCTATGAATACGTTCAGCTTGCCACTCGTCTTTCATGTCAGTGTGCATTTACAAAGTTGAATGGAGCTTTGATAATAATCACTTTAGTTGTTTGTTGTTTTGTGTCAATTGTGTTAGTTTAACCCACTTTGTTAGATTGTAAATATGAAAATTTTCATCCTTATTAAAATGCACGACGAAGGTGAGGTGGGCATCATCCGGTTTTAAAGGAGAGGGCTCTAGCGAGGAATGTCCCGCTACGGTAGGAAACCGAGTGGAAAGGGGAGGTTTCGACAGGAAAATGGGATGGTGCATCGTAGGGTGGAGTATTTGTTTTGGGCCCCAATGTTGGAGAGAACATGGCGGATAGTCCATACAACCACACTTCTCCCCCATATATAGTATGGATTTGGGGAGTCCAGCCAATTTAGATGTTGAATTCTGGGGAGCCATTGGGCGCCCGTTTGAAGTCCAAACACGACTTGACATAGGAGGGAGAAATGAGCATCAACCTTGGAGACGACTTTAATTATTTGTTTGCTTCATTTATATATGTATTATAACCCATAGCAACGCACAGTCGTTCTACTAGTATTGTATGGTTCCATCTATGAGCAATTTTTTCTGATTGAAATCCAATTTAATGTAAATATTCAAAATACTTTGAGCAAAATATTCAATAGGAAACATTTCAATGTAAATATTCAATTGAAAAGTAAGCCATGTTTGTGGTCGAAGTATAATCGAGGTTAATGTTGGGGATACACATAGCAGGTAGGCCCACGAAGGGTCGAAATATCATAAAGAATGGGGTCCACACAACATGTGGGTACAGATAAATTTCATATAGACATACTATCACTTGGACAAGAAGCTACTGTCCATTCGGACAAGCAGCATACTATTGACTCGACCAAGCAGCATACCATCCACTCGGATAACAGTTCATCGACCGTATGACTCACTCGGGCATAGGAAAACCAGCAGGCAGCAAAGCAGTCAAAGCATCATTCTCATAGTGAAGGCTTGGTAGTGAGCTGGCATTATGGCATTCATGCCCACTTTGTAACATAGGAGGTGTGGGAGTGACGCACTCTATATAAGCAACCCCCCACCACTAGACTTGGGGCAGGTTCTCATTCTTCTCCCTTTACTCTCTCGACATTAGTCTTAGGACTTAGCTCTGGCATGGGGATCCGTTCCTCTCTCTCTCTCATTGTAATCTCCGGATACATACTCAGATAAAACAAAGCCTCTCCGGAGCACGAGACGTAGGGCTGTTATCTCCACCGGGAGAGGCCAGAACTCGCTAAAACCATTGTGTCACCCATATGCATCTCGATAGATCATGCTCCGTTACCCTATGCCTTAATATTGTCGGAATCGGTCCCACGATAGTTGGCGCCCACCGTGGGGCATGGCGTCTATCGAGCCATGATGCAAATGGTTTTATTACTTCAATCTCCGTCCGTTGATCAACAATCGTCAATGGAGGGTTTGATCCAGGGTGTTCCGGACATCACTCCATTTACACGAGGACAAAATACTCCTCATCATGCAAAAGGATCAGGGAGTTGCTCATCTCACCTTTTCCTCTTCTATAATCAATCATTGATCCAACGATTGTTTGTTCTTCTTCCGTATGCACTCGAGCTCATACAAAAGGATGCCTCCCTTTGCTCCAATTGAGGACTTGGTTCTCGGATGATGAAGCGTCGTTGTCCGTCCGGCGTCATCTCCGGCGTCATCTGTGATGCCGTCGCTGAGCGGCCACACATGCACAACCGCTAACGCTCGGCCTAGTTCCTCGGCCGGCGGAACACGACGACTGGCGAGCGAACTGGCTCCTCGGGCGACAAGGCTCAGCTACTGGCGCTCGGCCTAGCTCCGCGGGCGTCGAAGCGCGACTCCGACCGGTGCAAAGCTCCAGCAGCCGAGGTGTGAAACGCGGGCATCAGTGCTCGCGTCAACCTCACCCTCCGCTGCGCCGCCCCGCGTGTCCGGTGCTGGAGCTGCGGCCAGCCCCTGGTCCTCTTTGTCGCCACCTCTAGCTGCCGACCGATTTCGGCCTGACCGGCAGATCCACTGCAGCAGAGCTCTCCGGACTCCAACCTACATCCGCAACTCTCCTTCCATGTTTCAATTCTGACTTAATTAGCACTGACGCCATTTGCATGCAGATCCTGGACGTGGTGCAACGCCTTCAATGCGTTTGAACGTGGGTGCAACTCCTTCAATTCATTGGACGTTGACAACTCCTTCAACGCAATCGCCCAACCTGGAACGCTATGCTTAGGTTCATCATGCCCACCCGGCGTTGTGGTGCTTGTTGACGTGCTGCTCGGCGTCGAGTGCGCCCTCGGCGACTGTGACATTGGTCGGGTCTAGGTCACCCTCTCTGAGCCGTTCTCCGCTGCTCCCGGCGGTCCCGTCCCTGGCCAGTTCGACGCCTTCCGAGGCGCAAGAATCAAGTCCGGGAAACCCCACAGCACAACAATTAGAGCATGGTTAATAGTATAGCCAGCTGCTGACTATAAGCCAGTGTCATGTCATCTACAACCCATTTTATAGTCAACATGTATAATAGTAGATTAAAAGAGTGTACTACTTTTTTATTATGTGACCCATCTTTCATTCTCACAAAGTGCCTAGGAACATGTGCTAGAGCTGACTCTTCACGAAAAGCCTGCTTACCTTCTCTCTTCTCTTTCCTCCAACTAAGCAGAAATATACTAATTTATTCCTTATAGCCCGCTGACTTAGCTCTATTGTACTTGCTCTAAAACTGCATACAATGAATGGCTGTGGGAAAAGGAAACCTTCTTCACCTGCACGAACAGTAACGCCTCTTGCTTAATTACCACTAATTAAACACCTCCTGCATGCAGGTCCTGGATGTGGGGCAACTCCTTCAATGCATTAGACGTGGACAATCACACCTAAATACTAGGACTTTACTGCTCCACGACTAACCGACTGAGCTCTGCACCAAATCAACCTCCTCGAGGAATAACTGCATGCAGGAAAAAAGGAAACAGAAGGACTGGCTCCCACCAGTATGCCGCTCCACTGGCTCCACGTCGTCAAGCCTTCATTACTGTACTTGCTGGCTAACAGGGTGGTTCGCTGGAGCCGGCACTCCGCACGTCGTCTCTGCCAGGACAAGACCTAGCACTCGACAGCAACTCCCTTCAGTCGACATGGTCACTCGGATGGGACTAGTTCACTCGGACCAAACCGGATCCGCCACTCGGCCACAAGTGCGTCATCGCTCGACTAGGCGTATCCTCAGCCGCCCTCCACGCGGTCGCGAAGCTGCTCACGTCATCATCAACTTGTCCGACTCGGTTCCCCACGTCGTCACTCAGCGGGATGCTTCTACTTCACTCGGATGCCCCGAGCGTCGCCATTTCGTTGTACGTGTCTACTTCACTCGGACGCCCCGCGTCTCGTCACTCCACGGGATGCGACTACTTCATTCGGACGTCCCACGCATCATTGATGTCTACTACACAACCTTCTTCTTGTAGACGTTGTTGGGCCTGCAAGTGCACAGGTTTGTAGGACAGTAGCAAATTTTCCTCAAGTGGATGACCTAAGGTTTATCCGTAGGAGGCGTAGGATGAATATGGTCTCTCTCAAACAACCCTGCAACCAAATAACAAAGAGTCTCTTGTGTCCCCAACACACCCAATACAATGGTAAATTGTATAGGTGCACTAGTTCGGCGAAGAGATGAAGATTCAAGTGCAAAATAGATAGTAGATATAAGTTTTTGTAATCTAAAATAATAAAAACAGCAAGGTAACGAGCGGTAAAAGTGAGCGTAAACGGTATTGCAATGGTAGGAAACAAGGCCTAGGATTCATACTTTCACTAGTGTAAGTTCTCTCAACAATAATAACATAGATAGAACATATGATAAGCCCTCAACATGCAACAAAGAGTCACTCCAAAGCCACTAATAGCGGAGAACAAACATAGAGATTATGGTCGGATACGAAACCACCACAAAGCTATTCTTTTGGATCAATCTATAAAAGAGTTCGTACTAGAATAACACCTTAAGACACAAATCAACCAAAACCCTAATGTCACCTAGATACTCCATTGTCACCTCAAGTATCCGTGGGCATGATTATACGATATGCATCACACAATCTCAGATTCATCCAACCAACATAAAAGTACTTCAAAGAGTGCCCCAAAGCTACTACCGGAGAGTCAAAAACGTGTGCCAACCCCTATGCATAGGTTCCCAAGTATCACGAAACCCGCAAGTTGATCACCAAAATATACATCAAGTGGATCAATAGAATAACCCATTGTCACCACGGTTATCCCACGCAAGACATACATCAAGTGTTCTTAAAAGACTCAATCCAATAAGATAACTTCAAAAGGGGAAACTCAATTCATCACAAGAGAGTAGAGGGGGAGAAACATCATAAGATCCAACTACAATAGCAAAGCTCGGGATACATCAAGATCGTGCCATAGAGGAACACGAGAGAGAACATGAGAGAGAGAGAGATCAAACACATAGCTATTGGTACATACCCTCAGCCCCGAGGGTGAACTACTCCCTCCTCGTCATGGATAGCACCGGGATGATGAAGATGGCCTCCGGTGATGGGATCCCCCTCCGGTAGGGTGCTGGAACAGGGTCCCGATTGGTTTTTGGTGGCTACAGAGGCTTGCGGCGGCGGAACTCTCGATCTATCTTCTGTTCTGGAAGTTTTAGGGTACATAGGTATATATGGGTGCAGGGGGTACGTCGGTGGACCTCCGGGTTGCTCACGATGCAGGGGGCGCGCCCAAAGGGGGGCGCCCTCCACTCTCGTGGACAGCCCGGGAATCCCCTGGCGTGCACTCCAAGCCCATCAGGTTGGTTTCCTTCCAAAATTAACTTCTCCAGTTGATTTCGTTCTGTTTTGACTCCGTCTGATATTCCTTTTCCTCGAAACACTGAAATAGGCATAAAACAGCAAATCTGGTCTGGGCCTCCGGTTAATAGGTTAGTCCCAAAAATAATATAAAAGTGGACAATAAAGTAGCATGGAGCAATCAAAAATTATAGATACGTTGGAGACGTATCAAGCATCCCCAAGCTTAATTCCTGCTCGTCCTCGAGTAGGTAAATGATAAAAAAGAATTTTTGATGTGGAGTGATACTTTGGCATAATTTCAATGTAAATCTTCTTAATTGTGACATGAATATTCAGATCCGAAAGATTTAAGACAAAAGTTCATATTGACACAAAAATAATAATACTTCAAGCATACTAATCAAAGCAATCATGTCTTCTCAAAATAACATGGCAAAAGAAAGTTCATCCCTACAAAATCATATAGTTAGGTTATGCTTCATTTTCGTCACACAAAGATGTTCCCAGCTTCTATACCCCCGATGACAAGCCAAGCAATTGTTTCATACTTAAATTATCTCAAACTTTTTCAACCTTCACGCAATACATGAGCGTGAGCCATGGATATAGCACTATGGGTGGAATAGAATATAATGATGGGGATTGTGTGGAGAAGACAAAAAAGGAGAAAGTCTCACGTTGACGAGGCTAATCAACGGGCTATGGAGATGCCCATCAATTGATGTCAACATGAGGAGTAGGGATTGCCATGCAATGGATGCACTAGAGCTATGAATGCTCAACAAAACAAAACTAGTGGGTGTGCATTCAACTTGCTTGCTCACGAAGACCTAGGGCATTTGAGGAAGCCCATCGTAGGAATATACAATCCAAGTTTTATAATGAAAAATTCTCACTAGTATATGAAAGTGATAACACATGAGACTCTCTACATGAAAAGCATGGTGCTACTTTGAAGCACAATATATGAGACTCACTACATGAAGAACAAGGTGCTACTTTGAAGCACAATTGTGGAAAAAGAGATAGTAGCATTGCCCTTTTTTTCTTTTTTTTTATTTTCTTTTTTTTTGGCCTTTCCTTTTTTTGGCCTTTTTTTTGATTGGGTAATGTTCTATAATGATGGTCATCACACTTTATTTACTTACAAACCAATATTACAACTCGATACCGGAACAAAGATATGACTCTATATGAATGCTTCCGGCAGTATACCGGGATGTGCAATGATCTAGCATAGCAATGACATGAAAAAACGGACAAGCCATGAAAACATCATGCTAGCTATCTTACGATCATGCAAAGCAATATGACAATGAATGCTCAAGTCATGAATATGATGATGATGGAAGTTGCATGGCAATATATCTCGGAATGGCTATGGAAATGCCATGATAGGTAGGTATGGTGGTTGTTTTGAGAAAGATATAATCAGGCTTATGTGTGATAGAGCGTATCGTATCACGGGGTTTGGATGCACCGGAAAAGTTTGCACAAACTCTCGAGGTGAGAAAGGGCAATGCACGGTACTGAAGAGGCTAGCAAAGATGGAAAGGTAAAAGTGCGTATAATCCATGGACTCAACATTAGTCATAAAGAACTCACATACTTATTGCAAAAATTTAGAAGCCCTTGAAACAAAGTACTACACGCATGCTCCTAGGGGGGGGAGGTTGGTAGGAGTTAACCGTCGCGCGCCCCCGACCTTCACGCAAAGATAAACAATCAAAATACAATGCGCGCCAATTTGGTTACATAGTTAGTAGACCATACGTGCATGCTTCGGGAATCACAAAACTTAACACCAACATCTTTACTAAACACAACCATCTACTAGTACCTCCCACATATTATCACCTCTATATCGCAAAACTATTGCAAGGAATCAAACATATCATATTCAGCGATCTACAAGCTTATGTAGGATTTTATGACTAACCATGTGAATGACCAATTCCTGTCATCTCTCTAAATAGATATAAATGAAGCAAGAGAGTTTAAATTCTTTCTACAAAAGATATGACCACCCTCTAACAAATATAAGTGAAGAAAAAGAGCATTCTACAAATGGCGGTTTTCTATGTGAAGAGAAACAGGCAATCCAGACTTCGAATGATATAAGTGAAGCGCATGAAGCATTCTATAAAGATATACTCAAAAGATTTAAGTGAAGTGCAATGAACATTCTATAAATCAACCAAGGACTATCTCATACCAGCATGGTGCATAAAAGAAAAATGAAAACTAAATGGAAAAGACGCTCCAAGACTTGCACATAATGCATGAACGAAACGAATCCGAAAACATACCGATACTTGTTGAAGAAAGAGGGGATGCCTCCCCAGCATCCCCAAACTTAGACGCTTGAGTCTCCTTGAATATTTACTTGGGGTGCCTCGGGCATCCCCAAGCTTGAGCTCTTTCCTCTCTTCCTTTTCCTCATATCGAGACATCCTCGATTAGACACTACATCCACACAAAACTTCAACGGAAAATTCGGTAAGATCCGTTAGTATAATAAAGCAAATCACCACTCTAAGTACTGTTGCAAACCAATTCATATTTTGTTTTTGCATTGTGTCTACTGTAATATAAATTTTTCATGGCTTAATACACTGATATAAATTGATAGATTCATCAAAACAAGCAAACTATGCATCAAAAACAGATTATGTCAAAAACAGAACAGTCTGTAGCAATCTGAACATCCACCATACTTCTGGTACCCAAAAAATTCTACCAAAATTAGGAAAAACAGAGAAGTTGTACACAAATACAGTGCAAAAAGAATAAGAACCAATTGACATTCCAGGTAAAAAATGTAAAATCGTGCACTACAGCCAAAGTTTCTGTCCTGCATCGTACAAACCAACAAGCATTGTAAACATCCTAAAGGCAAACCTTGGCACATTATTTTTATAATACAATGGAATTTTACAAGGGGATAATTATTTTTGATGAAAAGTTTCTGTAATCAAGATTCACAAAGTTTTCGTGAGCATGAACAAAGTTCAAGGAGCTCTCCCACTTCAACAATGCTTGTGTTTCTCACTTTCACTTTCCTTTTTGAAAAGTTTTTAGGTTCCCGTCTTTATTTTTGTGTTTTTTTAAACTATATGAAAGCACTCAACAGAAATAAATGACTCTCTAAAACTTCCGGGTTGTCACCCTGGCAGCGCTTTCTTTAAAGCCATTAAGCTAGGCATTTAGTGCTCAAGTAATGGATCCACCCGGATCCCAAGGTATATCCAAGCCAATTTTAATTAACAATGATTTGTAATTTAGTAGAGAGCACAAAGTAACATATATCATGTAATGACGAAGTCTAACTCTCTTCCTATGCATCGGCATGTCATAAAAGAACAATTCATGCACACAAAGTAAGGCCAATGCACAGTATAAGCAATTTCTTGCAATTCTATCGTGTTGGAAACATAGAGAGGTGGAGACATAGTTCCTCTCTCATAATAATTGCAAGTAGGAGCAGCAAGCACATGCATATTATATTCATCAAAATCATCATGTGTAGTAGTAAAAGGCAACCCATCAATATAATCCTTAATAAGCACAAACTTCTCCGATATAGTGTAGTCGGGAGAATTCAAAAAGATAATAGGACTATCATGCGTGGGTGCAATAGCAACAATTTCATGATTAACATAAGGAACTATAGCAAGTTCATCTTCATAAGCATAATTCATATTGGCATCTTGGCCACAAGCATAGCAAGCATCATCAAAAAGGGATATTTCAAGGGAATCAACGGGATCATAACAATCATCATAGCAATCATCATAGCAACCATCCTTCGGTAAGCACGAAGGGGAATTAAATAATGTATGATTTGGAGGGTTACTCTCATTAGAAGGTGGGCACGGGTAGCTAATCCGCTCCTCCTCCTTTTGTTCTTCGCTCTCCTCATCATCTTTTTCATACAATGAGCTCACAGTTTCATCAATTTCTTCTTCCATAGCTTCCTGCAAAATATTAGTCTCTTATTGGACAGCGGATGTTTTCTTAATAAATTATTTAACATAGGCATTAGAAGCATAATTATAATAACAATATTCAAGTATGGCAAAATTTTCAGATTTGTAAAGAGTAGCATCATACTTTGCAATCAACATAGCAATTTCAAAAGCACCCTTAAAAGCAACAAATTCTTCAATTTGTTGAACATCATAGTAACTATAAACACACTTAGCATAAGAAGATAAGATTCCATTATCAATAAACTCACATTGGTAGGGAAGGTGTTTTTTTAGGGTTTTCAGAACAACAAGTAAAATCATATTCCCAACATAAATTCCAAGCATAGCATTGCAAACATTGAATTTGACTCCATAATAGTTTCCCTTTTTCAGATATACGGTGTCGCACGTAACAAGCATGCTCATCTAAAGATTTGCCCTCAACTAAGCTAGTTGGGGTTTCAGCACGAGCACATAGGGATCGAAGATGATCCAAGTAATAAGCTTCAACAGTGTGATAGATTTTGAGTGGTTCTTCAACCATTGGTTCAGCAGGTACAACTAGTTATTTTGGTATTTTGCGTTTCCTACCCATAACTAAAGATAGAGAACAACTAAGAACAGCAAATAAAAATTACTTAGTGATAAAGCAAACAAGCACACACGAGAATATTCACCTCACGCTATGACTCCCCGGCAACGGCGCCGGAAAAAGAGCTTGATGTCTACTACACAACCTTCTTCTTGTAGACGTTGTTGGGCCTGCAAGTGGACAGGTTTGTAGGACAGTAGAAAATTTCCCTCAAGTGGATGACCTAAGGTTTATCAATCCGTAGGAGGCGTAGGATGAATATGGTCTCTCTCAAACAACCCTGCAATCAAATAACAAAGAGTCTTTTGTGTCCCCAACATACCCAATACAATGGTAAATTGTATAGGTGCACTAGTTCGGCGAAGAGATGAAGATTCAAGTGCAAAATAGATAGTAGATATAGGTTTTTGTAATCTGAAATAATAAAAACAGCAAGGTAACGAGCGGTAAAAGTGAGCGTAAACGGTATTGCAATGGTAGGAAACAAGGCCTAGGGTTCATACTTTCACTAGTGTAAGTTCTCTCAACAATAATAACATAGATAGAACATATGACAAGCCCTCAACATGCAACAAAGAGTCACTCCAAAGCCACTAATAGCGGAGAACAAACGTAGAGATTATGGTCGTGTATGAAACCACCACAAAGCTATTCTTTCGGATCAATCTATAAAAGAGTTCATACTAGAATAACACCTTAAGACACAAATCAACCAAAACCCTAATGTCACCTAGATACTCCATTGTCACCTCAAGTATCTGTGGGCATGATTATACGATATGCATCACACAATCTCAGATTCATCCAACCAACATAAAAGTACTTCAAAGAGTGCCCCAAAGATACTACCGGAGAGTCAAGAACATGTGCCAACCCCTATGCATAGGTTCCCAAGTGTCACGAAACCCGCAAGTTGATCACCAAAACATACATCAAGTGGATCAATAGAATAACCCATTGTCACCATGGTTATCCCATGCAAGACATACATCAAGTGTTCATAAAAGACTCAATCCGATAAGATAACTTCAAAAGGGGAAACTCAATTCATCACAAGAGAGTAGAGGGGGAGAAACATCATAAGATCCAACTACAATATCAAATCTCGGGATACATCAAGATCGTGCCATAGGGGAACACGAGAGAGAACACGAGAGAGAGAGATCAAACACATAGCTACTGGTACATACCCTCAGCCCTGAGGGTGAACTACTCCCTCCTCGTCATGGATAGCGCCGGGATGATGAAGATGGCCTCCGGTGATGGGATCCCCCTCCGGCAGGGTGCCGGAACAGGGTCCTGATTGGTTTTTGGTGGCTACAAAGGCTTGCGGCGGCGGAACTCCTGATCTATCTTCTGTTCTGGAAGTTTTAGGGTACGTAGGTATATATGGGTGCAGGGTGTACGTCGGTGGACCTCCGGGTTGCTCACGAGGTAAGGGGGTGCGCCCAGGGGGGCGCGCCCTCCACCCTCGTGGACAGCCCGGGACTCCCCTGGCATGCACTCCAAGCCCATCAGGTTGGTTTCCTTCCAAAATTAACTTCTCCAGTTGATTTCGTTCCGTTTTGACTCCGTCTGATATTCCTTTTCCTCGAAACACTGAAATAGGCATAAAACAGCAAATCTGGGTTGGGCCTCCGGTTAATAGGTTAGTCCCAAAAATAATATAAAAGTGGATAATAAAGCCCAATATTGCCTAGAACAGTAGGTAAAGTAGCATGGAGCAATCAAAAAATATAGATATGTTGGAGACGTATCAATCATCACTCTGCGGGGCGCGTCTACATCACTTGGCCGCACCGCACGTCGCCACTTGGTTGGTCACCTCATCACCACTCGGCCGCCCCGCGTGTCGACATCGCTTGGTCACCTCATCACCACTCGGCCGCCCCGTGCATCGTCATCGGTTGGTCACCTCATCACCACTCGGCCGCCCCACCCGTCACTATCGGTTGGTCATCTCATCACCACTCGGCCGCCCCGCGCATCACCTCATCACCACTCAGCCGCCCCGCGCATCACCATCGGTTGGTCACCTCATCACCACTCGGCCGCCCCGCGCGTCGCCATCGGTTGGTCACCTCATCACCACACGGCCGCCCCGCTAAATCATCTAATTGATGGGAAATCTTACTTATCAGTTCTTGAATACTTTCCGTGTTGTTTGTATTGTTGCTCGCGTAAGCCTGATGATCTAAATAGTAAGCCATAACCGAGAGGATAGTTCTAACCTGCAAAAAGGAAAAGAAAACAAAAAAGATACTAACTAGAAAAGAGGTTAGTGGTTAGAGATATATCACGAATATATGGCAAAAACTAGAAAAAGAAGAAAAACCTAGTCTATAGCCTAACACGGTCACACGACGCTAGTCCCCGGCAACGGCGCCAAAATGATCAATTGTAGGTACAGTGGAGTTTTACGCCCAAACTGCGAGTGTCGTGTTCTCCTCAGGGACTAGGCAAGTCAATGATCGTGCTCGGAGAAAGCTAGGTAACACAATTCAGCTTATGAATGCAGAAATAAAACCTAAAGTATCAATGATTGTCGCCAAGGTAAACGAAAAGAAGCAAAGGGAGATTCAGATTATACTCTCTATCTTTTTGGTATTATTTTTTATTGGCATGAGAAACTAAAACAGTAACACAAAGGGAACAACAGGACATGAACATATATAGCAAAATAGAAATGGGTCACATTACAAACATATTTGTCACAAAGACGAAGCTATCACAGAGACTGAAAATTAATCACACACAAAGTTAACTGGTACTGGAAGTTAACTAGTACAGGGGACTAGTACACAGGGTGAACACACATATATGCTAGCAGAATACTAATTGATAGAACCAAAATATAATAGATCAAGTATCTCCCAAAGTAGCAAAGCCTCAACTAGTCAGATCTCAGATCACATACACCATATTATACAAGCACTTAAACAGAGCAAACAGCAGGTTGCAAGTACACTTCAAATCTGAATATTAAATGCCATACACTTCTAAATTTTACAAAAATTTCAGAGAGAGAGAGAGAGAGGCAGTAATGATTCGGATTCAGAGAAGTGCATCAGGAAGGTAAGGGAGGAAGGAGCAGCAGCAGCAGCAAGTTAGGAGCAGCAGGGGACGTAGGAGACAAGGAGCAGCAGTAGTGGTGCAGCAAGATAGGAGAAGAACCGCAGCAGGCGTGTAAGAAAGAGGAGCAGCAGTTTGGGGATTTGGAGAAGGAAGAGCAGCAGCGAGGCTAGGGAAGAAGAAGGAGAGCAACAGTAGGTTAGGAGAAGAAGAAAGGTGGAGGAGCAGCAGGGAGATGGATTGCAGGGCGCGCGAGGTGGTGGTGGCGCTGACGGCAGGAGGTGATGGTGGCGCTGGGTGTTGGTGCTGGTGATGGATGGCGCTGGTGGGTGGATGGGCTGCGGAGGCGCACCACCACGCCGGCCTGGCCGTGGCGGCGGCCGGAGGTGGAGAAGGAGTGGTGAGGGGGAGAGAGATGAAGGTGTGGCCAGGCCCAAGGGGAAAATGGAGGCTGCGCTAGGGATTTTGACCCTCTCCTCAGATCTGCACTTTTGCACTTCGGCCCTTCTACTTCTCTGCCTATTTCACACGTTGATCCCTCCACTCTTTCTTTCTTGCCCTTGAAGCTTTAATATTAATCACACTCAAGTCCCTCTTCCTTCTCTTCTTTCATATGCTCATCTCGATTGCCACATGGACAGAAACTTGTAGTTTATAGTGCCTTTGCGCACACTTCTGCAAGATAGACCAAAGAGTAGTAAATTATCCTTTTTGATGATTATCAAGCAATATTCAATCAAGCATGGCAAGAATGGACGAATATGTTACGATAGATGCTATATTTGAGTACCAAAATTATATATGTGAAATATACTTATCAAGTTCCCCCACACTTAAATCTTTGCTTGTCCTCAAGCAAAGGCATATGACAAGAGCAAGAGTGTGAACAGTGAACTGAGTAAAGAATGTCCAAGTGAAGTAGATCTCGAAACAATGCATGCTTTTGGACTTAGCTAGTGAAAATTGATGGTTAAGAGTGCTACAAAGCAGTAGGGTACTAGTAAGCATGACCATTTTAAACTTTTACAATGATAAAAGAGGATCAACAAGTTTAAATGATGACCGCGCCAAATGGTTCCTAAAGAGAGCATGATCCAAAAAAATAAAAAGAACTTAAACTTGTGATCAGAAGGGGAGCCTTGGCGCAGTGGTAAAGCTGCTGCCTTGTGACCATGAGGTCATGGGTTCAAGTCCTGGAAACAGCCTCTTACAGAAATGTAGGGAAAGGCTGCGTACTATAGACCCAAAGTGGTCGGACCCTTCCCTGGACCCTGCGCAAGCGGGAGCTACATGCACCAGGTTGCCCTTTTTTTAACTTGTGATCAGATCACTTATTACAGGAACATTGTGGTTGAACCACTTATTGAATTTGAAGAAAGTAATGATAATATTTTATTGATCTCACCAAAGGAACATACCACCGATCCCGAGAACATGGTATACACCCGGCTCGACCAATTATATAATTTTTTTGTTTGTCTCCCCAAAGGAACATACCACCGATCCCGAGAACATGGTATACATCTGGTTCGACAATTACATTTTTATTATTATTATTTACTGCCCAAGCTAACCCGATTTCACATGCCACCGATCCCGGGAACATGACATGCTACTGTAGGTAGCCAGACTTGTTTATTCATTATTACTTATCTTAAATGAACAACGCATAAGAACAAAAACAGGAATCATCACTTCTCTATGTCTAGTTCACATGCTACCGATCCAGGGAACATAGCATGCTAATCCATAGTGGTTAGGTGATTGCTCTCAATGGGAAGACACTTGGCACAAATACAGCATCTAAATGTGGTGATCTAGGTGTATCGAGGTAAAAGCAGAAAATGATTAAGTTTTCTAGTGTACTAGGGATTTGAGCACTCAAAACTAATAACTTTCACTAATTTCAGCAAAGCAAGCAATATGTAGATCACTAGTTTACATGGCATTCAACAATCAGTTCGCATATTCTCATCAAGCACCATATGTCAAATAAAATTTAGTGGGGCAACATTTAAGACATGGCTTAAGCAAACAAAATAACATTTGATTTCAGCATGTATCAATGGATGATATACTCAGAATGGGTCATGAAACAGCTCACCGGGCTTATATGATGTAGGTCTCGCACAATCACTCTCTGAACTGCAACTCTTCTCTTGTTGCTTCTCTATCCTCATGCCTGCTCCAGCTTCTCTCTTCGTGTGTGCTCCTTGCTTCTCCTCATCCCCATGCCATAGGTCCACCGGGGTCCCAGGGAATGTCATCTCGAACTTGGTCAGCATGTAGTGGATCGTGCACAAGCAAGAACCTGAAAGAGCACTCAACGAAAGAGACAATGCAAGTGGTAGGGATAATACCCTCCAAGTCATCAATCGAATAACCAATTACATAAGCATAGCTATAAAGCACATGTTTAGGATGGTAGAAATCAGCAAGGTCGACACTAACGTGAGGATGAAATTTATCATTAAGCTCAAGACTAGCATGGGAATAATATGTTTCATTAAGCATAGGACTAGCATAAGGAAAATAAGTGTCATCATCACGAATGAGAGCAATGCCACCAACAATGTATGTATGATCATGTCCAAGCAAATAATTTTTCAAGTCTAGCTTAATTGATGGTATAACACAATGGAAAGTAGCAGCAAAGATCTCATAAGGAAGCATGTCATCAAGAGGATTGGATAAACCTGCTAAATCACGCTCCTGTATGACGATGGGCAAATGCGTTTCTAGTTCTTCATCTTCAATCACATCAACTTCTTTTGCTTCTTCAAGAGTAATAGATGATGAGTCTTCACCTTGATCACTTTGTTGTTCGAGGTCTGGATCATCTTGTGCCTTGGCTTCGAGAATTTCTTCTTGGATCTGAAGTATCTCTTCCTCTGGACTCTCACTATCTTGCT
This sequence comes from Triticum dicoccoides, assembly GCF_002162155.2. Classification (NCBI taxonomy): domain Eukaryota; kingdom Viridiplantae; phylum Streptophyta; class Magnoliopsida; order Poales; family Poaceae; genus Triticum; species Triticum dicoccoides. The sequence goes on along the minus strand of NC_041383.1, from coordinate 572,853,731 downwards.
CAGCTGAATGTGAAGGTGTTGGAACCTCACACACCTCAAGGGATATCCCGGCAACACTCAGCTCAAGGAGGGAAGAGATAGTACTGACAGCATTGATGTTCTTCTCAATCTTCCTTACTTCTTCCACTAGCTCCTTTCCACTCTTAATCTTCTTCATTTCCTCTAGTATCACCGGCCTAATTGGATCATCTTCGGCACTCCAAGTGAACTCGAGACTAAGCAATGTGAGCCTGTCTATATCATCAAAGTCATCTTGTGTGGGCACTAGTGTTGAAGATGTTGGTTGACCAAATGGATGACCATTTAACTCAATTGGGAACATGTCCTGGTGTTGAGGTATATGGGTAGGAGCTGAATAAATCTGTTGTGGAGCATAGTTGTGGCTCTCCTCTTCATACCTAAATCTCTGCAATGGATAACTAGAGGCAAACGATGAGATCTCGGGGTTGTTGCTCCTATATGACATATTCAGGCTTTCAGGCCACCCATGTGAGTAATTGTTTTGGTATGAGCTATGCCGTTGAGCGAAGCTCATGCCAAAACAATCCGGAGGATGGGAGTAACCACACTGACATTCAGCGGGCGAATGGCCCTGAAATCCACAAATATGGCAGGTAGGAGCAAATTAAGGATGGCCTCTAGAATAAGGATCATAAGAGCTAGGCCTATCCTCAAAAACTACTTCTCGTTGCCGAGCTAAATCATCTAATCGATGGGAAATCTTACTTATCAGTTCTTGAATACTTTCCGTGTTGTTTGTAGTGTTGCTCGCATAAGCCTGATGATCTAAATAGTAAGCCATAACCAAGAAGATAGTTCTAACCTGCAAAAAGGAAAAGAAAACAAAAAAGATACTAACTAGAAAAGAGGTTAGTGGTTAGAGATATATCACGAATATATGGCACAAACTAGAAAAAGAAGAAAAACCTAGTCTATAGCCTAACACGGTCACACGACGCTAGTCCCCGGCAACGGCGCCAAAATGATCAATTGTAGGTACAGTGGGGTTTTACGCCCAAACTGCGAGTGTCGTGTTCTCCTCAGGGACTAGGCAAGTCAATGATCGTGCTCGGATAAAGCTAGGTAACACAATTCAGCTTATGAATGCAGAAATAAAACCTAAAGTATCAATGATTGTCGCCAAGGTAAACGAAAAGAAGCAAAGGGAGATTCAGATTATACTCTCTGTCTTTTTGGTATTATTTTTTATTGGCATGAGAAACTAAAACAGTAACACAAAGGGAACAACAGGACATGAACATATATAGCAAAATAGAAATGGGTCACATTACAAACATATTTGTCACAGAGACGAAGCTATCACAGAGACTGAAAATTAATCACACACAAAGTTAACTGGTACGGGAAGTTAACTAGTACAGGGGACTAGTACACAGGGTGAACACACATATATGCTAGCAGAATACTAATTGATAGAACCAAAATATAATAGATCAAGTATCTCCCAAAGTAGCAAAGCCTCAACTAGTCAGATCTCAGATCACATACACCATATTATACAAGCACTTAAACAGAGCAAACAGCAGGTTGCAAGTACACTTCAAATCTGAATATTAAATGTCATACACTTCTAAATTTTACAAAAATTTCAGAGAGAGAGAGAGAGAGGCAGTAATGATTCGGATTCAGAGAAGTGCATCAGCAAGGTAAGGGAGGAAGGAGCAGCAGCAGCAGCAAGTTAGGAGCAGCAGGGGACGTAGGAGACAAGGAGCAGCAGTAGTGGTGCAGCAAGATAGGAGAAGAAGAACCGCAGCAGGCGTGTAAGAAAGAGGAGCAGCAGTTTGGGGATTTGGAGAAGGAAGAGCAGCAGCGAGGCTAGGGAAGAAGAAGGAGAGCAGCAGTAGGTTAGGAGAAGAAGAAAGGTGGAGGAGCAGCAGGGAGATGGATTGCAGGGCGCGCGAGGTGGTGGTGGCGCTGGCGGCAGGAGGTGATGGTGGCGCTGGGTGTTGGTGCTGGTGATGGATGGCGCTGGTGGGTGGATGGGCTACGGAGGCGCACCACCACGCCGGCCTGGCCGTGGCGGCGGCCGGAGGTGGAGAAGGAGTGGTGAGGAGGAGAGAGATGAAGGTGTGGCCAGGCCCAAGGGGAAAATGGAGGCTGCGCTAGGGATTTTGACCCTCTCCTCAGATCTGCACTTTTGCACTTCGGCCCTTCTACTTCTCTGCCTACTTCACAAGTTGATCCCTCCACTCTTTCTTTCTTGCCCTTGAAGCTTTAATATTCATCACACCCAAGTCCCTCTTCCTTCTCTTCTTTCATATGCTCATCTCGATTGCCACATGGACAGAAACTTGTAGTTTATAGTGCCTTTGCGCACATTTCTGTAAGATAGACCAAAGACTAGTAAATTATTCTTTTTGATGATTATCAAGCAATATTCAATCAATCATGGCAAGAATGGACGAATATGTCACGGAAGATGCTATATTTGAGTACCAAATTATATATGTGAAATATACTTATCACACCTCATCACCACTTGGCTGCCCCGCGCATCGCCATCGGTTGGTCACCTCATCACCACTCGGCCGCCCCGCGCGTCGCCATCAGTTGGTCACCTCATCACCACTCGGCCGCCCCACGCGTCGCCATCAGTTGGTCACCTCATCACCACTCGGTCGCGTCCACGCGTCGCCATCGGTTGGTCACCTCATCACCACTCGGCCGCCCCGCGCGTCGCCACTCGATTG
>NC_041383.1:572820171-572850357 GCF_002162155.2 Triticum dicoccoides | reverse complement strand
GACCACCCCGCGCGTAGCCATTGGTTGGTCACCTCATCACCACTCGGTCGCCCCGCGCGTCGCCACTCGGTTGGTCACCTCATCACCACTCGACTGCCCCGCGTGTCACATCGGTTGGTCACCTCATCACCACTCGGCCGCCCCGCACGTTGCCACTCGGTTGGTCGCCTTATCACCACTCGGCCACTCGCGTGCCTTCAGACAGCCAAGTCATTTTACATTCTATTATTTCCATCTTCCCGGGTATCCTGTAATTCACACATCACGTTCACTCGGAGCCACACCACCGAGTGTACCTCTACACTCGGCTGCTTATTTTCACATACTTGCTTAGTACTGATTATGTGACTCTGAAAGTGCAACTATCCCTGGGTGGTTTTGGTAATGATTAACAACATATAGCTCATTGAACTAATGCTATTTCAAGATAAGTATTTCAGGAAAGTTCAATGATTGGCATGGCATGGATTAGGAATGTGGACCCCTCAAAATGCGAAGGACAAAGGATTGGCTCAAGCTCTAATGATCAAGACTCTATATTTTCTATTTCAGTGATCAGATCACATTGAGTCCATAGGAAAGCCAATACTATTAAAAGGGTATGAGGAGTTGCTTAATGGATTGCTTGCTCTTAAAGTGCTTAGTGATATGCTCCAAAGCCTTCAACCACTTTCTCATATCCACATATGTCCCAAACCAAAAGTCAAACTCGGCCCCACCGATTTGATCTATCCGGCGCCACCGTGTTCAGTTGACATAGCCACTGCCAGAAACCCTAATCACTTCGGCCTAACCGATAGGGATATCGGTCTCACCGAGTTCTCAATGCAAACTCCCAGTTTCCTTTTCATAATGTTTTGGTCCCACCGAGATGAGTGAATCAGTCCCACCGAGTCTGCCTGGCCAACTCTTTGTTTTGCTTATTACCAAAGTCGGTCCCACCGAGTTTGTGTAATCGGTCAAACCGATATTACGTTATGCCCTAACCCTAATGATATCGGTCCCACCAAGTTGACATGTCGGTCCCACCGAAATGTCTAACGGTCACATTAGGAATTAAATTGGTCTGACCGGATTTTTTGATTCGGTCCCACCGAGTTTGGTAAATTGTGTGTAACGGTTAGATTTTGTGTGGAGGCTATATATACCCCTCTACCCTCTCCTCATTCGTGAGGGAAGCCATCAGAACGTGCCTACACTTCCAGCATCCATTTTCTGAGAGAGAACCACCTACTCATGTGTTGAGACCAAGATATTCCAATCCAACCATATGAATCTTGATCTCTAGCCTTCCCCAAGTTGCTTTCCACTCAAATCATCTTTACAACAAATCCAATCCTATGAGAGAAAGTTGAGTGTTGGGGAGACTATCATTTGAAGCACAAGATCAAGGAGTTCATCATCAACACACCATCTATTACCTTTTGGAGAGTGGTGTCTCCTAGATTAGTTAGGTGTCACTTGGGAGCCTTTGACAAGATTGTGTAGTTGAACCAAGGAGTTTGTAAGGGCAAGGAGATCGCCTACTTTGTGCAGATCTACCCTAGTGCGGCAAGTCCTTCGTGGGCGATGGCCATGGTGGGATAGACAAGGTTGCTTCTTTGTGGACCCTTCGTGGGTGGAGCCCTCCATGGACTCACGCAGTCCCTTCGTGGGTTGAAGTCTTCATCAACGTGGATGTACGATAGCACCACCTATCGGAACCACGCCATAAACATCCGTGTCTCCAATTGCGTTTGCACGCTCCAATCCCATCCCTTTACCTTCTTGCAAGTTGCATGCTTTACTTTCCGCTACTCATATACTCTTTGCATACTTGCTTGAACTGTATCTTGATTGCTTGACTTGTGCTAAGTTGCTAAAATCTGCCAAGAACTAAAATTGGGAAAAGGCTAGATTTCTTTAATTGATCAAGTAGTCTAATCACCGCCCCCCCTCTAGACATACTTTCGATCCTATAATTGGTATCAGAGCTACGGTCTCCATTTGCCTTGATTTCCATAGTTTTTGGTGATCATAGCCTTGGTTTCACAACCTAGGAGAGTATGGCGTCTAGCGAGGGAAATTACCAACGTAGAGGTCCTTACTTTATACTAATTTTGCTAGTTGGAAGCATAAGATGAAAATGCATATTTTTGGACATAACCGCGCCGTTTGGGCTATTGTGTGTATTGGCTTGCAAGTTGAATTCTTCTATGGGAGAGAACCGAACCGTGAAGCTACCGCGGAAGAGTTGAAGATGCTGCAATACAATGCTCAAGCTTGCGATATTCTCTTCAACGGATTGTGCCCCGAAGAATTCAACAAAATCAGCCGCCTTGAGAATGTAAAGGAAATTTGGGATACTTTGATTGATATGCACGAAGGTACCGACTCCGTCAAGGAATCCAAATTGGATGTTCTTCAATGTCAACTTGACAAGTTCAAAATGAAGGATGGTGAAGGTGTCGCTGAAATGTACTCCAGGCTTGCTCTCATCACAAATGAGATTGTCGGCTTAGGAAGTGAAGAGATGACTGATAGATTCATCATCAATAAGATCCTAAGAGCCTTGGATGGAAAATATGATACCGTGTGCACATTGATCCAAATGATGCCCAATTACAAAGATCTCAAGCCAACGAAAGTCATTGGAAGAATTGTTGCTCATGAGATGTCACTCAAGGATAAGGAAGAGCTTCACAATAAATCAAGTGGTGCTTACAAAGCCTCGTGTGATGCTCCTACATCATCAAGTGAGAAACAAACCTTCAATGATGAATTGAGCCTAATGGTGAAGAACTTCAACAAATTCTACAAGAGTAGAAGCAAGGAAAGAAGTTCCAAGTCAAGATCGTACAATGACAAAAGATCTTTGAGTCGTGAACGTAATTGCTACAATTGTGGAAGACCCGGACACTACTCCAATGAGTGTACGGCTCCCTACAAAAGGAGAGAAGATTCACCTAAAAGAAGTAGAAGAGAAGAATCGCCACCAAGAGAGAGAAGGAGTAGAGATGATCGTTATGAACGAAGAACCTCCCAGAGAAGCAAGGATTCTAAAAGGAAGGACAAATCATCAAAGAGCTACACAAAGCAAAGACATCAAGCTCATGTTGGTGAATGGGTATCCGGCTCCGACTCCGACCATCACTCCGAGATAAGTTATCACTCCGACTTCGAATATACTCAAGATGAAGGTGTTGCCGGTCTAGCACTTGTGTCAACCAACTCCTATGACATATTTGACTCACCAAATGAAGGAATTGGAAGATGCTTCATGGCTAAAGGCCCAAAGGTATCACACCCCGAGTATGTTTATTTCAATAGTGATGAAGATGACTTGTTAGGTGATGATGATTTACTTGTTGACAACTCTAGTGATGAAAACTATGATGAAACGTCAATTAATCATGCTAATCAAGATAAAACAAATGACAATGATAAGGAGATGATTGAGCGTCTAACTAAAGAATTAAACACTCTTAAGTTAGCTCATGAAACTACCTTGGAAAGATCATCGAGAACTTTTAAAGACTCATGAGAAGTTACGCTTTGAAAAGCTCAACCTAGAGCAAGAGCATGAGTTTTTAAAGGTAATCAATGATGACCTTCGCAAGAAAAGTTCTTATTACATTGCCAAGCATTTACTCTTATCTACTTACATGCCACAAGTAAAATCTAGCAACAAAAGTAAGAAAGATTCTTCTTCTAGTAGTAACAATAATCATGCTAAATCCAATGTTGTTGCTTCTAGTAGTTCTCTTGATTCCAGTAATTATTCTCTTAGCCAAGTTACACTCGAGCAAGAAAATATCTTATTGAAGGGAATTATAGAGAAAGGTGTTTACAAGAGCCTTGCCGGAAGCAAGCAATTTGAGGAAATAGTACGCAAGCAAGGAAAGCACCGGAAGAATCAAGGTGATGGTTTTGAATGAAAGTTCAATGCCAATGGAGTTGAGTGGGAAGAAGATCAATACCCCAAGATAAAGTTTGTTCCTCAACAAGATAAGTATGATCCTACTTATTTTCAAGGGACACAAGCTCAAGATGATCTTCCACCACAAGACCACAAGCAAAAAGGCAAGGATAAGCTTCAAGAGGAAATTGATGCATTTGAAGAAGCTCCTAAGGCCTTGGTCAAGTGGGTTCCCAAGACTACATCAAGTTATACTTCATCAAGTACGACTACAACCCCAAGGATTCCCATCAAGATGATGTGGATCCCGAAGAAGAAGAACTAGAGAGTTCTTGAGGGTGACTCCGCCAACACACTTCACTCACATCATTTTGGCAAGGACAAGTGCAATAAACTTCCACATCTTGCACTAGTTCAAGGATTCACAAACCGTCTTATTGGTAAGACAAGGGACAAGGTAACCAAATGCTTTCATGGACATCATCTTGTGTGTACTTCACTCTATGTCTATGGATATCCTTGTTTGTTCCTTGTGGGACTAACCCGTGTAGGTATTGAAAGTGCAACTCACTCCAATGGATAGCTCCGAATGATCTACATCAACATTGAGCATCCACATCTTCAACACCTACATGAAGTCATCATCGAGGAAACCCAAGGTTAGTTCATCCCTCTTAGGAGGGATATCACATCTACGGGGAGCTTTACTCTAAGAATTGAGCTAAAACAACTCTAATGGTGTGAACGCAACAATGATTTATGTAAAAGTGGTAACCCCACTTGTGCTTATTAAACGATGAGTATGACCTATGATCAAATGTTCTCATTTGACTCCTAAGTCAATATACTCATATATAGATGACCTAGTCATCGCAAATTGCTTGATAGATGCTAGAGTGTTTGTGCATGCTTTGCCACATATTTCATTTGCCATTTTATTGCATGAGCATGTTGGTTGCATATTTTACTCATTCGAGGACATCCCTTTGTTGTTTTGAGTGATTGGCCTTTTCTTTTTGCCAAGTGGATGGAAAATAATGCCTAAGAACCTTCTCTAGCTGTCTATGCTTTTCTTGTCTCAAACTCTATTCATGCTACATCACAAAGTTTGATCAAGTCAGATTCGAACCACTCTGTGTGAGGAGCACTCGGAATCCCCGATTCATCATAGACTTAAAATTCCAAAACCTCCTTTTGCATTTCAGTCTGACTGAGATATCCATTTCGGTCAAACCGAGTTCACTAAGTTGATCTAGGTTTTCATCTCGGTACAACCGATTTGAACACTTTGGTCACACCGAGTTGCAGCAACCGCTTGTGATTCTGCAATCTCGGTGCCACCGAGTTGTTCCACTCAGTCACACCGACAGGGTCGAGATATAAATACCCACGGGTGAGATTTTGGAAAATTCTTCAAAACCCCTCAGTCCGCGCGTCCTTCTCTGCCTCCTCGGGTCTCCGGATCGCCTCCTCGCCGCCAGCGACCTCCCGCCGCTGGTTTCTGCTGCCGTTGACAGAATCTGCTCCGCCGTCGCCGTCGTAGCGAACACCCGCCGAACTAGGTTATGTGTTCGACCCCTTGTGCTGTCTATTCACCTTCGATTCTAAGCATGAGGACAATGCCATGATTCTTGCCATGAATGAAATCGATCTATCAAGCTAAATCTTCCTTAGGCTTAGTTTGATTTGAAAAATTTAGGGTTAGCTCTCCGCAGAACTCATCTCAGACCGACCGAATCATAGAAATCGGTCTCATCGATTTGGCTTAGGCCATTGCACATGCGCTTTTTGGTCTGACCGGAAATTGCAAATCGGTGTGACCGAGTTCAATTCTCTGTGAAACCCTAGCAATCTCGGTGCCACCAAACTGTGACTCGGTCTGACCGAGTTCACTAGTCTAGGTTCCAAATGTTGCTTCGGTATCACCGAGTTTATCAATTCGGTAGCTCCGAGATCATTTCTGTAGAGAACTAAAACTAAGTTTTTGACTCATTTGTTTTTCAAAACCTCTATACTTTGTGATGCTCATCTACTCTACCTCATCTATATCCATTCACAGGGTTTGTTGTTAGTTTACCTGCCAAGATGTCTGACTAGAGTGACAGCCAAAACAGATCTGAACAACCAGAGCATATGAGTGAGGGCACTAGTCCCTCAAGTAGCTATGATGAGGGCAGTAGGAGCACACCAAGTAAGTTGCCCAAGGAAGCCACTAGAGCAAGGAAGAAGAGAACCTCAGATTCTAAAGATGAAGATTATGTTGCAGCTGGGGATGAGGCCATCTCAAAGAGGAAAGTGGTGAAGAAGGAGTTTGGCACTGCTGCATCTACAAAGCCTGGTTTGAACAAGAAGGCACCAGCTAGGAGAACCCCAACATCCAAGCCAAGAAAAGTTTCCACAGGACAAACCATGAAATTCACAATTGAATCTGATGATGAAGAGGCAACTATTGATGACAAGAAAAAGAAGAGGGAAAGAACCACTACTGCAAAAGTACTTGGCAAGTCAACTATGGTGAGAGATCCATCTGATGATGAAGAGGTAGAGGAAGAGGATGTTGCACCAGCACCTAAGGCACAAAAGCTTATCGGACATGCAAACTAGTCAGGGGCTACTCCTAAGCCCAAACCTGCTCCCAAAGCTACAGCTCCAGCCACCAAGTCTACACCCAAGAGAAGCACAAGAAACATCCCTGCTGAAGAGAAGAACAAGGCCCAAGTGCCTGAAGCTAAAGAAGAAGAAGCAGAAGCCCAAGTGCTGAGAAAGCTCAAACCAAAGATCCCAGACCACAATGACACTCATCCAGTGGCAGAGGACATGAGCAAGGAAGGATGCAGGTCTGAGACTTTGGAGAAAAAAATGACCCTTATGCTATGAGAAGGAGAACTGATGTGGATTACAGGTTCCACACTAAGGAACAGCAAGACTTTTATGAGACCATTCTGCTTGACAAGAAGCTAATTGTCTGTGACATGAGATGGGTTGACTGTACATACATCAGAGAGAATGAAGATCATTTCCCAGGTGTATATGATAGCTTCAAGCCTTGTGGAGTTGACAAGTTTGTTGGCCAGAAGCCCACTAAATGGAATGAGGAGCTAATCATGCAATTCTACTCCACTGCTCATTTCTATCCTGATGGAAGGATAGTATGGATGTCTGAAGGTACTAGGTACCAATCAATTGTTGATGAATGGGCCAAGTTTATAAATTCCCCAACAGCTCATGAGGATGACTAGGATGTGTATGCCAGGAACAAGAAAGACCACAACTCAATGGCAAGTATGTATAAGGCAATTCCTGATGAAGCCCTTGAAACTCATAAGTTTGGCTCTGTGAAGTACTTGTTGTCTGGTCTGCCTACAATCAACACCATCCTGAGGCATACTCTTTTGCCCAAGTCTGGAGATCACATGATGATAAGAGGACATTCAATCAACTTGCTGCACATTTTTATGTTCCTCAGAAATTCAAGGTGATGAGTCTGATTGTAGAAACAATCAAGAGGATGGCTGCAGATCAGAAGAGGTCTTGTGGGTATGCTCCACAAATTCAGGTGCTCATCAACTCAAAGATGGGCACAGGCACTTATTTGCTGGACAAGGAGCACTTACCTCTCAAGCCAGAATTTGAAGACAACACAGTGGTCATGGATGAGAATGATCCTTCATCAGTGCAAGCACATGAGAAGAGAGCAAAGGCAAGGGCAAATAAGGCTGCAAAGATGCCAAGTGCAGAAGAGGCATCTCAGGTATTCCTAAAGAGCAAACAAGACCAACCTGAATTTATGATCCAATCTACCTTGAGGATTGAGAAGGTCTTGGCCACCCTGACTCAAAATCAAGAGAGTTTGGAGAGAATCATTGAGCAAAAAACTCTATGATCTTGATGTCAAAGTAATTGAGATTCAGTCAGCAGTAGAGCAGCTCTAGGAGGAAGCAAAGGAAAGACAACAACACATGTTTTTCAGCGAGTGCATGTGCCACGAGGTCAGAGGTCTAATGTAGTGCTTGCTCCTGATACTAGAGCAACCACATCTGCACCAGCAGCCACAGCTTCAGTGCCACCTCCAACAGCCACTCCACCAGCTCCAGGTACCATCAACAGAAGCCTTCGTCCTGGGAGTCATCTCCACACCACCTCATGGAGACCAAACCTGAGAGACGCATAGCACTATGCATATTTTAACTTTTTGGTAACTTGTTGCCAAAGGGGGAGAAATATGTATAGATCATAGCCTTCGAGAGAGAGAGAGAGTGTGTGTGTGTTTCTTTTTGTCTCTCTTGCACTTTATTTGGTTGAACTTTATTGTATGCTTTCTTGTTACATTATGTCTTTTGTGAGATACTTGGATGATCATGTGTTTGATCATATGCTACTTTAATGTGTGCTTGAATGATATTATCCCTTATATCCATATATTATCATTCACTTTGCTTGGTGATGAGTGCATGCTTTTAATTGTTATCATTTTGAGTGCTCCACCAAGATGTATGTGACATGGAAGAGTGACCCATTATCCTAACAAATTGTGCATTTACAGTCCAAAGCAAGTTTTAAATAATGCACAAATTTACGGGGAGCTCTTGCTTATCACGTACTTCTCAAAGCGATGATGTATTTCAATCTTATTATCATTTGTCGAAGCTTTGATCTATATGTTGTCATCAATTACCAAAAAGGGGGAGATTGAAAGTGCAACTATCCCTGGGTGGTTTTGGTAATGATTAACAACAAATATCTCATTGAACTAATGCTATTTCAAGATAAATATTTCAGGAAAGTTCAATGATTGGCATGGCATGGATTAGGAATGTGGACCCCTCAAAATGCTAAGGACAAAGGATTGGCTCAAGATCTAAAGATCAAGACTCTACAATTTCTATTTCAGTGATCCAAGATCACATTGAGTCCATAGGAAAGCCAATACTATTAAAAGGGGATGAGGTGTTGCTTAATGGATTGCTTGCTCTTAAAGTGCTTAGTGATATGCTCCAAAGCCCTCAACCACTTTCTCATATCCACATATGTCCCAAACCAAAAGTCAAACTCGGCCCCACCGATTTAATCTATCCGGCGCCACCGAGTTCAGTTGACATAGCCACTGCCAGAAACGCTAGTCACTTCGGCCTAACCGATAGAAATCTCGGTCTCACCGAGTTCGCAATGCAAACTCCCTGTATCCTTTTCGTAATGTTTCGGTCCCACCGAGATGAGCGAATCGGTCCCACCGAGTCTGCCTGACCAACTCTTTGTTTTGCTTATTACCAAAGTCAGTCCCACCGAGTTTGTGTAATCGGTCAAACAGAGATTACGTTATGCCCTAACCCTAATGATATCGGTCCCACCAAGTTGACATGTCGGTCCCACCGAAGTGCCTAACGGTCATATTATGAACTAAATCGGTCCGACAGAGTTTTCTGATTCGGTCCCACCGAGTTTGGTAAATTGTGTGTAACGGTTAGATTTTGTGTGGAGGCTATATATACCCCTCCACCCTCTCCTCATTCGTGAGGGAAGCCACCAGAACGTGCCTACACTTCCAGCATTCATTTTCTGAGAGAGAACACCTACTCATGTGTTGAGACCAAGATATTCCAATCCAACCATATGAATCTTGATCTCTAGCCTTCCCCAAGTTGCTTTCCACTCAAATCATCTTTCCACCAAATCCAATCCTATGAGAGAGAGTTGAGTATTGGGGAGACTATCATTTGAAGCACAAGATCAAGGAGTTCATCATCAACACACCATCTATTACCTTTTGGAGAGTGGTGTCTTCTAGATTGGTTAGGTGTGACTTGGGAGCCTCCGACAAGATTGTGGAGTTGAACCAAGGAGTTTGTAAGGGCGAGGAGATCGCCTACTTCGTGAAGATCTACCCTAGTGAGGCAAGTCCTTCATGGGCGATGGCCATGGTGGGATAGACAAGGTTGCTTCTTTGTGGACCCTTCGTGGGTGGAGCCCTCTGTGGACTCGCGCAGCCGTTACCCTTCGTGGGTTGAAGTCTCCATCAACGTGGATGTACGATAGCACCACCTATCGGAACCATGCCAAAAACATCCGTGTCTCCAATTGCGTTTGCACCCTCCAATCCCATCCCTTTACCTTCTTGCAAGTTGCATGCTTTACTTTCCATTGCTCATATACTCTTTGCATACTTGCTTGAACTATATCTTGATTGCTTGACTTGTGCTAAGTTGCTAAAATCTTCAAAGAACTAAAATTGGGAAAAGGCTAGATTTTTTTAATTGGTCAAGTAGTCTAATCACCACCCCCCCTCTAGACATACTTTCGATCCTACAATTTGTATCAGAGCTACGGTCTCCATTTGCCTTGATTTCCATAGCTTTTGGTGATCATAGCCTTGGTTTCACAACCTAGGAGAGTATGGCGTCTAGCGAGGGAAATTACCACCGTAGAGGTCCTTACTTTGATGGTACTAATTTTGCTAGTTGGAAGCATAAGATGAAAATGAATATTATTGGACATAACCCCGCCGTTTGGGCTATTGTGTGTATTGGCTTACAAGGTGAATTATTCGATGGGAGAGAACTGAACCGTGAAGCTACCGCGGAAGAGTTGAAGATACTGCAATACAACGCTCAAGCTTGTGATATTCTCTTCAACGGATTGTGCCCCGAAGAATTCAACAAAATTAGCCGCCTTGAGAATGCAAAGGAAATTTGGGATACTTTGATTGATATGCACGAAGGTACCGACTCCGTCAAGGAATCCAAATTGGATGTGCTTCAAAGTCAACTTGACAAGTTCAAAATGAAGGATGGTGAAGGTTTCGCTGAAATGTACTCTAGGCTTGCTCTCATCACAAATGAGATTGCCGGCTTAGGAAGTCTAATCACCCCCCTCTAGACATACTTTCGATCCTATAGACTCCCGAGTCCAACTTTCATTTTTTTTCGCATACATCATTCACGAACACCATGTGTCGTTCTTCATTTCGAGTTTGCATCGGTCCTCCGGGGCTGCAACTCAGTCGAAACACTACACTTCCATTTTATTTGAGCCAGTATTTAGTTCAGTCGGATCCGTCGCTTCGACAAGTTCGAACGAATCCTTCGCTCTTTCAGACTCTTGCTGGTTAACCAGCAAGCCCCTTGCACTCCCAACAGGTGTCTATGGGTGTTATTCACACAAATCATTTCAAGACACATCAAATTTCCTCGAGAAATTATTTCGTTGGCTCGTGCCATTTTTTTACACAAGTTACGCGACCACTCGATGGCCCTATGCGCCAACTTCATCGCTGCTCGGACTGGTCACCATACCGGTCCCAACGCACCACAACACCGACCTTGTCACTCTGTTGACTTCAAACACATCCGGCCAGCCCCTTTGTGGAATCCTCTTCATCGTATCAATGATATAGACCTCGTCAGGCATGAGACAGATAAGTCCCTTTTATAATTAAACTTCACACTTCACTCTTTTGCGAGTTTGCCTCTTTCGAGCATCACTCGGAAGCTTCTCCTCATCTTTACCCGAGTCTGACTCGATGAATTGCAAATCATCCATTCAAAACTATATTTCTCGTATTCCGACATGTCCATTGTCGAAGCCTATAGTACGCTCGGGGGCTACGCCGCACTCGGGGGTTGCATCTCATTTGTAATGACACTCTCCTGAGTGGTCGAGTACTTCATCACCAGTCAGATCCTTCACTTCAATAAGTGCATTCGATCCGCCACTTTGACAAGTTTTATAATCACCCAGACACTATGCACGCCATCTTCATTCCTACCCAGACTCAGTTTTCACGCCGGTCTTGTTGTGTCGCAACCACACTACACCGACCTCGTTGCTACATTAGCTTCGAAAGCATGTGGCTAACTCCTTCGAAGACCATTTCTGCCACTTGTTTGTACACGCAATCTGTCAATCAACCACCCCGCGCATCACCACTTGGCTGGACACGTAGTCCTTCACTCGGCCACCTCGCGCATCCTCACCCGGCCGTCCCACACTGTGCCACTCGGTTGTGCACGTCTTCACCACTCAGCCGCTCCATGCGTCGCCTCTCGATTGTGCACGTCTTCACCACTCGGTCGCTCCGTGCGTCGCCTCTCGGCTGTGCACGTCTTCACCACTCGGCCGCCCCGTGCGTCGCCTCTGGGTTGTGCACGTCTTCACCACTTGGCCGCCCCGCGCATTGCCACTCAGTTGTGCACGTCTTCATCATTCGGCCACCTCACACATCATGACTCGGTCACCCCGCGCGTCGCCACTCAGTTGGGCACGTCTTCACCACTCGGCCGCCCCACGCATTGTCACTCAGTTGGGCACGTCTTAACCACTCGGTCACTCCGCGCGTTGCCACTCGGTTGTGCACGTCTTCACCACTCGGCTGCCCCGTGCGTCATCACTCAGTTGTACACATCATCGCCCCACGGCCGCCTTGCACTTCACCATTAGTTGGTCATGTCTTTACCTCTACACCCCCAACACGGGAACGACTAAGTTACTCATATGATCAAACCTCATATCACACTCTGTAGCAAGCTTACCTCCTTCGAGCATCACTCGGGGGCTACGCACAGCCGTTGGCCATGCCGCCCTCAGGGGTTGCGCCCATTCAATCAACCCATTGATCACATCAGGAATATCTTTCTGACCATACATGCTCGGTCTGCCGAAAATCTATAAGGCTAGTACTGTCCACTCGGACGATCGCCCAAATCATTACCTAAAGTCATCTTCAGGACTGCAAAAGGGTGAAAACAACGCTCCGCTACGGATTCAATTGGCCCTATCCAAGGCTCCAAGGCGTCAGTTTCACAAACTTGGACTCATAGATGGCATGTGCATGTGTTCCCCCGGGATAATGAGTGGCCTCTCTCCGGAGAGTCAGCCCACACACTAGCCTCGTCACTCGGGTTTCATGGCACGTCCATGTTAGACCACTAGTCTATCTCCTCTGGGAGACATAAAAGTTCCACAAAGTTTTTCCTTGCAGTCAACATGCCCCGATCAGTCGGGAAGCACGTCCACTCGGACAAATACCCCTTTCATGCAAAAGGGTGAAAATGAAGCTCCTCTATGGATACAATGTACTCTTACAAATAACCCTTTCATGCAAAATCTAACGGTCAATATAAGAACTAATACTGGAATGATTACTCCCTAGAGTGTCTGAGGGAGTCCCAGACTAGGGGGTGTCCGGATAGCCGAACTATCATCATCGGCCGGACTCCAAGACTATGAAGATACAAGATTGAAGACTTCATCCCGTGTCCGGATGGGACTTTCCTTGGCGTGGAAGGCAATCTTGGCGATACGGATATGTAGATCTCCTACCATTGTAACCAACTCTGTGTAACCCTAGCCCTCTCCGGTGTCTATATAAACCGGATGGCTTTAGTCCATAGGACGAACAACAATCATACCATAGGCTAGCTTCTAGGGTTTAGCCTCCTTGATCTCGTGGTAGATCTACTCTTGTAACCCACATCATCAATATTAATCGAGCAGGACGTAGGGTTTTACCTCCATCAAGAGGGCCCGAACCTGGGTAAAAACATCGTGTCCCTCGTCTCCTGTTACCATCTGCCTAGACGCACAGTTTGGGACCCCCTACCCGAGATCCACCGGTTTTGACACCGACATTGGTGCTTTCATTGAGAGTTCCTCTGTGTCGTCACCAATAGGCTCGATGGCTTCTTCGATCATCAACGACGATGCAGTCTAGGGTGAGACCTTCCTCCCCGGACAGATCTTCGTATTCGGCGGCTTCGCACTGCGGGCCAATTCGCTTGGCCAGCTGGAGCAGATCGAAGGCTACGCCCCTGGCCGTCAGGTCAGATTTGGAAGTTTGAACTTCACGACTGACATCCGCGGGGACTTGATCCTCGACGGATTCGAGTCACAGCCGAGTGTGTCGTACTGTCACGATGGGCATGATTTAGCTCTGCAGCCGGACAGTACCCTGGAGGCCGCACTCAAACCCGCTCCGATCTTCGACTCGGAGCCGGCTGCGCAGACCAAGGATGGATGGCTAGACACCGCCTTGGTGGCTGCAACCTCTACGGCGATAGAGCCGAACACCGATCTTGTCCCCCATGAAGCTCGTGACTCCGAGGTGCCGGACTCCTTGTCGGACTCCGGACCTCCCGCGCCCCCTCCAGTCGAATCCGGTTGGGCGCCGATCATGGAGTTCACCGCAGCGGACATCTTTCAACACTCACCTTTTGGCGACATCTTGAGTTCGCTAAAGTACTTCTCGTTATCAGGAGAGGCCTGGCCGGACTGCGGCCAGGACGGTTGGGATGCGGACGACGAAGAAATTCAGAGCCCACCCACCACCCACTTGGTAGCCACTGTCGACGATCTAACCGACATGCTAGATTACGACTCTGAGGACATCGACGGTATGGACGACGATGCCGGAGACGACCAAGAACCAGCGCCCACCGGGCACTGGAAAGCCACCTCTTCATACGACATATACATGGTGGATATCCCAAAGGATGGGAACAACGAAGGAATAGCGGAGGATGACCCCTCCAAGAAACAGCCCAAGCGCCGGCATCAGCGGCGCCACTCTAAATCCCACCATAGCAAGAATGAGGATTCCGGCACCGGAGACAATAATACACCGGATAGCGCCGAAGGCAACCCACTCTAGCAAGATCCAGCACAGGAGGAGGGGGACGCTAGCCCTCATGAGAGAGCGGCTGAAGAAGAGGTAGAGGACTATATGCCTCCCTCCGGAGACGAGGCAAGCCTCGACGATGACGAATTCGTCGTGCCTGAGGATCCCGTCGAACAGGAGCGTTTCAAACGCAGGCTTATGGCCACGGCAAACAGCCTCAAGAAAAAGCAGCAGCAGCTTAGAGCTGATCAAGATCTGCTAGCCGACAGATGGACCGAAGTCCTCGCGGCCGAAGAGCATGAACTCGAACGCCCCTCCAAAAGCTACCCCAAACGTAAGCTGCTCCCCTGATTAGAGGTGGAGGCATATGATCCCGCTTCATCGGGAGACAATACGGCTGACCGACCACCCCGTGGTCGCGACAGAGAGGCCTCAAGGCCCTTCACTAGACCCGTACCCCGGTATCGCTCGAAAAGCACAAGGCCACTGGGGAACACTGCGGACCTGCGAGACATATTGGAGGATAAGGCAAGACAACCAAGATCGATCTATGGATCACGTGGGCGCCCCACGATATGTGACGATCACCGTCACCCCGGACACAGTAAGTCCGGCCGGGCCGAACACAACAGACAAAGCTCTTTTGAGCTCCGTCGCGATATCGCCCAGTACAGAGGCGCCGCACACCCACTGTGCTTCACAGATGAGGTAATGGATCATCAAATCCCAGAAGGGTTTAAACCCGTCAATATTGAATCTTATGATGGAACAACAGACCCCGCGGTCTGGATCGAGGGCTATCTCCTCCACATCCACATGGCCCGCGGAGACGATCTCCACGCCATCAAATATCTCCCACTCAAACTTAAAGGACCAACCCGACACTGGCTTAATAGCTTGCTAGCAGAGTCAATCGGGAGTTGGGAGGACCTGGAAGCCGCATTCCTCGATAACTTCCAAGGCACGTACGTGCGACCACCAGATGCAGATGACCTAAGCCACATAATTCAGCAGCCAGACGAATCGGCCAGACAATTCTGGACACGGTTCTCAACCAAGAAAAACCAAATCGTTGAGTGTTCGGATGCCGAGGCCCTCGCGGCCTTCAAGCATAAGATCCGCGACGAGTGGCTTGCCCGGCACCTGGGACAGGAAAAGCCGAAATCCATGGCAGCCCTTACATCACTCATGACCTGCTTCTGTGCGGGTGAGGACAGCTGGCTAGCACGCAGCAACAACCTCAACAAAAATTCTGGCAGTCCGGATATCAAGGACCGTAGTGGCAGGTCACGTCGCAACAAAAACAAACGCCGCATTAACGGCGATAACAGTGAGGATACGGCAGTCAATGCCGGATTCAGAGGCTCTAAACCCGGTCAACGGAAAAAGCCATTCAAAAGAACAACTCAGGGTCCGTCCAATTTGGACCGAATTCTCGACCGCTTGTGCCAGATACATGGCACCCCTGAAAAGCCAGCTCACCACACCAATAGGGACTGTTGGGTGTTCAAGCAGGCAGGCAAGTTCATTGCCGAAAACAGCGACAAGGGGCTACATAGCGACGACGAGGAAGAGACCCGACCGCCGAACAACAGAGGACAGAAGGCTTTCCCCCCACAGGTGCGAACGGTGAACATGATATATGCCACGCACATACCCAAAAGGGAGCGGAAGCGTGCACCCAGGGATGTATACGCGATGGAGCCAGTTGCCCCGAAGTTCAATCCATGGTCCTCTTGCCCGATCACCTTTGACCGAAGGGACCACCCCACCAGCATTCGCCATGGTGGGTTCGCCGCATTGGTTCTAGACCCAATCGTCGATGGATTTCATCTTACCAGAGTCCTGATGGACGGCGGCAGCAGCCTAAACCTGCTTTATCAGGACACGGTGCGCAAAATGGGCATAGACCCCTCAAGGATTAAACCTACCAAGACGACCTTTAAAGGCGTCATACCAGGTGTAGAAGCCAATTGTACAGGCTCAGTTACACTGGAAGTGGTCTTCGGATCCCCGGATAACTTCCGAAGCGAGGAGTTAATCTTCGACATAGTCCCGTTCTGCAGTGGCTATCATGCCTTGCTCGGACGTACCGCGTTCGCAAAGTTCAACGCGGTGCCGCACTATGCATACCTCAAGATCAAGATGCCAGGCCCTAGAGGAGTCATCACGGTCAATGGAAACACTGAATGCTCCCTCCGAACGGAGGAACATACAGCGACTCTCGCGGCAGAAGTACAAAGCAGCCTTTTTAGGCAATTCTCGAGTCCGGCTGCCAAGCGGCCGGACACAGCTAAGCGTGCCCGGAGTAACCTACAACACGACCACCTGGCACGTTCCGAGCACGCGTAGCAGTGCGGCCCCAACCCCAGCCACTGTAAAACATTAAGACAGACCCTTCGCATACTCCATTACGCTCTAAAGATACCATGGGCATGGGGCAAGGGGCTCGACCACGATAAGCCCAGACTGCGGCTCAACCGCACCAGGGGCTCTTAAGTGTGTCATTTCTTTTTCTTTTCCTTTTATTTTTTACCTACAGGACTCCGTTCGTCAGAGGCCCTGTCCGGCAGCAGACATGCCGAACCCACGATACAACAGCCAGGGAAGGAGAAAGGCTACAACGAAAATCCAGGTGGTCTCCATCATGAGCATTAAATCTGTTTTATGCATTATTCCGTAGCCTACCCCTGGAGGGGGACATGTTAAACAGTCCCATCCCTTGCTTGCCGCACAACTTGTATCGTCCTGCACTTACAGCAGTTTTTATTGAGTAAAGCAATGCAGCACATTTTTGCTTCTAATTGCATTTCTTTCTTACACATATGTTCATCTATGACATGTTGCATCCGTACATTTTGGTACGGCTAAATACACCAGGGGCTTATGTTTCCCGCGTTATGGTGTGATAAGTCCGAACACTTTCACAAGTGCGGCACCCCGAACTTATAGCATTATATGCATCGGCTCCGAATCATGTTCTTGGGTCAATAGTTGGGTTTGCCCGACTCCCATGTTTTGGTACCTTACGTTCCATTTTATCGGCTAAGGTAGCACTGGGAGAACCACTACGGTTGCGCCCCAGTTGAGCTGGGTTAACGCCTCAGTGGAGAAAGCTAAAACTGACTGTCATGATGAGGCGAGAGCTGGTCGCTGTTCGAGAGGTTCTTTGCGAGTCCCTAAAGACTTATGCCGCTTCGAGCGAGGAACCGGATTCTGTCCAGCCAAGGCGTGGATAGCGCCCCAAATTCGGCCTTCCAAAAACTAGGGGCTTCACCGAAATTTAAAATTATAGAATTCTATGGCTAAGTGAGAGTGTTCAAGCATTATAAGTCCGGTTGCCTTGTTCGTTGTGTTGAGCGCCTCCCTCGATGGACCCAAGTATGGGAACAAGAGTGTCCAAATTTATCCCGAACACCCCAGCACTCGTGGCATGGGGGCTGAAGCCGACGACTTGCCATCTCTCAGATTTGATAAACAGCCGCACAGAAGGTAATATTTTAAATTAACAAGCGTTGCTTAGCGCATATGAACCAAGTTTTCAGCGCACAGGATAACAAAATGCGAGTCTACTCAAATATTACATCTTTGGAGCACTCACCCGCAATAGTGCGGGCGCCCTTCAGCACACTCCTATAATACATCTCGGGCGTGTGATGCTCCTTGCCCTCCGGTGGGGGATCCGTCACAAGCTTCTGGGCATCCATCTTGCCCCAGTGCACCTTTGCGCGGGCAAGGGCCCGACGTGCACCTTCAATACAGGCGGAGTGCTTGATGACTTCAACCCACGGGCATGCATCCACCAGCCGCCGCGCCAGGCCGAAGTAGCTCCCAGGCATGGCCTCCTTAGGCCACAGCCGAACTATGAGGCCCTTCATGGCCTGTTCGGCCGCCTTGTGGAGCTCGACCAGCTGCTTCAGCTGGTCGCTAAGGGGCACCGGATGTTCGGCCTCAGCATACTGAGACCAGAAGACCTTCTCCATCGAGCTCCCCTCCTCGGCCCGGTAGAATGCGGCAGCATCGAACACGCTGCGAGGAAGATCTGCAAACGCTCCTGGAGAGCTCCGAATTCGGGTAAGCGACAGGTAATTAACACTCACATGCTTACTTTGCATGAAAAATGCCTTACCCGCTGCTATTTTCTTTACCGCCTCGATCTCCTGGAGGGCCTTGTAGGCTTCGGCCTTAGCGGCTTTGGCACTCTCAAGAGCTGTTGCAAGCTCAGACTCTCGAGTCTTCGAGACACGCTCCAGGCTCTCATGTTTCCTCACGAGATCCTGGAGCTCTTGCTATACCTCCGCCACCCGCGCCTCCTGTTTCTCTCGCTCGGTGCGCTCCGCAGCCGCATTGCATTCGGCAGCGGCCACCGCCTCCTTCAGGGTCGCCACCTCGTTAGTGGCCCCTGCAATACCCCAGTTATCCTTGTCATTTTTCTTGCAACCAAATCCTTTTCTGTAAGGTACGATTTTCATAAGGTATTACTCACCTTCTTTTTCCTCGAGCTGCTTCTTGGCATGGCCGAGCTCGGTCTCGGACCGCTCGAGGTTTTCCTTCAAAGTTTTGACCTCCGCAGTCAGTGCGGCAGAGGTCAGCAGCACAGCCTGCAATCCCATATTGACATATTTTCATGACTCCTGCGTTTATCTTTCTAAAGATCCTCAGTCCGGCTTTTCTTTCCGAACACCGAACCGAGCATCAGGGGCTACTATCTATGCGGTACCATTTTACATGTATTGAAATTCTTACCTCAAAGCCTGTTAGAAGGCTGTTGCAGGCTTCGGTCAGCCCGCTCTTGGCAAGCTGAACCTTCTGAATCACCGCACTCATAACAGTGCGGTGTTCCTCTTCAATAGAGGCGCTATTGAGCGCCTCTAGCAAATTATCCGGCACCTCCGGTTGGACGGAGGCAGCCGGCGTCGCGGTCTTGCCCTTCTTACGAAGGGGTCGCCCGCCGGACTCCGGAGACACTATGGGTTCTGGGGCTGAGTCTGGTGCAAAGTCCGGGAGGTTGTCCTGCGACACCTCCGGGGCCCTCTCCTCCTGGTGGGTCCCTTCCTAGGATCCCACCTCGACATCGTCCGCATCACGGGGGGTGGAGGCAGTCGGAAGAGAATCCATATCCGACGCCCCTAAGGACCCGCTCAACGGAGTGGGGAGATCATCCTTAGGCGGACTGCAGGGTTGTATGCGGCATTGGAAAGACATAATGTGGCGGAAAACGAAAACCTTGAAGTTATTCGGGAGTCCAGATACTTACGATCTCGCCAGAGGCTTGGCCCTTGGAGGCCAGTCCTTGTCATCGTCACTAGCGTTGGCAGAACAGTCCGGGGGAAGAGTTTTTCCCCTCTTGGACCCTTCGGCCTCCCTTGTTGGGGAGGCCTTCCTTTTCTTCCCTCCCCCCGCTGGGGGAGAGGCTTTCTTCTTCTCCTCCTCGCCTTGGTGGGAGGAGTCGGCCTTGGATTCATCGTCCGATAGCACCTGAAAACGGGAACTCCTTCGAGTCCCCGTGGCCTTCTTCTTGGCCTTCTTCTCCGGCACCACGTGGGGTGCCGGAGCCAGCAGCCCCGTTAGGCGGGCGTCAGCTGGGTCCTCTGGCAATGGGGCCGGACAGATAGCCTGTGCGGCCTTCTTTAGCCAGTCCTGTCAAAGGAAAGGGAGTTTAGATCCCGCATAGAGTCAAACTATGAATAACAAGCGTCCCATAAAGGACAATATCACTTACCTCGTCAGCTGGACGCTGCGAGCTGAATCCGCGATCTTCGGTAGCGGATGTGGGAGCCTCGGCACCCTTGAACAGCACCTTCCAGACCTCTTCGTACGTAGTGTCGAAGAGCCCATTCAAAGTCTGGTGCTGCGCCGGATCGAACTCCCACATGTTGAAGCCCCGTCGTTGGCACGGGAGAATCCGGAGGATGAGCATGACCTGGACTATGTTGACAAGCTTGAGCTTCTTGTCCACCAGCTTCTGGATACAGGCTTGGAGTCCGGTCAGCTCCTCCGAATCCCCCCAGATCTGGCCACCCTCTTTCCAGGAGGTGAGCCGTGTGGGGATGCCGGATCTGAATTCGGGGGCCGCTGCCCATTCAGGATCACGCGGCTCGGTGATGTAGAACCACCCCGATTGCCACCCCTTGATGGTTTCCACAAAGGTGCCCTCCAGCCACGTAACGTGGGACATCCTCCCCACCATGGCGCCTCCGCACTCCGCTTGGCTGCCCTTCACAACCTTCGGCTTGACACTGAAGGTCTTGAGCCACAAGCCGAAGTGGGGCTGGATGCAGAGGTAGGCCTTGCACACGACGATAAACGCCGAGATGTTGAGAATAAAATTCGGGGCCAGATCATGGAAATCTAGGCCGTAGTAGAACATGAGCCCCCGGACAAAGGGATGAAGTGGGAAGCCCAGTCCGCGGAGGAAATGGGGAAGGAATACTACCCTCTCATGGGGCCTGGGGGTGGGGATGAGCTCTCCCTCGTCGGGGAGCCGATGCGCGATGTCGCTAGACAAGTATCCGGCGCTGCGCAGCTTCTGGATATGCCCCTCCATGACGGAGGAGGCCATCCACTTGCCTCCCGCTCCGGACATATTTGGAGAAGGTTGAGGTGAGATGTGCGGGTTTGGGCGCTAGAGCTTGAGTTCGCAGAGATGGATA
The DNA here is from genome assembly GCF_002162155.2 of Triticum dicoccoides. Taxonomy (NCBI): domain Eukaryota; kingdom Viridiplantae; phylum Streptophyta; class Magnoliopsida; order Poales; family Poaceae; genus Triticum; species Triticum dicoccoides. Next base: position 572,829,197 of record NC_041383.1, on the reverse strand, counting down.
AGCCAAGGAGGAAGAAGGCGCATGTAAAAAGGTTGGATCTTTATCCCCTTATATGGGCGGACGGAAACATGCGTCCCCACCGGCCTGATAAAACTCGCTTATCTCCCAAGCGCCGCAATCAATGGCACGGTTGGGTTACCCACGTCCGTATTGATGGGAATCCCGGAATAAGGGGAACACGATCTCTGCTTAGACAAGACGTGCCAAGGAAACCGCCTCGCTAAACGCGCTGAGATGGAACAATAAAAACAATTTGAAGGCTTGGTAGTGGTGTGACGTTACGCCACAAAATACGTCAGCAGATTGAACTTGTGTAATATTATTCTCTCTACGGTTGTATGTGGAATTTATTTTGCAGAGCCGGACACTATCCTGGTGTTCACAATCTTCTATAAATTATTCGGAGGAGGAACCCGCCTTGCAATGCCGAAGACAATATGCGCGCCGGACTCGTCGTCATTGAAGCCTGGTTCAGGGGCTACTGAGGGAGTCCCGGACTAGGGGGTGTCAGGATAGCCGAACTATCATCATCGGCCGGACTCCAAGACTATGAAGATACAAGATTGAAGACTTCGTCCCGTGTCCGGATGGGACTTTCCTTGGCGTGGAAGGCAAGCTTGGCGATACGGATATGTAGATCTCCTACCATTGTAACCGACTCTGTGTAACCCTAGCCCTCTCCGGTGTCTATATAAACCGGATGGCTTTAGTCCATAGGACGAACAACAATCATACCATAGGCTAGCTTCTAGGGTTTAGCCTCCTTGATCTCGTGGTAGATCTACTCTTGTAACCCACATCATCAATATTAATCGAGCAGGACGTAGGGTTTTACCTCCATCAAGAGGGCCCGAACCTGGGTAAAAACATCGTGTCCCTCGTCTCCTATTACCATCCGCCTAGACGCACAGTTCGGGACTCCCTACCCGAGATCCGCCGGTTTTGACACCGACAGTGTCCAGATTTTTCTATAGTCGACAGTTTCAAAGCCGAATTCATTCACCATGCCAAGAGCACGAAGATTCACCTGCTTGATCGAGTTCCAGGCTGAATTTATTCCGTGCCGAGTGCACGAAGATCACTCCGACTGACTCAGCTCCAGGCTGAGTTTATTTACCATGTCAAGCATCTAAAGATGCATCGGATTGACTCAATTTCAGACTAAAAGATATTTACCGTGTCGACTGCGTGGAGGTTTACCAGTAGACTTAAACCCTCTGTCCGACTCATCTTGTCCGACAGAGGCTCGGGGACTACACCCAGTGGGTGCACTCAGCATGCCCCCACTGGAAGAGAACTCAGAAAGGAACATTTTGCTTGATGCAAGACCATCTCCAGATCACTCAACTGCTACTCAACCTCCAAGTCGGAGAGGAACAAGTTCTATCAGTACCATCTAAGAAGATTTTTTCTCTCTCAGACCCCCATCAACTGCACGCAGTCGACGGCAGTCTCGAGGACTATATCCAGTGGGTGCACTCAGCGTGCCCCCACTGGAGTAATCTCCACTCGGTACGGCCTGACCGGTCCGAGTGGAGAACAACAAACAAACAAGTTCTAAGGCTCCCGTCGGCTACCAAAAAAAATTGCTATAAGGTGAGTTTAACGCTCCTCTGTGGACCTATTTTGAGCCTTCTTCTAGGACTCAAAGTGTGAAACTCATAAGTTTGAATCTAGAGCCGACTCGTCTTGACGTTCCTCCGGGATAAGAATGGCATCTCACCGAGAGAGCAGTCCATGCGTCGATCTTGTTGCCCGGATTTAATGACACATCCATACTCTGATCACAAGTTAACCTCTTCCAAGAGATGATCGAATGTCACCAAGTTGCTCCTCGCGGGCACTTACCCCAGATCAGTCGGGAAGCGCAGTGCCGCAATCCATCGACATTTTGTTCAAACCTTGGTTGTCTGAAAGCACGATGACAGGTACCGAGTATTTCCGTAATCACTCGGGCCAAGTTGTCTCTTTCATAAACTCGTTCTGCAAAATCGCAATCGATTCAGGGGCTAATGTTGAGGATACACATAACAGGTGGGCCCACGAAGGGTCTAAATATCATAAAGCATGGGATCCACACAACATGTGGGTCCAAATAAATTTCATACAGACATACTATCACTCGGACAAGCAGCATACTATCCACTCGGACAAGCAGCATACTATCGACTCGACCAAGCAGCATAACATCCACTCGGATAACAGTTTATCGACCGTACAACTCACTCGGGCATATGAAGACCAGCAGGCAGCAAAGCAATCAAAGCATCATTCTCATAGTGAAGGCTTGGTAGTGAGCTGGCATTATGGCATTCATGCCCACCTTGTAACATAGGAGGTGTGGGGGTGGCGCACTTTATATAAGCCACCCCCACCACTAGACATGGGGCAGGTTCTCATTCTCCTTCCTCTCCTCTCTCGCCATTAGTCTCAGGACTTAGCTCTGGTATGGGGATCCATTCCTCTCTCTCTCTCTCTCTTTCTTTCTCTCATTGTAATCTCCGGATACATACTCAGATAAAACAAAGCCTCTCCGGAGCACGAGACGTAGGGCTGTTATCTCCACCGTGAGAGGCCCGAACTCGCTAAAACCACCGTGTCACCCATATGCATCTCGATAGATCATGCTCCGTTACTATACCTTATTATTGTCAGAATCGTTCCCACAGCAGTCAACGCCACTGAAAATTTTGATAATATGTTTCTAGAAATACAAAGATTTTGTACTTTGTTCATATTGTATATATGCATATGAGAGGCAACCTCACCGTTTCTATGCAAGAGGTGAGTTGAACTAAATTCATTTCATTCTATTTGTCAAACCAAATGCTACTTAAGTGTAACCATTTAATTCGATATCCCGAACCAAACAAGTCAACGGAACCGACATTCTTGGTGTGCCATTCCATTCACATCGGTTGCAGGCTTCCATCACCTACCAATCCATGACGACGCCCATTGATAAGCCATTAGAGGGCCCCCGCAGCAAGGCTCGTTGCCCACTTGCCCTGCTCGGGGCCTCTTCACGGCCATGCCCATGCTCGCGCGGTTCGTCGTTCCCCACCAGCGGCTCACGTATAGGGAGGTGGCGTAAGCCACCAGCTCGACAACCTCGGCCTCCTGCGGCGTTGATTCGGGCGAGCGCCCGTCCTCACACCTTGCTGAGCTCCCGGCGGCGATGTTACGCTGCGCCTAAGTCGCCGAGGCCGACGAGGTCTCCCAAATCACGCTTGCTACTCGTGTTGTAAGTCAGACAGTGATCGGCGTCGTCATGCGCTCGCGTAGCGTTCACGCCGCGGTAGGCCGCAAGCGCGTCCCGCTCCCGGTACCCGCGGCCCGCGACGACTGCACCTTCATCCCACCCCCAGCCGCGCTGATGGCCTGCTCGAGGTGCTGCAGGGACGCCTGGTAGCTGACGAAGCCCATGAACCAGAACTCGAAGCCGTCGTCGGTCACCAGCTGGACGTACTTCTGCTCCGGCCGGTGCTGGTTCTCGCTCGGCCTGGCCGCCTTCACCCTCCTCAGCGGGACGGCCACCTTGTACGGCACCCGCACTGTGTCGCCCTTGGGCGAGGTCAGCGCCAGTGACCGGTCGCTGCGGAAGGCCACCTTCTCCGTGGATACGAAGAGCATCCCGGCGATCGGGCCGGCGGTGGTGGACAGGTAGCAGTGCGAGGCCTTGAGGAGCTTCTCGCCCTTCTCGACCGAGAACCACCGCTGGAAGACTTTCTCCACGCCGCCGGCCTGGAGGATTCTGGCGCCCAGCGACAGCTTTCCCCTCACGGTCTCGTACAGCTTTGGGCCGAGAATCACTGCAGAAGGGCATATCTATGTTCAGTGCCTAATTGACAACTGATGAAGCACCATACGAACAGAAAGACGAGAAAAGATTCATCCAGACGGACTGGAGGACTTAATTACCATGTTCTTTGATGCCACGAGCGAACTTGTCTCCGGTCCTGCGGCTCGATTTCCCACCGGCACGCGTGTTCGTCAAATACTTTGCATCATCGCCGGTGAACTCGGGCTCCTCGATGCCGATAGCAGTGCTGCTCACCGGGATGCCGATCACATGCTCGTGTCCTGCCTTCTCCATTTGCTGTTTGAACGAAGAACCGAAGACTTGTTTTTCTTCCGCCTGAGTTTCCGGCCTCTGTCTGAGGTTGCTGGTGAGGTGAGTGGTGCGTGTGTGGGTTGGTGCTGGAGCTCCGTGCTCTGAATGGGAAGGAGGGGACGCCTTTTATAAGCTCTGGATTGGAACCTGTAAAAACCTAACCAAAAGCTGGATGTTTATCCAATTAGCTTTTGAATTGAACAGTCACCCGCGCCACTGCATGTGCATGTGACGAGTGACATCTAGTCACCCACACATGCCTGGACCATGATCGGTCGATGATGCCTTCGCCCAACCGGCTGTCACATGCACGCACTTGGGGGTGGGTGTAGAAAAATCAGGCCTCCGTAACTCTGTCGCCGGTGAGTCGTTGATCAATCCCTGTTTCTACAAAGCATGCAACGCAACCGAATTATCACTTTCTTCTTCAGATTATTTTTAGGTTTGCAGTCGCCAAAACTTTAAGCGGATGCAATGCCATGGTGTAACGAGTATGTACACCGCACTTGCGTGCGAGCTGATTCGGCGACGGCGATGGCGTGGCAGCAGGACTGGATAAAATTTGTCCAACGGGGCCTACCCCCTCGCCCTACGTACACCAAGAAGAAGAAGACTCAAAGTAAAGAAGGTTCGCGCGTGCATGGAATGGAAGGCACGTTCGGTCAGTCTCAGTCTCAGTGCATGCGTTGTCCCCTTTTCCTCTCCACGCTAACTTTTCTTCCATGGCGCGCACGTTGGGCTGAGTCAGCGTCGCGTCTGACGACGCGCCTCGTCAGCGAACCATCTCGGCGCCGGCCGATCGTGGCGGGCCTCGAGGGTTTGGTGGCGAGCCAGCCCGGCCAGATGGCTCGACCCAGCTGTCATCTCCTATCGTCAGACGGTGACCCTCAAACTGAAATGCAAAGAAAGCTAGCTAGCACATCTCAAAAAAAAAGAAGCAGATACGCATGTGCACATTGAATATGGGTAAATCTGAGAATAGTTTTTGATTAACCGGGTGTATCAGTTTGGTTTCAGCTGACGGGTTCATTTGGTTCAGGTGTTAATAGGCTAACTCTGAAAAGAGTTTGGTTCAGTTTGGTTTCTTATAGCAAATGGTTGGGTATGGTCGGTTATAGGCCTGAACAGGTCTAACTCCAAAAAGTTTAGAGCCGCAGCTCATGCCCGGTTGTTTATGTTTTTTTAGGGTAGTTTATGTTGGTTCCATTCGTAAATATCAAGGCCATTCTTCTCAGCCCATTGGACCTCAACAGCTGCCGCTCGCGCTTGACGCGTCGGCCCCGCCTTCGCCGGAGCAGCTGGCGCGTAGCTCGCACATAGCTCGCTAGCCCCGCCTTCGCCGGAGTTACCATCACGTGCGGCTTGCCGGACTGGCCTCCAGGGCCACTGCCGTCAAGCGCCACTCACGCGCGGCTCTCTGGACCTGCCTCCGCGGCCGCTGCCGTCGAGCGCTGCTCGCGCGCGGCTCTCTGGACCTGTCTCCGTGGCCGCCATCTTCGCGCGCGGCTTGCTGGACTGGGCTCCATAGCCGCTGCTATCAAGCGCCGCTCACGTGCGTTAGGACGATGGTTATTATTACTACTAGAATGGTTTTCAAACCATTTCAGCAACTAGCTTCAACCAGAGGTAAGCACTCAGTTTCAGCTCGACTTGGGTGGAACGTCAAGTTGGTTTGGTTTTGGTTGGGCTGACATAAATATAAACTGAGTGAAGGGCGGCCTGTTCTGTTCTGTTCTGGGGCGACTAGGCGGGCGACCATGCGCTCGACCGCGGTTGCGCAGTCCACCTCCGGTGATCGCCGGCGAGTCGGCGGGCGTTTCTGGGCCCTCGCCGAGCCTGACGAGGATGATTCGGACGACAATGGGGATGCTTTGCCGGTGGAGTCGCCGCCGTCTCCCACCCCTTCGGATCTGATTTGCGAATTCTTTCATTCAGGGTATTACCGAAGATGAGGTGGCCACTACGATCGATCGGGTACTGCCACCGGAGGATCCGGCTCGGATTGGTCTTCATGCGGGCGAGAAGATCGAGATGATCCGGCGCGTTGTTCATCGCAAGACGGCGGCGGCGGCGATCCGGCCTTGGAAAGGACCAATACCTAAGGTGAGTCTTCCTAACCTTACGTTATTCGATATGATTAGACCGGAATCCTGGATTACTGTGCACAAGCGGAAGTATGCGAGGCGGAACGCCGTCCGTCAGCCGCCGGCGGCACCCGTGATGGCCGCGTCGGTGATCGGGATTTCGAAGGCGAGAGCGCTACGTTTGAATCAGCTTTTGGGTTCTGTTGGGCCGGTTCGGAAGGAGCCGGGTCCGCGAGGAATTGGGCTGGGGTTAGATGGTTATGAGGCCCAGGCTGTACCAGGCCGAGTTGCTGCCCATATCGATCTCCCATGCATGATCGAAGCTGAGCGTGATTCGTTCTGTCGTGCGCCGTCGCCTTCGAGCGTTAGGGTTCGTAGGCTCGGGACGAGAGGTTTCCAGGTCTGTGGAGATCGACGGGCAAGGAGGGTGCGGCCGCTCGGTGCTATGGCCGGCAGTGGAGCTGCGCCGACGCCTGTCTCAAAGTCCGGTTCTGCGGGAAGGGGAGGGACGGCTCCAACGACGGTGGCGGGTGCTGGGCGCGGAGCCCCGGCGCCGCCCGGACTGAGGCCGCCGGCGGGAGGAGGTTTGGCGCTGGCTCATCCGGGCCGAGGCGCTGGCCACCAGGGAGCCCGGACTCCGGGTCTGCTGCCTCCTGCTGCTGGGCGGGGCGGGCTGAGGCCGCCTGCGCCAGGAGCGGCGCCCCCTGCTGCTGGGCGGGGCGGGCTTAGGCCGCCTGCGCCGGGAGCAGCGACCCCTGCTGCTGGGCATGGCGGGCTGAGGCCGCCTGCGCCGGGAGCGGCGCCCGTTGCGCCGCAGGCAGCGGGTCCTGTTGGTCCTCGGCCTCCTGCGTCGGGCGTGGCTGGTGTGGCTCCGGTTGGACGCGGTGGTACTGCCCTTGGGGTAGTGCAGGCGCCTTCGGGCGGTCCGCCTCGTGCCGCTCCTCCGCCGCACTATGTCGCAAGGCCGGCTCAGAACCGCGTGGGGCTGACACAGGCGAGGCAAAATTCTAGCAACAGAGTTACCAATGATCCACCCCGAGGCCAGTGGGGGGATGATGGGTATGATGCATATGGTGATGGACAGCATCGAGGGTCCTCTTCCACGAGAGGAGGCTGTGGATATGCCTGGCAGAGTGACGGGTCTGCTGAGAGACCGTTTCTTGGCCCTGCAGGCGGATTTGTTGAGGGGGCCTCAGGCCCAGACCACCGACAGAGAGGAGGCTTTCGTGGCTATCGTGGTGGCCGGGGTGGGGGCCGTGGGAGGTTTCGCCGACCGCCTTCGCCTAGGGCAGCTGTTGACCCTTCGGCGTCGGCAATGGAGACCGACCACGTTTCCACAGAGCTTCCACCCCAGGCGATGGAGGTGGTGAATGCCTTGGCCATTGTTGAGGTTCCTGAGGCTGGGACGGTGGTTGAGGTCACCGACAGGTCTGATGCAGAGAGGGCGTCCAAATATGCGCGTAAGAAGGAGAGGATGCTTTGTTACCGGTGTGGTGAGAAGGGCCACTTTATTGCTAAATGTGTGGCCGAGCTGTGTGAGTCTTGTGGCAAGCCTGCGCATACCTCGGGGGATTGCCCGCCTCTGCGTGAGCAGGCTCCGGCTCTTACAATGTATGGAGTATATTGTGCCGAGCTGATGTTCTTTGAGTCCCCAGCTGCGAGAGAGATTCCAGTTGAGACGCAGAGCCTGACTACTAGACTTGTGAAGGTTACCCAGGGAGATGTCTTTGAGGCTCAGATTATGTAGAGGCTTCAGGAACTGGCTCCGGGAGATATTCAGTGGGAGCTTGTCTTCATTGAAGAGCGCGTGTTCAGGGTTGACTTCCCGTCGGTAGAGGACCTGCGGCGATTGCTGAGCTTTGGGATGTGTAAGGTGCCAGGCACTAATTGCATTCTAGAGTTTCAAGAGTGGAAGAAAGTGGAGCCTAAGGGGAAGCCCCTCACTCAGGTGTGGTTACGTTTTTCTGGGGCACCCTCTGAGGCTCTGACAGATGTTCGTGTTGTGGCTAGTCTGGGTATCATGGTTGGCAAAACGGAGAAAGTGGATATGGCATCCACTCGCGCCCAGGGGGTGGCCAGATTGCGAGTTAGTGTTTTGGACATCGAGTTCGTCCCGGATGTGGTTAACTGGACCTATAGGGGAGAGGTATTTCCTCTTGAGATTGAGTTTGAGGACGCTGAGTTGTTTGCTGAGGCGGTTACTGGTGCTGATGTGGATATGCACGAGGGGGACGACAATGCTGGTGCTAGGGAGGAACCGACTGATGAGGCTGGACGAGAGATGTCCAACGGATCGGGACCAGTGGCTTAGTTGCCCGAGACTGGATCCGGGGTAGAGTCGGCCCCAGCTCCATCGGTGCCTAAGAGCACATTGCGGTTTGGATCTTTTCAGCCTGCGTCTGCTCCTCCTAGGCCTTGGAGCGATCGGGTGGACTCTGATGATGCTTTCGAGTGCTCGCTCCCGGTGTTGGATTTTGGGTCTGCTGCTCGTCCCGTGGTGGGTGGCCGCGTGACGGGCCTCTCTGAGACGACCTTGGGGGGGAGGGACGTGGAGCCTCAGGTGGTTCCGTTCCTCCCAGGGTCCCCTACACTCTCGCGCAGACAGATGGCGGCTGATTCGGTGGTTCTACCGAGGGGGGGGGGGAGTTCGGGGCAGGCGGCCACGACTTCCTCTCCTTCTACCCTCACGCCGATGAAGGCAGCCTCGCCGTCGTTGGCCGGCCGAGGAGGAGTCCGTCTGGGGCAGGTGGCCTCGGACATTTCCCGTTCGGTTCCAGTTTCTGCGGCTGTCTCTCCTGAGGCGCCGGGCGGGAGTCAGGGGCAGGTGG
>NC_041383.1:572811278-572820046 GCF_002162155.2 Triticum dicoccoides | reverse complement strand
CTCCCCCCGGCCTCCCGTCCGTCCGCCGAGGGAATCCTTCGCCGCTGCCTCCTCCGAGTGGCGCTACTCGGGAGGAGGTTATTGCCTTTGGCGGGATCCCCAACCCGGTCTCTGAGGGGAGACGGATGAGTTCTCGTCTCCAGGACCACCCGGAGGTTGACGACATGCAGCAGAGGTGCGCTATGAGGGCGGCCAAGCTTCATGACATTGAGGTCACAACCGGTATGTCAGTCAACTTGTCCAATTGTATGTTGCATTTTTCTAAGGATGAGATTATTAATAATGCAAATCAAGTAGGGGTCTCGCTAGGAAATAACAATTCTGAAAATACCAACTCGGTTAATGATCTGCTTGATCGGGAAGCGGAACACGCTTTAGAAACCATCCGAAACCTAGCGGCAGTGAGACCTATGAATGATGCTGAGATTGATGCGTTGGGGGTGAGAGTGCTTGACAATTTTTGTGCGGACCTTGTTCCTTCCACTGTTGAATCCGAGAAGGAGGAAGTTAGTGGAGAGGATGTAGTGATTCAACCACCAGAGCCCGGTTATGAGGACCGGATGGAGGACAATAGTAAACCAAAACATAAGTGGAAGCGGAAGGTGTATCCCGCGTCCGCGGTACATAGGAGTGCTAGGATTCGTACGGCAAAAAAATTCCATGATGACTTATGAAAGGAATATTTTGGAATAGCAGAGGTCTGAAGGACTTGGCTAAACGAAGGTTTCTCGCTCAGGCGTCTTTGGAGCATCGATTAGATTTCATTGTTCTCTCTGAAACTGGTAGGGATAATTTTGCGCCACGGTTTCTTAGCACGCTTTCGGGGGGTGTCGATTTTGATTGGCATTGCCTTCCCCCGAGAGGAAGATTCGGTGGGATCCTGCTTGGAGTGAGGCATGACTCACTGGAAGTCCGTAGTGTAGTGATGGGTGACTTCGCGGTCAAATTTTGGGTCAGGTCTAAAGCCGATGGGTTTAACTGGGTTCTGGTGGCCGTTTATGGGGCCGCACAACCTGAGCTTAAACCGAAGTTTTTGGCAGACCTGGTTCGAATTTGCGGGTCCGAGCAGCTCCCAATTCTGGTTGGGGGTGATTTCAACATCATTCGGAGGAGAGAGGAAAAGAATAACGACAACTTTGACGGAAGATGGTCTTTTATGTTTAACACCATCATTGAGAGCTTGGGTCTGAGAGAGATCGAGCTTACTGGTCGAAAATTTACCTGGGCCAACTCTTTGCCTAATCCGACATATGAGAAGTTGGATCGGGTACTAGCAAGCGTCGAGTGGGAATAGAAGTTTCCTCTCGTGACGGTTCAGGCTCTCTCGCGCGGGGTTTCGGACCACACACCTTTGTTCGTGGACTCAGGCGAGCCCAATCACGTGGGAAACAAAAATACTTTCTCCTTCGAACTGGCTTGGTTTGAACGAGAAGGTTTCCTAGATCTAATAGCCAGGGAATGGGCTAAAGATAGAGGAGGCAAATCGTCTGTCGAGCGATGGCAAAATAAGATTAGGCATTTGAGAAGCTTCCTACGGGGCTGGGCTAAACACCTTAGTGGGACTTATAAGATTGAGAAGGACAGGCTTCTTGCTCTTATACAGTCCCTCGATATTAAAGCCGGATCAACGATTTTGCAACCTGCTGAGTTCCAATTTAAGCTGGATGCGGAGATGAGGTTGAAGGAACTTCTCCGCGAAGAAGAGTTGAAGTGGGCATTGCGAGGTAAAGTTCGCAAAGTGGTCCAGGGGGATGCGAACACTCAATTCTTTCATCTGATTGCTAATGGCAAACACAGAAAGAAGAGAATTTTCCAGCTTGAGCAAGAGGAAGGAACAATTGTTGGTCAGGACAATCTGAAACTTTACATCACCGAGTATTATAAGCAGTTATTTGGACCTCCGGAGGATAGTTGTGTGTCCCTCGATGAGTCCAGGACTGAGGATGTGCCTCAACTAACTGCTAATGATAATGATATACTGGTTGCTCCGTTTTCGGAGAAGGAGGTTTTTGATGTCATCTCACAGATGAAAAACAATAAGGCTCCCGGGCCGGATGGATTTACGGCGGAGTTCTACAAAAAATGCTGGCATATTATTAAGGGGGATTTACTTCCTATATTCCATGATCTCTTCTCTGGACGGCTTCATCTTTTTCACTTAAATTTTGGAACAATAACACTACTTCCTAAGAAGACAGATGCTCTGAGGATTGAGCAGTTCAGGTCGATATGCCTGCTGAATGTTAGTTTCAAAATTTTTACCAAGGTTGGGACCAATAGGCTCACACAGATTGCGCATTCTATGGTGCATCATTCCCAAACTGCTTTCATGCCGGATAGAAACATCCTGGAAGGGGTGGTGGTCCTACATGAAACGCTCCATGAAATCCACTCGAAGAAACTAGATGGAGTTATCTTTAAGGTGGATTTCGAGAAAGCGTATGATAAAGTAAAGTGGCCTTTCCTACAACAGGCCTTGCGTATGAAAGGTTTCGATGAGGTCTGGAGACGCCAGGTTGAATCTTATACACAAAAGGGGAGTGTTGGAATTAAAGTTAATGACGACATCGGTCAATACTTCCAGACACACAAGGGCCTAAGACAAGGGGATCCGATGTCCCCTTTTTTGTTCAACATTGTTGTGGATATGTTGGAAATTTTGATAGGAAGGGCCAAGGAGGCTGGCCAAGTGGGAGGCCTGGTGCCTCATCTCGTTGATGGAGGGATATCAATTCTTCAGTACGCAGATGATACTATCATCTTTATGGAGCATGACTTGGTAAAAGCGCAAAATATGAAGCTGGTGTTATGCTTATTTGAACAATTGACTGGGCTCAAAATTAACTTCCATAAAAGCGAATTGTTTTGTTTTGGTAGAACCAATGAGGAACAAGAGGCCTACAAGCAATTGTTTGAGTGTGATTTGGGGGCTTTGCCACTCACATACTTAGGAATTCTAATCCACCATTGTAAGCTGACGAACAGCGAATGGAAGTGTATTGAGGATCGATTCGAAAAGAAATTGAGCTGTTGGAAGGGTAAGCTAATGTCATACAGAGGCCATTTAATTCTTATTAATTTGGTTCTCACAAGTATGCCTATGTTTCTTTTGTCTTTTTTTGAAGTCCCAGTTGGTGTTAGGAAAAGACTCGACTTCTATCGATCCCGTTTCTTGTGGCAGGGTGATGAGCTGAAAAGAAAATACCGTTTAGCAAAGTAGGATATCATCTGTAGACCGAAAGACCAAGGGGGTCTTGGGATTGAAAATCTTGAAGTTAAAAACAGATGTCTTCTTAGTAAGTGGTTGTGGAAGTTATCTAGCGGAACTGACGCCACCTGGGCACAAATCCTCTGTAATAAGTATCTTCAAACCAAAACGTTGTCTCAGGTCACAGTAAGACCGAATGATTCACCCTTTTGGAAAGGGCTTATGAAAGTAAAGCTTTCATTGTTTCAGAGGACAAAGTTTATTGTTGGTGACGGTGCCAGTACGAGATTCTGGGAGGATACTTGGCTCGGAGGGGCGCCCCTTGCCGTCCAATACCCGTCGTTATATCATATTGTTCAACGACGTGAGGCCTTTGTTGCAACGTTGTTTCATTCAATCCCCCTTAATATTCAGTTTAGAAGGCCGTTAGTGGGTAATCGTTGGGAAGATTGGCCACATCTAGTTAGGAGACTGATGAATGTTCAACTTTCACAACAACCCGATAGATTACGCTGGAATCTCACTAGGTCGGGTGAATTTACAGTTAAATCAATGTATGTTGATGTCATCAATTCGAGCTCGATTCCTAGTTCCAAACATGTGTGGGATGTCAAAGTTCCTTTGAAAATCAAAGTGTTTATGTGGTTTTTACACAAACAAGTTATTTTAACCAAGGACAACTTGACAAAGCATAATTGGACAGGGCCTACTAGGTGTAGTTTCTGTGATCGGGATGAAACAATTAAACATCTTTTTCTTGATTGCCCACTAGCTAGAGTTTTATGGAGGACAGTCCATATTGCTTTCAATATTTCTCCACCGAATTCAGTCAACACGTTATTTGGAACGTGGTTTAACAGGGTAGAGCCCGGGTTAGCGAGACATATTCGTGTGGGAGTGTGCGCCTTGATGTGGGTGCTCTGGAATTGCAGGAATGATTTAGTTTTTAACAGGACAACAAACATTCATTTTTTGCAGGTTATCTTCAGAGCTACGGTGCCGGTCCGTTCCTGGTCGCTACTCACTCCGACGAAGGCTAGGAAGCGTTTGGTTACTGGATCTACCCGCTGGAAGACGGTAGCCCGGGATATCTTCAACCGGTTTGGATGGCGGTCATGTAATAGGATAGGCAATTAGTTTCCCTGTCTATTTTTGAGCCAGACGGTTGTGGTTTATCTCTTTTGGCTAGTTAGTGTTTCTAGCCTTTTGGTTCTGTGTGAGCCTTTTGTCTTTTTTTTCTTTACTTGCGGAGACATTGAGACCTTGTTGAACCTTTTTTATTTTAATTAATAAGATGGTCGTATGCATCATGCTGATGCAGAGGCCGGGGAGGCCCCTTTTTGAAAAAAAATAATATAAACTGAGTTTGTTTGGGAGGCTCTCCTCTACAGTTGTGTTATTACTGCACCTGTACAGTAGCTACCACGATCTGCCGTTGAATCAAATCGGAAGGCTCTCCTTTTTTGTCCAGCTTGATCACAGCTATGCCTTCTTTCTTCCCGGAAGAGCGAGCCTGTACAGACCGCTTGGACAGAGCGCGGTGCTCCACCTCATCCCGGCCTTCGCCATGATGCTCTGCCGCATGGTTCTGCACAAGCTCAACCATAAACGGCACCGTGATTATAGTCACCGCAAGCCAGGGAGTACCCACGCTCAGCACACTAGCACACATGCACACATCGTGCACCATTCACCCAAGCAGGAACACATCACACACTGGTACGCACGCCTGAAATGCGTCGGCGCAGACGTGCCGGGCGTTCTCTTGATGTCCGCCGCGTATTCACATGGCACTCGGTCAACTACCTCCAGATGCCCGTCCCATCTAGCCACCCAGCCTACGCAGCAGACTCTCCCGATTGAGAGGTCTGGTTCGCGTTCGAGTATGAGGAGCAGCGCCGGCGAGGCGACCAACACGTGCAGGCGCCGTCCCTCATCGTGCGTGACGAGGACTAGGAGGAGGAGGCCGCCTACCAGGCGGCTGCCCTCCATGAAAGCGAGGAGGAAGAGCGGTGCAAGGCGGAGGAGGAGGAGGCGGCGTGTACCAGGCACGTCTGTCGATGGCCATCGCCAAGGCCGAGCCGGCGCATTTCCTGTCAAGACCGCGCGCTACACATGGGACGGGTACATGCGCGAGTGGGTCAGCGCGCCACCCGTCTAGCTTGGGGCGACGCCAACGCAGGAGCAGATCTAACTGGGAGCAATGGCGGCAGCGCAGAGTGGTGGAGGAGAGTCGCGAGGGCGAGCGGCTCGAGCAGTTGGAGCGCGACGCGGAGGAGGAGCGCCTCGAGGCGGAGGAAGAGGAGCGCCATGCCTGCGGTTGGGCAGCCCAGCTGGCGGCGGTACAGCCAGCGGCGGAGGACGTCACCAAAGCCTGTGAGAAGGTGTTCCCCTAAGCTGGCCCGGCGCCGACGTTCATCAACCTCAACGGCCCCGACGATGACGATAAGGACGCCTAGAGCAGCACGCCTCCTCCTAGTTTTTAGTTTTATTTAATGTAAAGTGGACGGCTCGTGCACTCTCGCCGGTCTTTGTGGCCCGCATTAATGTTTAATTAACATTTTTTTTATTTTCAAAATATTTGCGGTATTTTTTTTGTGACCTTAAAATTGGTCGGATTAACGTTGGGTGCAAACGCCGAACCAAACACAAAAGCGGACATGGATGTCCGCGGGACTGATCTAAACGGACAAAATCACCGTCAGGTCGGACGGCTGGAGTTGCTCTAATGGCTGGCCACGCTCTTTGTGAGGAAGAAGGTGCTGCTGTGAGGGAGATGGAGGCGGAGAAAGGAGAACCTTCCGATTTGATTGAACGGTGGATCATGCTAGCTACAGTACCGGTACAGTAACAACACCACTGTAGAGGAGCCAAACCCGGTTTGGGTTGCCACGTTTATTCGTGCAGGTTTGGTTGAGGTACGGTTTAGTTCTCAAACGTTTCTCAGATTTAAATATGGGCATGTGGTCATCAGCGATGATCATCTAATCTGCATTGTTTATGTTCCATTAGACCATTACGATCAATTTTCACTCAAAACCATTGCGGTGTTGCATTCAGATCTGGTTGTTGGGGCTATCTGGTTTTAAAAAAAAGGACAATTGATCAAATGGGTAAGTTTGATTTGGCCTTTGCATTGAATTGACCAAAACTTAAAGTATGCTTTGCTTCCGTGAAAAGGTGTTTGTAGGACTAGCGAAGGAAAAGGCGCGGAAACGAGGAAACCCGGGGGTGGGGGAACGTATCTGGTGCACCATGGCAATTGGTGCTACCGGTGCACCGGACCCCGTTGCACATTCAAAAATGTTTTAAAAATCCAGAAAAAATTTAGTGTATCGATACAATATCAATGTATCTTGTCACAAAAATTCAAATCAAAAATCAAAACAATTGTCAAGATAAAAAAGTGACAAATTTGACGTCAATGTGCTAATGGGCCAAAACTGAAGCCCAACTGTGTTATGTACTATTCAGTGTCAAAATTGTTATTTTTGTATCTTGAGCAATGTTTTGAATATTGATCAAATTATTGTGTATGTTGCGTCAATGCACTAGTTTTTTTTTTTTGATTTTTTTCAAACATTTTTTAATGTGCAATTGTCTTGGTGCACCAGATACATCCCGGGGGGTGGGAATGTGCGTCAGTGCTTGGGGAGAAATTTTCATGTGTTTCGTTTAAGAGATAAGGACAACACCGACGATGAATATAAACATGTGCGCTGCTGGCACTCGCTAGTAGCAAGAGTGCAGCTCCTCACAGTGTTGGATTATCATTGTCGGAGCTGAAGAAGCGCGTATCAGTATGTTCTACAAATTCAGGTCAGGCAAGAGGCAAGGAGAGAAGCTTCCATGTTTATACTTACGTCGCTGACCAATCGGGCCGCCCACACCACATGCATTCAGATCTGGCAACATGCAAGTGCTTCATGCATTAAGCTTAGCTTTCTACCAAGAGCAATCAATAATCTTTGTCTATGACCCACTAGACTCCCACTATGACCCAGTAAAACCACCCCAACCAGGATGTACAGTACATATTCCATGAGTAACAGAACCATTGGCGCGCTCTTTCACTGTTACGTATTTGCTTACTCAGGAGGTGCAAGTGCAATATAAAGCAGCAATCTGTGGGGAGCAACAGCTCAAAATCCGCTCTCCACCATCCACAGCCTTCGGTCCTGCCTACTTGCCTGCATAAATGACTTGCCACTAACGGTATCAATCTGTTCTCAAACTTTTGAATGGAGGGGTGCTACAGCTACATAAAGCTGGCGGATCGCCCGTCAGATTACAGCATAAAGCAACGGCGCGGACGACATATCCGTAATACTAGATCACATGAAATCGAGGCTGGGCCTCCACTCCAGCATCTGCCAGATAAGGATGCACTGCCATGCACTACCAGAATTTACGTAGTTGCCGACGGCCTCATCTATGCCGACGGCGCCCGTCGGCATAGATGGACATATGCCGACGGCCAGGGGCAGGCCGTAGGCGTATGTTGCCGTTGGCGTAGATGAGGCTGTCGGGACCGTTCGAGATACGCCTACGGGGCCCGTCGGCATAGTCTAGGCCGTCGACATATCCCAGGCCCACCTACCCAGTCAACGTTGACCATTTGACGACGTTGAACCTACGCCGATGGGAGGTAATGGCGGCCGTCGGCATATCTATGCCGACGGCGGCCGTCGGCATAGACTTGCTGACATCACCGATCCGCGTCGTCGACACGTCATCGATCCGAGCGAGGGCGGGGCCGTTGTGTGGCAGACATATGCCTACAGCATAGCCGTCGGCATAGGGCTGGCCCATGCCCCTCTGCCACGTCATCGATCCGTGTGCGATGCCACGTCATCGATCCGTGGGACTGTACCTTCGTGTGCGCGGCTAGCCGTCGGCATACATTTATTTTATTTTTATTTTTTTATTTATACTTTGTATTATTTTTTTTGTTTTTCCATAAGATAATTATGCCTTATCTAAAAATACATACCCCGATGGTATATCGATTGCCCCCCGTTACGAACGTCGTCGCTGTCGCCGTGTCACGGAGGGGCGAAATGGTCGACACGGAGGAAATCTGGTTAGTGGGGGGATTCGGGGTGTAGCTATATCACCGAAACATCGCACGGGTCCCGATGCATATGTGAAAGTGTTCAGGCATGCGTATACGCCTGTCTTGGGCTCCGCGGTGTGGCCCCCCCTCCACGCAAGGCAGTGCCGCCGTCACTTGGAGGGGGCCAAATCCCGGAGACGCGTGCCGCCTCTTCGGACATGCCACCACACCACCCCGCATGTATGAGGTCCCGGTGCGACGCTCCGGTGGCATTGCTACCCCCATAGGGCCCCTGTCCCGCCTAAACCTATAGTGTTTGACCACAAGATCTAGCCCTTTGACTTTGCACGGACGGGCTTTGACCAGTGGACCTCTCCACCCGGTTGTGTTAGGTCAGCCCATAGGAACACTTTGGAGCAACATCCGGGCCAGACCCACAGCAAGATCCCCTCCGTGTAGACCCGACGCGTCCGTTTCCCTCCTCCAGGTGCCGGCGGAGGCGCC
>NC_041383.1:572784328-572810857 GCF_002162155.2 Triticum dicoccoides | reverse complement strand
AACGGGCTTTGACCAGTGGACCTCTCCACCCGGTTGTGTTAGGTCAGCCCATAGGAACACTTTGGAGCAACATCCGGGCCAGACCCACAGCAAGATCCCCTCCGTGTAGACCCGACACGTCCGTTTCCCCCCTCCAGGTGCCGGCGGCGGCGCTGTCCGTGAGGGGGGCACACCCCGGAGACGCGTGCCGCCTCTTCGGACATGCCACCACACCGTACAGCATGTATTAGGTCCCGGAGCGACGCTCCGGTGGCATTGCTACCCCCCCGGGCCCCAGTCCTGCCTAACCCTGTAGCGTTTGACCACGTGATCTAGCCCTTTGACTTTGCACAGACGGGCTTTGACCAGTGAAACTCTCTGAAGGATATATTCCCTAGAGGCAATAATAAAGTTATTGTTTATTTCCTTATATCATGATAAATGTTTATTATTCGTGCTAGAATTGTATTAACCGGAAACATAATACATGTGTGAATACATAGACAAACATAGTGTCACTAGTATTCCTCTACTTGACTAGCTCGTTGATCAAAGATGGTTGTGTTTCCTAACCATAGACATGAGTTGATATTTGATTAATGGGATCACATCATTAGGAGAATGATGTGATTGACTTGACCCATTCCGTTAGCTTAGCACTTGATCATTTAGTATGTTGCTATTGCTTTCTTCATGACTTATACATGTTTCCTATAACTATGAGATTATGCAACTCCCGTTTACCGGAGGAACACTTTGTGTGCTACCAAACGTCACAACGTAACTGGGTGATTATAAAGGAGCTCTACAGGTGTCTCCGAAGGTACATGTTGAGTTGGCGTATTTCGAGATTAGGATTTGTCACTCGGATTGTCGGAGAGGTATCTCTGGGCCCTCTCGGTAATGCACGTCACTATGAGCCTTGCAAGCAATATATCTAATGAGTTAGTTACGGGATAATGCATTACGTAACGAGTAAAGAGACTTGCTGGTAACTATATTGAACTAGGTATTGAGATACCGACGATCGAATCTCGGGCAAGTAACATGCCGATGACAAAGGGAACAACGTATGTTGTTATGCGGTTTGACCGATAAAGATCTTCGTAGAATATGTAGGAGCCAATATGAGCATCCAGGTTCTGCTATTGGTTATTGACCAGAGACGTGTCTCGGTCATATCTACATAGTTCTCGAACCCGTAGGGTCCGCACGCTTAAAGTTAGATGACGGTTATATTATGAGTTTACATGTTTTGATGTACCGAAGGTAGTTCGGAATCCCGGATGTGATCATAGACATGACGAGGAGACTCGAAATGGTCGAGACATGAAGATTGATATATTGGACGACAATATTCGAACACCGGAATGGTTTCGGGGGTTATCAGATGAATACCGGAGTACCAGGGGGTTACCGGAACCCCCCGGGGGGTTAATGGGCCTCATGGGCCCTAAGTGGAGAAGAGGAGGGGCGGCCAGGGCAGGCCACGTGCCCCCCCTCTTGTCCGAATAGGACAAGGAGGGGGCAGCGCCCCCCTTTCCTTCCTCTCCTCTCTTCCTTCCTTCCCCTCTCCTACTTGGACTAGGAAAGGAGTGTGTCCTACTCCCGGTGGGAGTAGGACTCATCCCTGGCACGCCTCCTCCTAGCCGGCTGCCCCCTCCCCCTTGATCCTTTATATACGGGGGCAGGGGGAACCTCTAGACACAACAATTGATCCTTGAGATCTATTAGCAATGTGCGGTGCCCCCCTCCACCATATTCCATGTCAATAATATTGTAGCGGTGCTTAGGCGAAGCCCTGCGTCGGTAGAACATCATCATCGTCACCATGCCGTCATGCTGACGAAACTCTCCCTCGAAGCTCAGCTGGATCGGAGTTCGAGGGGCGTCATCGAGCTGAACATGTGCTGAACTCGGAGGTGTCATGCGTTCGGTACTTGATCGGTCGGATCGTGAAGACATACGACTACATCAACCGCGTTGTGCTAACACTTCCACTTTTGGTCTACGAGGGTACATGGACAACACTCTCCCCTCTCGTTGCTATGCATCACCATGATCTTGCGTGTGCGTAGGAATTTTTTTGAAATTACTACGTTTCCCAACAGTGGCATCCGAGCCAGGTTTTATGCGTAGATGTTATATGCACGAGTAGAACACAAGTGAGTTGTGGGCGATACAAGTCATACTGCTTACCAACATGTTATACTTTGGTTCAGCGGTATTGTTGAATGAAGCGGCCCGGACCGACATTATGCGTACGCTTATGCGAGACTGGTTATATCGACGTGCTTTGCACATAGGTGGCTGGCGGGTGTCAGTTTCTCCAACTTTAGTTGAACCTAGTGTGGCTATGCCTGGTCCTTGAGAAGGTTAAAACAACACTAACTTGACAAACTATCGTTCTGGTTTTGATGTGTAGGTAAGAACGGTTCTTGCTCAACCCATAGCAGCCACGTAAAACTTGCAACAACAAAGTAGAGGACGTCTAACTTATTTTTGCAGGGCATGTTGTGATGTGATATGGTCAAGACGTGATGCTATATTTTATTGTATGAGATGATCATGTTTTGTAACCGAGTTATCGGCAACTGGCAGGAGCCATATGGCTGTCGCTTTATTGTATGCAATGCAATCGCCATGTAATTGTTTTACTTTATCACTAAGCGGTAGCAATAGTCGTAGAAGCAATAGGTGGCGAAACGACAACGATGCTACGATGGAGATCAAGGTGTCGCGCCGGTGACGATGGTGATCATGACGGTGCTTTGGAGATGGAGATCACAAGCACAAGATGATGATGGCCATATCATATCACTTATATTGATTGCATGCAGGGGCGGAGCCAGGATTTGAACATGAGGGGGGCGGAAAACCAAAGCCATGTCTTTAAAAAAAATCACCTCATATGCTCCGTCTACCATTATGCATAACTTTATTAGTACAATTGTTCTTCTCTAAATTGTGCCTGAACTCTTTGAGAGTGTAGCTTACGAATTTCTTGTTGCATTAGATGGTAGGTATACTTTGCATTTTTGGTGCATTTCGAAGACAACATCATTTATTTGCTATAGTGGAGTAGCAACTTCAGCGCTTCAAGATAATTCAAGATAATTAATAAGGCAACAACTTCAGCGGTTCGAGAAAAATACCTTTATTTGTAGACCGTGTATATTCGTATATGGATATTCTCTCATGTATGGTTGATAAGCACCCTCCAAAATATAAAATCACGGTGCTTCTTTTTCGTATCATGAGGGAGTTCCCAAATTTGTTGGTGCTTATAGCATCCATTTCATTAGTAGTGTTATCTGCAATAGACTGTTCTGTGACTTATACCGATTTCATAACCCCCTAATCATCAGTATTGTTATTTGCAGTAGGTTGCTCCTCAGATGGATTTACATTTTCGACATCAGTAATGTTCGAGGTTGAAGTCGAAGCAATTGGCTTGAAAAAGGAATTTATCCCTTAATTGTTAATGTCTTCTGTTTCATGGTTGACTACTGTAACAAAAAAGAAACTTGATTAATAGATTAACACACTTTTTTATTGTACATAATACCAATTGATCAAACTAAGATTGTACAGTTCATAATAGAAATCCTAATAGCTACTAGCATGTGGTTGTACCTTCTTCCTCTATATGATCTCCCACATTTAGCAGTGATTTGATCTGCATGCAACTTGCGTTGTACACCGAAGAGTGGATTGTAAATCGAATGGTGGCGTCCTCGTGGTGAGCGATAGCCAGCACCCGCAATTGTAAACAGAGATTTGCACGAGAGGTGGCCAACGGCGGCGGCAACAGATGCCCTAGTCCAGAGCATGTGTGTACGCACGTTCAAATAACGGGGCAAAACAACAATCATCAAGTCACAACCGTACATGTCTACATGGGATATTGGGCTTTGGCTTCCTATAGTGTAGCTGGTTTTCATTTAGAGTAGTACTTATATATGGGCTAATGATGCAATTAACTCCGGCCAATTAGCAGACGCATAGTATATAGTACCTACTACAAATCGTTGAGGGGGGCGAGCGATTGGCAGGGGTCTAGCCCCTGCTCGCCCCCTTGTCTCCGCCCCTGATTGCATGTGATGTTTATCCTTTATACATCTTATTTTGCTTTGATTGACGGTAGCATTATAAGATGATCTCTCACTAAATTTCAAGGTATAAGTGTTCTCCCTGAGTATGCACCGTTGTGAAAGTTCTTCGTGCTGAGACACCACGTGATGATGGGGTGTGATAGGCTCTACGTTCAAATACAACGGGTGCAAAACAGTTGCACACGCGGAATACTCAGGTTAAACTTGACGAGCCTAGCATATACAGATATGGCCTCGAAACACTGAGACCGAAAGGTCGAGCGTGAATCATATAGTAGATATGATCAACATAGTGATGTTCACCATTGAAAACTACTCCATCTGACGTGATGATCGGGCATGGTTTAGTTGATTTGTATCACATGATCGCTTAGATGATTAGAGGGATGTCTATCTGAGTGGGAGTTCTTAAGTAATATGATTAATTGAACTTAAATTTATCATGAACTTAGTACCTGATAGTATTTTGCTTGTCTATGTTTGTTGTAGATAGATGGCACATGTTGTTGTTCCATTGAATTTTAATGCATTCCTTGAGAAAGCTAAGTTGAAAGATGATGGTAGCAATTACACGGACTGGGTCTGTAACTTGAGGATTATCCTCATTGCTGCACAGAAGAATTACGTCCTGGAAGCACCGCTGGGTGCCAGGCCTGCTGCAGATGCAACTGACGACGTTAAGAACGTCTGACAGAGCAAAGCTGATGACTACTTGATAGTTCAGTGTGCCATGCTTTACGGCTTAGAACCGGTACTTCAACGACGTTTTGAACATCATGGAGCATATGAGATGTTCCAGGAGTTGAAGTTAATATTTCAAGCAAATGCCCGGATTGAGAGATATGAAGTCTTCAATAAGTTCTATAGCTGCAAGATGGAAGAGAATAGTTCTGTTAGTGAACATATACTCAAAATGTCTGGGTATAATAATCACTTGATTCAACTGGGAGTTAATCTTCCTGATGATAGTGTCATTGACAGAATTCTTCAATCACTGCCACCAAGCTACAAGAGCTTCGTGATGAACTATAATATGCAAGGGATGAACAAGACTATTCCCGAGCTCTTCTCAATACTAAAGGCTACGGAGGTAGAAATCAAAAAGGAGCATCAAGTGTTGATGGTCAACAAGACCACCAGTTTCAAGAAAAAAGGTAAAGGGAAGAAGAAGGGGAACTTCAAGAAGAATGACAAACAAGTTGCTGCTCCAGAGAAGAAACCCAAGTCTAGACCTAAGCCTGAGACTGAGTGCTTCTACTGCAAGCAGACTGGTCACTGGAAGCGGAACTGTCCCAAGTATTTGGCGGATAAGAAGGATGGCAAGGTGAACAAAGGTATATGTGATATACATGTTATTGATGTGTACCTTATTAATGCTCGCAGTAGCACCTGGGTATTTGATACTGGTTCTGCTGCTAATATTTGCAACTCGAAACAGGGACTACGGATTAAGTGAAGATTGGCTAAGGACGAGGTGACGATGCGCGTGGGAAATGGTTCCAAAGTCGATGTGATCGCGGTTGGCACGCTACCTCTACATCTACCTTCGGGATTAGTTTTAGACCTGAATAATTGTTATTTGGTGCCAACGTTAAGCATGAACATTATATCTGGATCTTGTTTAATGCGAGACGGTTATTCATTTAAATCAGAGAATAATGGTTGTTCTATTTATATGAGTAATATCTTTTATGGTCATGCACCCTTGAAGAGTGGTCTATTTTTATTGGATCTCGATAGTAGTGATACACATTCATAATGTTGAAGCCAAAAGATGCAGAGTTGATAATGATAGTGCAACTTATTTGTGGCACTACCGTTTGGGTCATATTGGTGTAAAGAGCATGAAGAAACTCCATAGTGATGGACTTCTGGAATTACTTGATTATGAATCACTTGGTACTTGCGAACCATGCCTCATGGGCAAGATGACTAAAACGCCATTCTCCGAAACTATGGAGCGAGCAACAGATTTGTTGGAAATCATACATACTGATGTATGTGGTCCAATGAACATTGAGGCTCGTGGCGGGTATCGTTATTTTCTCACCTTCACTGATAATTTGAGCAGATATGGGTATATCTACTTAATGAAACATAAATTTGGAACATTTGAAAAGTTCAAAGAATTTCAGAGTGAAGTGGAAAATCATCGTAATAAGAAAATAAATTTTCTACGATCTAATCGTGGAGGAGAATATTTGAGTTACGAGTTTGGTTTACATTTGAAACAATGCGGAATAGTTTCGCAACTCACGCCACCCGGAACACCACAACGTAATGGTGTGTCCGAACATCGTGATCATACTTTACTATATATGGTGCGATCTATGATATCTCTTACTGATTTAATGCTATAATTTTGGGGTTATGCTTTAGAGACGGCCGCATTCACGTTAAATAGGACACCATCAAAATCCGTTGAGACGACACCTTATGAACTATGGTTTGGCAAGAAACCAAAGTTGTCATTTCTTAAAGTTTGGAGCTGCGATGCTTATGTGAAAAAACTACAACCTGATAAGCTCGAACCCAAATCGGAGAAATGTGTCATCTAGGATACCCAAAGGAGACTATTGGGTACAACTTCTATCACAGATCTGAAGGCAAGACTTTTGTTGCTAAATTCGGATCCTTTCTAGACAGGGAGTTTCTCTCGAAAGAAGTGAGTGGGAGGAAAGTAGAACTTGATGAGGTAACTGTACCTGCTCCCTTATTGGAAAGTAGTTTATCACAGAAATCGGTTCCTGTGACGACTACACCAATTAGTGAGGAAGCTAATGATATTGATCATGAAACTTCAGATCAAGTTACTACCGAACCTCGTAGGTCAACCAGAGTAAGATCCGCACCAGAGTGGTACGGTAATCCTATTCTGGAGGTCATGTTGCTTGACCATGGCAAACCTACGAACTATGAGGAAGCGATGATGAGCCCAGATTCCGCAAAATGGCTTGAGGCCATGGAATATGAGATAGGATCCATGTATGAGAACAAAGTATGGACTTTGGTTGACTTGCCCGATGATCGGCAAGCCATCGAGAATAAATGGATCTTCAAGAAGAAGACGGACGCTGATGGTAATGTTACTGTCTACAAAGCTCGACTTGTTGCAAAAGGTTTTTGACAAGTTCAAGGGGTTGACTACGATGAGACTTTCTCACCCGTAGCGATGCTTAAGTCTGTCTGAATCATGTTAGCGATTGCTGCATTTTATGATTATGAAATATGGCAAATGGATGTCAAAACTGCATTCCTGAATGTATTTCTAGAAGAAGAGTTGTATATGATGCAACTAGAAGGTTTTGTCGATCCAAAAGTGCTAACAAAGTGTGCAAGCTCCAGAAATCCATTTATGGACTGGTGCAAGCCTCTCGGAGTTGGAATAAACGCTTTGATAGTGTGATCAAAGCATATGGTTTTATACAGCCTTTTGGAGAAGCCTGTATTTACAAGACAATGAGTGGGAGCTCTGTATCATTTCTAATATTATATGTAGATGACATATTGTTGATTGGAAATGATATAGAATTTCTGGACAGCATAAAAGGATACTTGAATAAAAGTTTTTAAATGAAAGACCTCGGTGAAGCTGCTTATATATTAGGCATCAAGATCTATAGAGATAGATCAAGATGCTTAATTGGACTTTCACAAAGCACATACCTTGATAAAGTTTTGAAAGTTCAAAATGGATCAAGCAAAGAAAGGGTTCTTTCCTGTATTACAAGGTGTGAAGTTGAGCCAGACTCAATGCCCGACCACAGTAGAAGATAGAGAGAAAATGAAAGATGTTCCCTATGCTTCAGCCATAGGCTCTATCATGTATGCAATGCTGTGTACCAGGCCTGATGTATGCTTAGCAATAAGTTTAGCAGGAAGGTACCAAAGAATCCAGGAGTGGATCACTGGACAGTAGTCGAGAACATCCTAAAATACCTGAAAAGGACTAAGGATATGTTTCTCGTTTATGGAGGTGACAAAGAGCTAGTCGTAAATGGTTACGTCGATGCAAGATTTGACACAGATCCGGACGATTCTAAATCGCAAACCGGATACGTGTTTATATTGAACGGTGGAGCTGTCAGTTGGTGCAGTTCTAAACAAAGCGTCATGGTGGGATCTACATGTGAAGCAGAGTACATAGCTGCTTCGAAAGCAGCAAATGAAGGAGTCTGGATGAAGGAGTTCATATCCGATCTGGGTGTCATACCTAGTACATCGGGTCCAATGAAAATCTTTTGTGACAATACTAGTGCAATTGCCTTGGCAAAGGAATCCAGATTTCACAAGAGAACCAAGCACATCAAGAGACGCTTCAATTCCATTCGGGACCAAGTCCAGGTGGGAGACATAGAGATTTGCAAGATACACACTGCTACGTCTTGAGCTAGCGTTGGATTCCCCCGAACAGGAGAGGGTGATGCAGCAAGTGTAGCATAAGTATTTCCCTCAGTTTTGAGAACCAAGGTATCAATCCAGTAGGAGGCTCCTCAAAAGTCCCACGCACCTACACAAACAAACTGAGAACTCGCAACCAACGCAATAAAGGGGTGGCTTTGCCACAAATACAATGTCAACTACATGATCATGCAATGGCAATATGACAAAAGTAAAGTAAGTCGTGATAATGATGAACGGATCGGTCGAAAGTTGCATGGCAATATATCTCGGAGTGGCTATGGAAATGCCATAATAGGTAGGTATGGTGGCTGTTTTGAGGAAGATATAGGGAGGTTTATGTGTGATAGAGCGTATCGTATCACGGGGTTTGGATGCACCGGCGAAGTTTGCACCGACTCTCAAGGTGAGAAAGGGCAATGCACGGTACCGAAGAGGCTAGCAAAGGCGGAAAGGTAAAAGTGTGTATAATCCATGGACTCAACATTAGTCAAAAGAACTCATATAATTATTGCAAAAATTTAGAAGTCATCAAAAACCAAGTACTACGCGCATGCTCCTAGGGGGATAGATTGGTAGGAAAAGACCATCGCTCGTCCCCGACCGCCACTCATAAGGATGCACAAGCCAGGTACACTTCATGTTTCAAATTTTTTACACAACTTTAACCATACGTGCATGCTACGGGACTTACTAACTTTAACACAAGCATTCTTTAAATTCATAATTACCCAACTAGCATGACTTTAATATCACTACCTCCATATCTCAAAACAATTATCAAGTATCAAGTTGATCATAGCATCCAATTCACTTCCTATGGTAGTTTTTATTGTACCCAACTTGGATGCTCATCATTCTAGGACCAACTTTATAACCATAGCAAATACCATGCTGTTCTAAAAGACTCTCAAAATAATATAAGTGAAGCATGAGAGACTAGCAATTTCTTCAAAATCAATACACCACTGTGCTCTAAAAGATATAAGTGAAGCACTAGAGCAAAAACTATCAAGCTCAAAAAGATATAAGTGAAGCACATAGATTATTCTAGCAAATTCTAATCAAATAGGCTTCTCCCAAAAGGTGTGTACAGCAATGATGATTGTGGTAAACTAACAAGCAAAGACTAATATAATACACGACGCTCCAAGCAAAACACATATCATGTAGCAAATAAAAATATAGCTCCAAGTAAAGTTACCAATGAACGAAGACGAAAGAGGGGATGCCTTCCCGGGGCATCCCCAAGCTTAGAGTTTTGGCTATCCTTGAATATCTTGGGGTGACATGGGCATCCCCAAGCTTAGGCTCTTGCCACTCCTTATTCCATAGTCCATAAAAGCTTTACCCAAAACTTGAAAACTTCACAACACAAAACTCAACAGGAAATCTTATAAGCACCATTAGTGAAAGAAAACAAAACCACTACATAAGGTACTGCCATGAAATCATTCTTTATTTATTTTGGTTTTAAACCTACTGTATTCCAACTTCCTTATGGTTTATAAACTAATTTACCAGCCATAGATGCATTGAAATAAGCAAACAACACACGAAAAACAGAATCTGTCAAAAACAGAGCAATCTGTAGAAATCTGTAACTAACGCAAACTTATGGAACTTTAAAAATCCTACCAAAATAGGAAGTACTGGAAAATTTATCTATTGATCAGAAGCAAAAAGAATCAATGCAAAATCACATTTCTGTGATTTATTGAATTTTTTCTCGTGAGCGCAAAGTTTCTGTTTTTCAGCAGAATCAAATCAACTATCATCGTAGTTTATCCTATAGGTTCTACTTGGCACAAACACTAACTAAAAGATAAAAACACATATAAACAGAGAGTAGATGCAAGATTTATTAAATAACAGCAAGGAAAAATATTGGGTTGTCTCCCAACAAGCGCTTTTCTTTAAAGCCTTTTAGCTAGGCAAGGATAATTTTAATGATGCTCACATGAAAGACAAGAATTGAAGCGCAAAGAGAGCATCATGAAACATGTGACAAACACATCTAAGTCTAACATACTTCCTACGCATAGGCATATTATAAGCGAACAAATTTGCAAGGCAAGCAAAAACTAGCATATGCAAGGAAGAAGAAAGAGACGATAGCAATCTCAACATAACGAGAGGTAATTTAGTAAGATAAAAATTTCTACGACCATATTTTCCTTTATCATAATAATTACATGTAGGATCATAGGAAAATTAAACAAAATAGCTATCACACAACATATTCTCAACATGATCCACATGCATGCAAAGTTGACACTCTTCCAAGATAGTGGGATTAACATTAGCTAAAGTCATGACCTTTCCGAACCCACTTTTATCAAAAATATCATAAGATTGAACATACTCCAAATATGTGGGATCTAAAGTTTACACTCTTCCAAACCCACTTTCAATATTATTGAAAACATTATTATCAATCTCATATTCATCATGGGGCTTAAATAAATTTTCAAGGTTATAAGAAGAATCACCCCAATCATGGTCATTGAAACAAGTAGTAGACACAGCAAAACTAGCATCCCCAAGCTTAGGGTTTTGCAAATTATTAGCACAATTGACATCAAGAGAATTTATAGGAAAATCATTGCAATCATGCTTTTTATTCAAAGATCTATCGTGAATCACTTCATAAAGTTCGTCATCACAATTTTCTGATTCACGAATTTCAAGCAAAACTTCATAAAGATAATCTAGTGCACAAAACTCACTAGCAATTGGTTCATCATAATTGGATCTCTTAAAATGATTAGCAAGCGGATGAGGATCTATAGATCTTAGGTTCTCTGTTTAGCAATAAATAAGCATCTAATCCAACCAAACAAGCAAACAAAAGGGCAAGCAAAAGAGAGGAGGAAATTGGGAAAGAGAGGGCGAATAAAACTGCAAGGGTGAAGTGGGGGAGAGGAAAATGAGAGGCAAATAATGTAAATGCGAGGGAGATGGGTTTGTGATGGGTACTTGGTATGTCTTGACTTGAGCGAAGACCTCCCCGGCAACGGCGCCAGAAATCCTTCTTGGTACGTCTTGAGCTAGCGTTGGTTTTCCCCAAAGAGGAGAGGGTGATGCAGCAAGTGTAGCATAAGTATTTCCCTCAGTTTTGAGAACCAAGGTATCAATCCAGTAGGAGGCTCCTCAAAAGTCCCACGCACCTACACAAACAAACTGAGAACTCGCAACCAACGCAATAAAGGGGTTGTCAATCCGTTCACGGCCACTTACGAAAGTGAGATCTGATAGAGAGATAACAATATATTTTTGGTATTTTGTAATATAGATGCAAAAAGTAAAGATGCAAATAAAAGTAGATTGAAAGCAAATATGATAAGAGATAGACCCGGGGGCCATAGGTTTCACTAGAGGCTTCTCTCGAGATAGCATAAGTATTACGGTGGGTGAACAAATTACTGTCGAGCAATTGATAGAAAAGCACATAGTTATGAGATTGTCTAGGCATGATCATGTATATAGGCATCACGTCCATAACAAGTAGACCGACTCATGTCTGTATCTACTACTATTACTCCACACATCGACCCACTCCTGCCTGCATCTAGAGTATTAAGTTCATAAGAACAGAGTAACGCATTAAGAAAGATGACATGATGTAGAGGGATAAACTCATGCAATATGATATAAACCCCATCTTGTTATCGTCGATGGCAACAATACAATACGTGTCTTGCAACCCTTTTTGTCACTGGGTATGAACACCGCAAGATTGAACCCAAAGCTAAGCACTTCTCCCATGGCAAGAAAGACCAATCTAGTAGGCCAAACCAAACTGATAATTCGAAGAGACTTGCAAAGATAACTCAATCATACATAAAATAATTCAGAGAAGATTCAATTATTATCCATAGATAAATCTGATCATAAACCCAAAATTCATCGTTCTCAACAAACACACCGCAAAAAGAAGATTACATCGAATAGATCTTCACAAGAGAGGGGGAGAACATTGTATTGAGATCCAAAAAGAGAGAAGAAGTCATCTAGCTACTAACTATGGACCCGTAGGTCTGAGGTAAACTACTCATACTTCATTGGAGAGGCTATGGTGTTGATGTAGAAGCCCTCCGTGGTGGATGCCCCCTCCGGCGAAGCTCCGAAACAGGCCCCAAGATGGGATCTCGTGGATACAGAAAGTTGCGGTGGTGGAATTAGGTTTTTGGCTCCGTATTTGATCTGTCGGGGGTACGTAGGTATATATAGGAGGAAGGAGTATGTCGGTGGAGCAACAGGGGGCCCACGAGGTAGGGGGGCGCGCCCAGGGAGGAGGGCGCGCCCCCACCCTCGTGACCGCCTCGGTTGTTCCTTGGAGCAGGGTCCAAGTCTCCTGGTTCACGTTCGGTGAGAAAATCACGTTTCCGAAGGTTTCATTCCGTTTGGACTCCGTTTGATATTATGTTTCTTCGAAACACTGAAATAGGCAAAAACAGCAATTCTGAGCTGGGCCTCCGGTTAATAGGTTAGTCCCAAAAATAATATAAAAGTGGAAAATAAAGCCCAATATAGTCCAACACAGTAGATAAAGTAGCATGGAGCAATCAAAAACTATAGATACGTTGGAGACGTATCAGGCATCCCCAAGCTTAATTTCTGCTCGTCCTCGAGTAGGTAAATGATAAAAAAATAATTTTTGATGCGGAGTGATAATTTGGCATAATTTCAATGTAAATCTTCCTAATTGTAGTATGAATATTCAGATCTGAAAGATTCAAGACAAAAGTTCATATTGACGTAAAAGTAATAATACTTCAAGTATACTAATCAAAGCAATCATGTATTCTCAAAATAGCATGGCTAAAGAAAGTTATCCCTACAAAATCATATAGTCTGGCTGTTGCTCTATCTTCATCACACAAAGTATTTAATCATGCACAACCCCGATGACAAGCCAAGCAATTGTTTCATACTTTAATAATCTCAAACTCTTTCAACTTTCACGCAATACATGAGCGTGAGCCATGGACATAGCACTATATGTGGAATAGAGTGGTGGTTGTGGAGAAGACAAAAAAGGAGAAGATAGTCTCACATCAACTAGGGATATCAATGGGCTATGGAGATGCCCATTAATAGATATCAATGTGAGTGAGTAGGGATTGCCATGCAACGGATGCACTAGAGCTATAAATATATGAAAGCTCAACAAAAGAAACTAAGTGGGTGTGCATCCAACTTGCTTGCTCACGAAGACCTAGGGCACTTTTGAGGAAGCCCATCATTGGAATATACAAGCCAAGTTCTATAATGAAAAATTCCCACTAGTATATGAAAGTGACAACATATGAGACTCTCTATCATGAAGATCATGGTGCTACTTTGAAGCACAAGTGTGGTAAAAGGATAGTAGCATTGTCCCTTCTCTATTTTTCTCTCATATCCTTTTTTTGGGCCTTTTTTATGGCCTCTTTTTTTCTTTCTTTTTTTTATTTTTCGTCCGGAGTCTCATCCCGACTTATGGGGGAATCATAGTCTCCATCATCCTTTCTCACTAGGACAATGCTCTAATAATGATGATCATCACACTTTTATTTTTCTTACAACTCAACAATTACAACTCGATACTTAGAACAAAATATGACTCTATATGAATGCCTCCGGTGGTGTACCGGGATATGCAATGAATCAAGAGCGACATGTATGAAAATTATGAAGGTGGCATTGCCACAAATACAATGTCAACTACATGTTCATGCAAAAAACAATATGACAAAAGTAATGTGTGTCATATGAACAGAACGGTGGAAAGTTGCATGGCAATATATCTCGGAATGGCTATGGTGATGCCATAATAGGTAGGTATGGTGGCTGTTTTGAGGAAGGTATATGGTGGGTGTATGATACCGGCGAAAAGTGTGCGATATTAGAGAGGCTAGCAATGGTGGAAGGGTGCAAGGGTGCGTATAATCCATGGACTCAACATTAATCAAAAGAGCTCATGCACTTGTTGCAAAAATTTAGAAGTCATCGAAAACCAAAGCACTATGGGCATGCTCCTAGGGGGATATATTGGTAGGAAAAGACCATCGCTCGTCCCCGACCGCCACTCATAAGGAAGACAATCAATAAATAAAATTGTGCTCCAACTTCATCACAAAGCAGTTTACCATACGTGCATGCTACGGGAATCACAAACTTCAACACAAGCATTCTTTAAATTCATAATCACCCAACTAGCATTACTTTGATATTATCACCTACATATCTCAAAACAATTATCAAGCATCAAACTTATCTTAGTATTCAACGTACTCAAAAGAAAGTTTCACATATCCTGAATACCAAGTATATTAATATTAAGCAAATTACCATGCTATTAACGACTCCCAAAATAATCTAAGTGAAGCATGAGAGATCAATAGTTTCTTTAAAACAAATCCACCACCGTGCTCTAAAAGATCTAAGTGAAGTACTAGAGCAAAAATTATCACGCTCAAAAGATATAAGTGAAGCACTATGAGTAAAACTATCAAGCTCAAAAGATATAAGCGAAGCATATAGAGTATTCTAGCAAATTCCAATTTGTGTATGTCTCTCTCAAAAGGTGTGTACATCAAGGATGATTTTGGTAGACTAACAAGCAAAGACGCAAATAATACAAGACTCTCCAAGCAAAGCACATAACATGTGGTGAATAAAAATATAGCTCCAAGTAAATTACCGATGGAAGTAGACGAAAGAGGGGATGCCTTCCGGGGCATCCCCAAGCTTTGACTTTTTGGTGTCCTTGGATTATCTTGGGGGTGCCATGGGCATCCCCAAGCTTAGGCTCTTGCCACTCCATGTTCCATAATCCATCAAAAGAATTCACCCAAAACTTGAAAACTTCACAACACAAAACTCAATAGAAATCTTGTGAGCTCCGTTAGTGAAAGAAAACAAAAGACTACTTTAAGGTACTGTAATGAACTCATTCTTTATTTGTATTGGTGTTAAACCTACTGTATTCCAACTTCTCTATGGAATATAAACTATTTTACTAGCCATAGATTCATCAAAATAAGCAAACAACACACGCAAAAGAGAATCTGTCAAAAACAGAACAGTCTGTAGTAATCTGTAACTAATGCAAACTTATGGAACTCTAAAAATTCTACCAAAATAGAAAGTCCTGGAGATTTTGTCTATTGAACAACATCAAAAAGAATCAACGCAAAAGCACGTTCCTGTGATTTAAAAAAATTATATTCGTGCGTGCAAAGATTCTGTTTTTCAGCAGAATCAAATCAACTATCATCGTAGGTTATTTACAGGTTCTACTTGGCACAAACACTAATTAAAACATAAAACCACATCTAACCAGAGGCTATATGGATTATTTATTCCTAAACAGAAGCAAAAAAAAAATTGGGTTGCCTCCCAACAAGCGCTATCGTTTAACGCCCCTAGCTAGGCATAAAAGCAAGGATATATTTAGGTTTTGCCATCTTTGGTAGGCAATTCTTCAATGAGGCATCTATCTTTATTAGAAATTTCTTTCTTTCTAGTAATTATCAAACTCTTAGGCACAAGATCGAAAAATTCATTCATAGCAAATGGTTCCTTAATGATGGCAAAAAGATTGGGATGAACACTTATAGATTTAAGATCCGCAGTTTCCTTACTAGATGATTCACCCTTACTCTTAGGAACATAAGTAAGCTTAGTTTTTTTAGTATACGAACTTGGAGTGTTTTGTACGGAAGAAAAAGCGGTTCCCAAGTTGGTAATGATACCCTCAAGTTTATCGATTCTTGTGGAATCTGGATTTATTTTCTCATTAACTATGGGTTCTTTTTCTTTAATATTTTTCAAAGTCGTTCCTACCTTAGATCCATATTGGGTAATTTGATTGTGGATCTTTTTATCAAGATTTTCAATTGATTCAATGGTAGCAACTTTATTCTCAATAATTTCAAGTCTTTGCATAACATGCTCCAAAGTTAACATTGTTCCATTAATCAAAGGAGGTGGTGAGCCAAATAAATCTATTAAAGCATTATAAGAATCAAAGGTATGGCTACCCAAGAAATTCCCTCCGGTAATGGTATCAAGGATATATCTAAACCAAGGATTAGCACCTACATAAAAATTACGAAGAAGAACTGAAGTAGATTGCTTCCTGGTAGATCTATTTTGAGCATTGCAAATTCTATACCAAGCGTTTTTTAGATTTTCTCCCACCCTTTGCTTAAAATTTAAAACTTCATTCTCGGGAGATAACGGAGAAGATAAGAGACTAGTCATAGTGACAAGGTGAACGAACTAACACACGAGCAAACAAACGGACGAGGAAAAAGGCAACGGGAAAGAGAGGAGGAGATTGGGAAAGAGAGGGCGAATAAAACGGCAAGGGTGAAGTGGGGAAGAGGAAAACGAGAGGAAAATAATGTAATGCGAGAGATAGGGATTGTGATGGGTACTTGGTATGGTTGACTTTTGCGCAAACTCCCCGGCAACGGCGCCAAAAATTCTTCTTGGTACCTCTTGAGCACTGCGTTGGATTTCCCCGAAGAGGAGAGGATGATGCAGTAAAGTAGCGTAAGTATTTCCCTCAGTTTTTGAGAACCAAGGTATCAATCCAGTAGGAGGCCACGCACAAGTCCCTTGTACCTGCACAAAACGATAGCTACTCGCAACCAACGCGATTAGGGGTTGTCAATCCCTTCATGGTCACTTACGAGGGTGAGATCTGATAGAGATGATAAATAATATTTTTGGTATTTTTGATATAGAGATGCAAAGTGAAAAGTAAAAGGCAAAGTAAAAACAAAGCAAGTATTAAAGTGATGGAGATTGATATGATGAGAATAGACCCGGGGGCCATAGGTTTCACTAGTGGCTTCTCTCAAGAGCATAAGTATTCTATGGTGGGTGAACAAATTACTGTTGAGCAATTGATAGAATTGAGCATAGTTATGAGTATATCTAGGTATGATCATGTATATAGGCATCACGTCCGAGACAAGTAAACCAAAACGATTTTGCATCTACTACTATTACTCCACTCATCGACCGCTATCCAGCATGCATCTAGAGTATTAAGTTAAAAACGGAGTAACGCCTTAAGCAAGATGACATGATATAGAGGGATAACTTCATGCAATATGATAAAAACCCCATCTTGTTATCCTCGATGGCAACAATACAATACGTGCCTTGCAACCCTTTCTGTCACTGGGTAAGGACACCGCAAGATCGAACCCAAAGCTAAGCACTTCTCCCATTGCAAGAACTACCAATCTAGTTGGCCAAACCAAACGGATAATTCGAAGATACTTGCAAAGATAACTCAATCATACATAAAAGAATTCAGAGAAGATTCAAATATTATTCATAGATAAGCTGGATCATAAACCCAAAATTCATCGTTCTCAACAAACACACCGCAAAAAGAAGATTATATCGAATAGATCTCCACAAGAGAGGGGGAGAACATTGTATTGAGATCCAAAAAGAGAGAAGAAGCCATCTAGCTACTAACTATGGACCCGTAGGTCTGAGGTAAACTACTCACACTTCATCGGAGAGGCTATAGTGTTGATGTAGAAGCCCTCCATGGTGGATGCCCCCTCCGGCGGAGCTCCGGAACAGGCCCCAAGATGGGATCTCGTGGATACAGAAAGTTGCAGCGGTGGAATTAGGTTTTTGGCTCCGTATTTGATCTGTCGGGGGTACATAGGTATATATAGGAGGAAGGAGTACGTCGGTGGAGCAACAGGGGGCCCACGAGGTAGGGGGCGCGCCTAGGGGGGAGGGCATGCCCCCCACCCTCGTGACCGCCTCTGTTGTTCCTTGGAGCAGTGTCCAAGTCTCCTAGATCACGTTTGGTGAGAAAATCACATTCCCGAAGGTTTCATTCCGTTTGGACTCCGTTTGATATTCTGTTTCTTTGAAACACTGAAATAGGCAAAAAATAGCAATTCTGGGTTGGGCCTCTGGTTAATAGGTTAGTCCCAAAAATAATGTAAAAGTAGAAAATAAAGCCCAATATAGTCCAAAATAGTAGATAAAGTAGCATGGAGCAATCAAAAATTATAGATACGTTGGAGACGTATCACTTATGTGTGGTGACAATGGGATATTCACATGATCCACTTGATGTATGTTTTGGTGATCAACTTGTGTGTTCCGCCCATGAACCTATGCATAGGGGTTGGCACACGTTTTCGTCTTGACTCTTCGGTAGAAACTTTGGGGCACCCTTTGAAGTACTTTGTGTTGGTTGAATAAATGAATCTTAGATTCTGTGATGCATATCATATAATCATGCCCGCGGATACTTGAGGTGACAATGGAGTATCTAGGTGACATTAGGGTTTTGGTTGATTTGTGTCTTAAGGTGTTATTCTAGTATGAACTCTATGATAGATCGAACGGAAAGAATAGCTCTATGTTATTTTACTATGGACTCTTGAATAGATAGATCAAAAAAGATAACTTTGAGGTGGTTTTGTACCCTACCATAATCTCTTCGTTTGTTCTCCGCTATTGGTGTCTTTGGAGTGACTCTTTGTTGCATGTTGAGGGATAGTTATGTGATCCAATTATGTTACTATTGTTGAGAGAACTTGCACTAGTGAAAGTATGAACCCTATGCCTTGTTTCCTACCATTGCAATACCGTTTACGCTCACTTCTATCATTAGTTAACTTGCTGTTTTTATTATTTCAGATTACAAAAACCTATATCTATCATCTATATTGCACTTGTATCACCATCTCTTCGCCGAACTAGTGCACCTATACAATTTACCATTGTATTGGGTGTGTTGGTGACACAAGAGACTCTTTGTTATTTGGTTGCAGGGTTGTTTGAGAGAGACCATCTTCATCCTACGCCTCCTACGGATTGATAAACCTCAGGTCATCCACTTGAGGGAAATTTGCTACTGTCCTACAAACCTCTGCACTTGGAGGCCCAAGAACGTCTACAAGAAGAAGGTTGCATAGTAGACATCAAGCTCTTTTCTGGCGCCGTTGCCGGGGAGGCTAGGTAAGCGGCACTCACGCCCCGTCAACTAAGCTATTTTTTGGCGCCGTTGCCGGGGAAGTGAGTGCTTGAAGGTATATGTTTAGATCTTGAAATCGAATCTTTTTGTTTCTTGTTTTGTCACTAGTTTAGTTTATAAAAGAAAACTACAAAAAAAATGGATTTGAGTTTGTCTCATACGCTTCATCTTTTTAATATCTTTCGTGAGTATGATGAAAAGGAAAATTGTGCTCAAGTGCTAGAAGAAGAATTACATAGAATGCTTGGCATGAAATATGTGAATGATGAGCATGATTGCAATGTTGTTAGTATGAATTCCTTGAATATCCATGATGCCAATGATATGCAAAGCCACAAGCTTGGGGATGCTATGTTTGATGAAGATGATATTTTTTGTCCCCCAAGTTTTGATGAGCAAATTTATTATGATGAAACCATGCCTCCTATTTATGATGATTATATTGATGAAAGTGGGTTTGGAAGAGTGTCAACTTTAGGAAGTAGTGATCCCACTATTTTGGAGGATGTTGAATCTTATTGTGATGAACATGAAAGTGGATTTGGAAGAGTGTCAACTTTATTTAGTGATGATTCCACTATTTCGGAAGAGGTTCCAATTGATTATGAGAACAAAGTTGCTATCTATGATGATTATTGTGATGACTTGTATGCTATTAGGAATAATGATAACCATGAAACTTGTCATCATGATTTTAGTTTTCAATTGGATTATGCTTCACATGATAGTTATTTTGTTGAGTTTGCTCCCACTACTATTGATGAGAATAAATTTGCTTATGTGGAGAGTAGTAAATTTTCTATACAAGTGGATCATGAAAAGAATGCTTTAGGTGCTGGTTATATTGTTGAATTCATTCATGATGCTACTAAAAACTATTATGAGGGAGGAACATATGCTTGTAGTAATTGCAATAATATCAAGTTTCCTCTCTATGTGTTAAATTTTTTGAAGCTATGCTTGTTTTACCTTCCTATGCTAGTTGATTATTGTTCCCATAAGTTGTTTGCTCACAAAATCCCTATGCATAGGAAGTGGGTTAGACTTAAAAGTTCTAGTCATATTCTTCATGATGCTCTCTTTATGTTTCAATTATTATCTTTTATGTGAGCATCATTGAAATCATCATGCCTAGCTAGAGGCGTTAAACGATAGCGCTTGTTGGGAGGCAACCCAATGTTATTTTTGTTTATTGCTTTTTGTTCCTGTTTAGCAATAAATAATTCATATAGCCTTTGGTTATATGTGGTTTCATGTTTTAATTAGTGTTTGTTCCAAGTAGAACCTTTGGGAAGACTTGGGTGAAGTTTATGTGATCTTGCTGTAAAAAACAGAAACTTTAGCGCTCACGAGATTAGCTACCATTTTTTTATGGAGAGTGATTTTAGGTTGATTATTTTTTAAGATGATTAATAGACAAATTACTCAGGTCCACCAATTTATTTCAGAATTTTTTTAGTTCCATAAGTATACGTTTGATACAGATTACTACAGACTATTCTGTTTTTGACAGATTCTGTTTTCTATGTGTTGTTTGCTTGTTTTGATGAATCTATGAGTAGTATCGGAGGGTATGAACCATAGAGAAGTTAGAATACAGTAGATATTACACCAATATGAATTTATAATGAGTTCATTACAGTACCTAAGTGGTGGTTTTATTTTCTTATCCTAACGGAGCTTACGAGTTTTGTTTTGAGTTTTGTGTGGTTGAAGTTTTCAAGGTTTGGGTAAAGATTCGATGGACTATGGAATAAGGAGTGGCAAGAGCCTAAGCTTGGGGATGCCCAAGGCACCCCAAGGTAATATTCAAGGACAACCAAGAGCCTGAGCTTGGGGATGCCCCGGAAGGCATCCCCTCTTTCGTCTTCGTTCATCGGTAACTTTACTTGGAGCTATATTTTTATTCGCCACATGATATGTGTTTTGCTTGGAGCGTCATTTTATTTTACTATTATTTGCTTGCTGTTATTTATAATAATGTTTTGCATCTATATTTTCAATAAAAATGTCAATGATAGCCTTTACCATGCTTATTTTGCTAGTATACATGTTGTTGTTTCAAAACAGAAAGTTTACCGCTGTTGCAAAAATTCCCTAGAAAACTCAGATAATGATATAATATTGAAAGCTTTTGCATTATGAGATCTGATAAATCTTATACAACGTAGTATTTTTCTCATAATTTTTGGTGTTAGGGAAGTATGATGAATCTTGCATTCTTTACAGACTATACTGTTTTGGCAGATTGCTGTTATGTTTGCATTGTTTGCATATGTTTGCTTGTTTAATGATTCTATTTTAGTATAGGGGTATTAAATATGCAGAGACATCTAGTATGCAATGTTGAATAATAATTTTAGTGATTTGTTACAGTAGAAAATGATAAGGTTTTTGCATTGGTTTATACTAATTTATCTCACGAGTTCTTGTTGAGTTTTGTGTGGATGAAGTTTTTGAGATTTAGGGAAACCGTGATATAAAAGGAATTAAGGAGACACAAAAGCTCAAGCTTGGGGATGCCCAAGGCACCCCCAAGATAATATTTCAAGAATTCTCAAGCATCTAAGCTTGGGGATGCCCCGTTTGGCATCCCACCTTTGTTCTTCAACAACTATCGGTTAGTATCGGTTGAGCCTAAGTTTTTGCTTCTTCACATGAGTCGTGCTATCCTTGCAATGCCATTTTATTTTGTTTTTCTTTCTGTTTGAATAAAATACCAAGATCTGAGATTCTTAAATGAGAGAGAGTCTTCACATAGTTGCATAATTATTTAACTACTCATTGATCTTCACTTATATCTTGTTGGAGTAGTTTGTCATTTACTTGTGTGCTTCACTTATATCCTATGAGTAAATGGTTGAATGAGTTGAATGTCATAAATCTGAAATTACATATGTCTCATTGCTTATCCCATGGGGAGTAATGACTTCACATCTAAGAAGTAGAGGTTGTAAATTTATTGAAGGTTAGCAAGCATTGTATTGGTTATTTGAACAATTCATGAAAGAATATTGAAGGAAGAGAGATTTCACATATAAATATACTATCTTAGACATCTTTTATAATTGTGAGCATTCATTAAGTATGACATGCTAAAGAGTTGATGTTGGACAAGGAAGACAAGGTAATGGGTTATGTTTTCTCACATCTCAGTTAAAGTATATTGTCATGAATCATTCAAACATGTTGAGCTTGCCTTTCCCCCTCATGCTAGCCAAAATTCCTTGCACCAAGTAGAGATACTACTTGTGCTTCCAAATTTCCTTAAACTAGTTTTTGCCATGAGAGTCCACCATACCTACCTATGGATTGAGTAAGATCCTTCAAATAAGTTGTCATCGGTGCAAGCAATAAAAATTTCTCTCTAAATATGTATGATCTATTAGTGTGAAGAAAATAAGCTTTATACGATCTTGTTATGGAAGCAATAAAAGCGACGGACTGCATAATAAAGGTCCATATACAAGTGGCAATATAAAGTGACGTTCTTTTGCATTAAGATTTTGTGCATCCAACCATAAGAGCGCATGACAACCTCTGCTTCCCTCTGTGAAGGGCCTATCTTTTACTTTATGTCTTTTACTTTATGCAAGAGTCAAGGTGATCTTCACCATTCCCTTTTTCATTTTATCCTTTGGCAAGCACCTCGTGTTAGAAAGATCCTGATATATATATATCCAATTGGATGTAAGTTAGCATGAACTATTATTGTTGACATCACCCAAAGGTGAATACGTTGGGAGGCAACACTATAAGCCCCTATCTTTCTCAGTGCGATTAAAACTCCATAACCATAAGGATTGTGTGAGTGTTAGTAATTGTAGAAGACTATATGATAGTTGACTATGTGGAGTTTGCTAAATCAAAGCTCTGACATAGACCCTTCCTGAAAATTAGATGAATTGTAATTGTTTGATGACTGAGAATGAAGTTTGCTAGTTTTCAAGAAAGTTTATGGTCTATGCTTTAACATGTGAATAGCTTGTTACTTGATCGTGAGAAGTTTTATGAGATGAACTACTGTTATGACATATGAACATGCTAGAAAAGGTGATTGAAATTATCATTGATCAAACTTGTGCACCCGCTAGCATTCACACTTCATAAATTCTTTCTTTTATCATTTACCTACTCGAGACGAGCAGGACTTAAGCTTGGGGATGCTGGTACGTCTCCAACGTATCTATAATTTATGAAGCATTCATGCTATTTTCTTATCTATTTGAATGTTTGTGGGCTTTATTATACACTTTTATATTATTTTTGGGACTAACCTATTAACCGGAGGCCCAACCCATATTGTTGTTTTCTTGCCTATTTCAGTGTTTCGAAGAAAAGGAATATCAAATGGAGTCCAAATGGAATGAAACCTTCGGGAGCGTTATTTTTGGAACGGATGTGACCTAGGAGACTTGGAGTTGAAGTCAAGGAAGATTCAAGGTGGCCACGAGGGTGGGGGGGTGCCCCCCCTACTGGGCGTGCCCCCCTGTCTCGTGGGCCCCTCGTGGCTCCCCCGACCGACTTCTTTCGTCTATATATTCCCATATACCCTAAAACCATCGAAGCAGAAGATAGAAAGGGAGTTCCGCCGCCGCAAGCCTCTATAGCCACCAAAAACCTCTCGAGAGCCCGTTCCGGCACCCTGCCGGAGGGGGAACCCATCACCGGTGGCCATCTTCATCATCCCGGCGCTCTCCATGACGAGGAGGGAGTAGTTCACTCTCGGGGCTGACGGTATGTACCAGAAGCTATGTATTTGATCTCTCTCTCTCTCGTGTTCTCTCTATGGCACGATCTTGATGTATCGCGAGCTTTGCTATTATAGTTGGATCTTATTATGTTTCTCCCCCTCTACTCTCTTGTGATGAATTGAGTTTTCCCTCTTGAAGTTATCTTATCGGATTGAGTCTTTAATGATTTGAGAACACTTGATGTATGTCTTGTCGTGCTTATCTGTGGTGACAATGGGATATTCACGTGATCCACTTGATGTATGTTTTGGTGATCAACTTGCGGGTTCCTCCCATGAACCTATGCATAGGGTTTGGCACACGTTTTCGTCTTGACTCTCCGGTAGAAACTTTGGGGCACTCTTTGAAGTACTTTGTGATGGTTGAATAGATGAATCTGAGATTGTGTGATGCATATCGTATAATCATGCCTGCGGATACTTGAGGTGACAATGGAGTATCTAGGTGACATTAGTGTTTTGGTTGATTTGTGTCTTAAGGTGTTATTCTAGTATGAACTCTATGATAGATCGAATGGAAATAATAGCTCTATGTTACTTTACTACAGACTCTTGAATAGATAGATCAAAAAGGATAACTTTGAGGTGGTTTCGTACCCTACCATAATCTCTTCGTTTGTTCTCCGGTATTAGTGTCTTTGGAGTGACTCTTTGTTGCATGTTGAGGCTTAGTTATGTGATCCAATTATGTTATTATTGTTGAGAGAACTTGCACTAGTGAAAGTATGAACCCTATGCCTTGTTTCCTACCATTGCAATACCGTTTACGCTCACTTTTATCATTAGTTACCTTGCTGTTTTTATTATTTCAGATTACAAAAACCTATATCTATCATCCATATTGCACTTGTATCACCATCTCTTCGCCGAACTAGTGCACCTATACAATTTACCATTGTATTGGGTGTGTTGGGGACACAAGAGACTCTTTGTTATTTGGTTGCAGGGTTGTTTGAGAGAGACCATCTTCATCCTACGCCTCCTACGGATTGATAAACCTTAGGTCATCCACTGGAGGGAAATTTGCTACTGTCCTACAAACCTCTGCACTTGGAGGCCCAACAACGTCTACAAGAAGAAGGTTACGTAGTAGACATCATAGACACGCGAAGAGAATGCCGCGTAGTGGGAAGTGTTCAGATACTTCTCCATCACCAAAAATTATGAAAAATTACCATCGGTCCTATGGCGCATGTGCCCACGTCGTGTAAAAAATTCATGATTTTATCACGCTCCGAGTATTTAATAATATTCATGCCGCATTGTTACTGCTGAACGTCTACTACCGTGTCATCGCCATCTGTGAGGGGGGCCACACCCTAGAGATGCGTGCCGCCTCTTCGGACATGACACCACATCGTACGACATGTATGAGGGCCCGGTGCGATGCTCCGGTGGCATTGCTACCCACCTAGGGCCCCCGTCCCGCCGTGTAGACCTCACGGGCGTGGCTGCCGCCATGTCCCAGAGGGGGGGAACGGACACGCTGGGCTGACACGGAGGGAATCTTTGGGTGGGTTGGGACGGGATGGTGTTGGGCGGTGCAGCTATGGACTGGGCTACGACAACCAGGTGAAAAGGTCCACCGGTCAGACACAGTCCGATGGAAGTCAAAGAGCTAGATCCGGCGGTCGTCTGTGTGAGGGTTAGACGGGACGGGGTACCGGAGGGGGGGGGGTAGCAATGCTGCCAGGTGTTACGGTGGGCACTCCTATGCTTGTGGAAGCGTGGTGGCATGCTCAGGCACCCGACACGCGGCTCCGGGGTGTGCCCCCCTCACGGGCGTCGTTGCCGCCATGTCTCGGAGGGGGAAACGGCCACCACAGCTTACACACGACAAACTAAAAAACAGTAATGATTGAATTTATAAAAAACACCGGCATCCATCATGGAAAATGGACTATCATGGTGAAACCTTCAGACCCGGGCACTGGGCCGGTAACTGAACATTTCACCGTAATTGTCCATTTTCTTAACAGAAGTCTAATGAATATCGGAGCTCACATCGTATGGATTAGCCAACTATTTAAACAGATCATGTTGC
Source organism: Triticum dicoccoides (assembly GCF_002162155.2). NCBI lineage: Eukaryota > Viridiplantae > Streptophyta > Magnoliopsida > Poales > Poaceae > Triticum > Triticum dicoccoides. The sequence goes on along the minus strand of NC_041383.1, from coordinate 572,784,548 downwards.
TTGCCTTTGGGAGAGGTGAGACTATTTTTTACAGTTGCTAAGAGTCACACATATGCCATAATAAAAAAATGCAAAGTATCTATGCTGATGGCTTAGCCGTCAGCATAGATTGACACATGGCATGTCCATCTATGCCGACGGCTAAGCCGTCGGCATAGGCTCACCTTATCCACAGCCGCGCCCCACCCCTCCACTCATTCTTCCTTCCCCTCACTGTCTC
>NC_041383.1:572781619-572783917 GCF_002162155.2 Triticum dicoccoides | reverse complement strand
CGCACGCGGCCGGCCCTTCCCCACGCCAGGCCACCGCCGCGGCGGCCCTCCACCACCTGCTCTGACCGTCGTCCGTGCCTGCCCCTCCCCCCGAGCCGGCCCTCCCCCACGGTGAGCTCCCTCCCTCCCTCTCTATAGATTTTTTTGTTAATTTTGTTGTTGTTCATAGTTATGTAACTAGATGGATGGATGCATAGTTAGATGATAGATGATTTGATGATAGTTACAAATGTGAGAAATGCAAGAAATGCAATTTTTTTAACAAGAATGCATGGATGGATTGAGCGGATAATGTCGGTGATGGTCCGAGGCTATGTCCCCGAGCATGTCTAGCGAGTGCTTGCCGAGCTAAGCCATTTCTTCCGCATGCTCTGTGCTAAAGAAGTAAGTAAAGATGTGATTGAAAAATTGCATAAGAAGGCACCGGAGTTGATAGTCGAGCTAGAGAATATCTTTCCACCAGGCTTCTTTACTCCGATGACACATCTAATTCTACACCTTGTGAACGAGGTATTGTTGGGGGGCCTGTGCATAATCGCTGGCAGTACGGCCCTGAGAGACAGAACAAGCATCTCCGACAGATATGTGGAAACAAAGCTAAGATTGAAGCTTCCATAGCTGAGGCAGTTATCCTAGAGGAGGTGTCAGACCTCAGGACATCATACTATCCAGACCACATTCCCCATCTGCATAACAAGGTGCCTCGATACAATATAGAAGAGCCCAAGTATCAACCCAGGCTCCATCTATTCAACGCGCAAGGTGGGAGGGCTGGGGCCTCGAAATCTTATAACATGCCACGACAAGAGTGGGAGGACCTCACGTTCTATATCTTGCACAACATCAAGGAAGTGGAGGAAGTGTGGATGAGGTAATACCACTACACCATTCCTTTATGTCTTCCACATCATCATGTTCTATGTTCACTTAGTCCCGGTCTAACACCGCTTTTCTTTTTTTAGAGATATCGTTCAAGAGGAATGGACGGGAATGAATCCTCCTACTGAGGCGGAGGCACTTTCTTCTCCGTCATGGAAACCCTGGACGTAAAAAATTTGTTGCTTGGTTCATGGAGAAAGTAATTTTCCACACTCCCCTATTAAATACCTAGTTCAACATTAATTAGTTAACCAAACTAATGCACACAACAACTTCAATTATACTTGTAGGGAAAAGATCCGAACATATCTATGGATGATGAATTGAGATGGGTTTCCATGGGTTTTGACCCTACCGTCATGACATGTAAAAAGTATGATGTGAATGGGTATCGCTTCCATATAGAGGAGCACCAGAATAGCCGGCTCAATCCCAAAACTATAAATACCGGAGTGTACACCCCCGGTCAAAATTCAGTAGACTACTACAGAAGGGTACAAAATATATACGAGATTAAATTCCGCCAAGGGCGCGAGACCCTAAGTCTGCCTGTGTTCAAATGCCGATGGTTCGATCCGCGGGAGGGGGTAAAACATATGCCTTCCATTGGTTTGGTCGAAGTTAAACCATCAACCGTCTATGCCAGAGCCGATCTCTTCATTGCGTCTACCCAAGCTACACAAGTATATTATCTGCCTTACCCATGCCAGAAAGAGTACCTAAAGGGTTGAGAAGTTGTGTTCAAGGTGTCGCCACATGGTAAGCTATCGAACCCGAATGAAGATGATTACTACAACATTAACCCCATGACATACGAGGGAGTGTTCTATCAAGAGCAACCTGATGATGATGATGCGGTTAGAAATGATGACGGTAGACCATTGGGTGATGATGATGTGGATCCAAACAACGACGATGCACGGAATGATGGTGAGACCATTGTCAATGAAAATGACATAATTATGCTAGAAAAGTTAAACGAAGACGCTGACGAAGAGGAAGAGCCTCCACCTTCGTCAGACAACAAAGATGATATGATTGATAGTGATGATGAGACCGACCGAGAAAGAGGTTACAACCGTGATGATTCGTATGGGTTCTAGCCGATGTACGTTCCAAGTATTTTTTTTGAATATGCATTTTTATTAATGTGTTTATTATTCCTTATTATTATGCCTTTTCCTTCATTCCATTAATTTACTAATTTCTTATTCTTTTTTCAATGCAGGTTCGTGGAACATGGGCAAGGGGAAGGCCGACGGCGTGGGTTTCCTACGCAAGGTCGTCAGCCTGCCTAGTCGGAGTGGTCGACCACGTAATCCTCCCCCCGGCTACTTGATGATGACTCCTCACAGGGAGGTCGAGGGAGAGGTGCCCCTAGAGGAGGAGGGGGCGGGGGGAGAGCCCCTAAAGGGCGAG
>NC_041383.1:572768958-572781186 GCF_002162155.2 Triticum dicoccoides | reverse complement strand
GTGAGGTACCCTCTAGCGAGGAGGAGGAAGAGGAGGAGGAGGAGGAGGAGGAGGAGGAGGTGGTGGAGGAGGAGGTAGGCGAGGAGGAGGAGGGCGAGGAGGAGGAGGAGAAGGTTGGGGAGGGGGAGGCAGGCGAGGAGGAGGATGGTGGCGGCGATGATTGTGGTGGAGGGGATAATGGTGGTGGCGGGGAGGGGGTTGGCAACAAGGGATGGCTGCGTGGTAACGCAAAGCTACCAAAGCAGATTCCTGCTACTGAGGAACAGAAGTGGCTCATTGAGCCCACGGGGAAAGAGTAAGTGGCACTTTATAATAATTTCATTATTTTGCTTGTCACATGTTCATTCTGGTTGTTATTTATTTTACTTGTCACTTGCTAATTGTTCATTCTTTTGCAGCAACTGGATATATTCTAAAGGGGTTCGTATTCCCAATGGCCTCATCACCGTCTTGCCGAAGTTACACTGGCCGGGGTTGTACTGCCCGGATCCAGTCAGGCACTCGGACCATCGGGTTTTGGCCACGAGCTGGGACCACTGGGAAGTGGCTCTCCAAGCGGACCATGGTACCCATGCAAATGTCGTGATCACTACTTTCTGGGCGAGTTCTCTTCAGAAGCACAAGTCCATTCTAGTTTCATGAATGATTTAACTCATGGCTTCTTCCATTCTTATTTCATGCATGATTGTAGAAATTCTATCGAGTTCTTCCGGAGCTCAAGGCCAGAGCGGACAAGATCGTGTTGCGCCAATGCAAGAAGAAGGCCCACCAGATGTAGTACGAGGTGCGCTATGTGGCCATCTTGACATACCATCACGATGCTCTTGGTGTGAAGATGACCAAGGAAGAAGCGCGGAGGATGGGCATTACCTTGGAGAGGCACGAGTACTTGGCGGTAAGTATAAAAGATTTTTCATTATGCTTTCATTATGCTTTCATTACCTTGTGGTACATTTCACCGTTTCGTGTTGACATGCCATTATGCTTTCATTATATAGGTGTGTCCAAATTGGTGTTATGGAAAAGACGAGTCCTGGGTGGCATTGGTGGATCTTTGGTGTGATGAGGCTGGAGCCTGGGCGGCTACGAGAATCGAAAACAAGGCTAACCGAGGGAAGGAGGGAGTACATGCTCAGGGAAACCGAAACCACTTTCTCCACAAGGCACTTAATGTATGACTAACCCCATTAAACATTCTTATTCTTCTATTTACCATCACTTTCTTATGTATGACTAACCTATGTTTGGTGGTGCAGGAGGAGAAACTGAAGCGGCCGCTCTCACACATGGAGGCATGGGAGATCGCCCATACGCGGAAGGACTCCAAGCCTGGCGAGCCCAATTACTATGGCAAGAAGACCGCACAGAGGAAGAAGGCCTACTCCGATGGGTATCTGAAGTTACATCCTGACACACCTGACCCCATTGCGGCGGATCTGGACGATAGGGTGGTGGTGGGCATGGGGCCCAAGGAGCACGGTCGGGAGGCGGTTCTCGATGCTGTGATCACTCGTATTATCTCGTACACACAGCTCCGTCGGATCGACCCGAGCCTGAGCCAGCGCACGAGCACGCCAATGACCAGTGCACCGTCACAGTCCCTCTTTCAGGAGCGACAATATGTAAGTATTTTCCCTCTTATCTTCATTGCTCACTTTATTTTCCGCATTTAGTAGTTTTATGAGTTCCATCATGTCATACCGTAGGCCTACCTGGAGTACACACGCCAGGAGACCATGGCGTGGCACGAGAGACTTTATGCGTACCATCAGTAGAGGGATCACTAGATGCAACACGCTTTTCAGGAAATGGCGGCCGGCAGGTGTCCTCAATGGCCAGCAGCAGAGGGTCCTCCAGCACAACCAACACTGCTGACCTTTGAGGAGTTTGTGGTACAGAACTTTGGCCCCTCGCCGGTTAGTTCATCCCCAATCTATTCACCCAAAGCATATCATGCCTTTCAACACAGTCATATATTCCGTTAATATGTCTTTTCAACATCTAGGGAACCGGTGGATCAACCGTTGGTGGTCGACTTCGCAGCACTCCCGAGTCACGGAGCCCGACTACTCCGATCCACGGAGGCGGAGGCGAAGGTGGAGGCGGTCTTGGCAGTAGCGCTGCCGCTAGCAGTGACGACCTGGGCTTCGACCATCTTGGCGGTGACGACCACCGCGGTGCCTGACGTCCTGGTGCTTAAGCCTTTGGGTCACATTGTGGCGGTCTTGGTGCTGATGATACTTATATGCTTGTGATGTTTCTTATTGTTGTTTGTGAGATTTTTATATGCTTGGTGGTGATGATACTTATATGTTTATGCTTTGGGATGCTTCTTATGATGTGTGATGATGAATTTGTTGTGTGATGCTGCTCCTTATTGTTATGTGATGCTGCTTCTTATGATATATATGTTATATATATTCAAATGAATTGAGCTGGAAAAAAACAGAAAAAAGAAAAAAACAGACACAAACTATGTCGACGGCTAGGCCGTCGACATAGAGCTGGCGTGAGCTCCTAGTGGCTGACATGTGGGCATCTATGCCAACGACCTAGCTGCTGGCATAGTTCCAGACTAAGCCGACGGCTAGGCCGTCGGCATAGATGCCCACGTGTCAGCCACTGGAAGCTCCTGGGGCAGGGCTATGCCGATGGCCTAGCTGTCGGCGTAGCTTCCAACTAAGCCGACGGCCAGGCCGTCGGCATAGCCCTGCCCCAGGAGTGACGGCTGCTCGCCATGTGGCATGTCTATGCCGACGGCCTGGCCGTCGGCATACACGTGCCATGTGGCGAGCAGCCGTTGGTCAGCACTTGACGGCGGCCGCCGTTAGGCGACAACGTTGCCGACGGCCAGGGCCGTCGGCATAGATGTACGGACACCGTCGGGATAGGGCCTATGCCGACGGCCAACCCTTTTTAACCAGTTTTTTAAAAACTGTTCTCAGATTTACATCCGATAGATCAAAGACATGTGACACAAACTCAACCATCCGTCGAGCGCCTCCAGCCCAATCAAAGCCATGTGACACGAACTCAAACACTATCATCACCAAGAAAATCGTGACCACCTCCAAGTCCACCACCATTACACGACCACCACCACGTGCAAGAGCAAGGACGGGGCTCACCGAACAGGGTCAGCATTGGCTGACGCGGCCCTGCGCATGGCGCAAGAGGAACCCGAGTGGCTCCTCCGCGAGCGCCAGACGGCCGCCGGACAGGGCTGTCCCGCCCCGCGTCCTTCCATTGCGGGAAGGACCACTCCGCCGCCGCCGACGTAGGTGCGGCGGCCAGCCCGATCAGGCACATAACATCGTCATCTGCTACAAGTTAGTTTAGTTTTTTTTAGAACGGCCGAAGTATTGTCCGGTTTATGTAAATTATATCAACTTTATGTCTGTTTGCATGAATTTTATCGTGTTTGCATTATATTTCTCTATATGGCTTTAAAAAATTGAGGGCACCAGTCTAGGCGAGTATGTCATTTTGGAGGCGACGTTGGAGATGCCCTAAGAGCATCTACAGTCGTACCTCTCAAAGCCGCCTCATACGCCATGACGGGCTGCCCGGTCACTGTCCGGTATACCTGGCCAAACCTTGGGCCTGGCCGGGCCTAGCCAAGCCCGAGGCAAAAAACCCAGGCCCGGGCCCGGCCATTGGGCCTGGTTTTAAGGCCCGAGCCTGACCCGAACATGTAAAAGCCTGACGGGCCTTGGGCCACGGGCCGGGCCCCTTCAGGAAATTGCAAAATCGACGGGCCCGGGCCCGACCCGGGCCGGCCATCGGGCTCAAAATCTAGGCCCGAGCCCAACCCAGGAGCAGCGTCGGGCTGGGCCAGGTCGGGCTTTTTCGGGCCAGGTCGGGTCGGGTTGGCCAGGTCAGGCCGGGCTTCCCATGGCCAGGACTACTGCCGGTCACGTTTTTCGACCTAGACGGACGCCTCAAATGGGTCTCAAACCCCGGACTGACCGGCACCCCCAATATCCAGCCTAAATATGGGGCGGATATAGGGTGGCCCGGGCGCGTCCGCCTGACAAGCCCGGCCCACCACTGACCCCATGGATGTCTCACGAAAAACCCCATCCGCCTCGTCGGTCCGAAACCCTAGCTCACTCACTCTTCTCTCTCGCTCCGTCCTCTCCTCTCCTCTCACCGATTCCGATCGAGTCTGGCGCAAGGTCATGCTCTGGCAGCTACTCCGACGACGAGGTGGATCCGAAGTATGAGCTTGCCCTCCGCATCGCCTTGGAGTGTTCCAAGGTGGACACTGGGGGCAGCTCCGGATCTGCAGCCCCGCCGTAGCCGCCGCTTCCCCGTCGGCGCATCTCAAACGCCGGCACTGGCCCCTCCCGGCCCATGGGCAGCTCCGACAGGCGGCCAATGCAAATCGGCGCCTCCCCCACGCCGTCCCATCGCCCCGCCGGCTGATGCTTCCACATGTCGTCCCCTCACCGCGCCGGCTGCTGCTCCCCCTCGTGGGCAGCGGTGGGTACTTGTGCTCATCCCATCTGCCCGGACGCGCATGCCGGAGCCGGAGGCGTGCGCCGCTCGCCGCGAGAGGCAGCAAGGAAGGGAGAGGAAGGCTGTGGAGAGCTCTGTCCGCCACCGGCGTGAGTTACCAACGGAGCCCGATGAGGACCAGCGGCTCCTCGCGTGGGTCTACCGCTAGTCGCTTACGACGACGGAGACGGACGCTCGGCGGCTCCGCCAGAAGAACGCCAAGACTCTCCGGCTTGCCCTCGAGCTGTCCGAGCGGGAGGCGTTGGAGAAGGCGAAGGAGGCGGTTCGGCTGGCCCAGCTCAGGCAGCAGCAGGACCGGGCCGTCCAGCGCCTCAAGGGCCTCGTCATCGCCGACTCCTCCTCCAACGACGGCGGCTCCTCTTCCAACGAATCAGACGCTCCTCCACCAGCCAACGACGGGTACAGCTACGCCGACGGCCAGAAGGGGAAAGGGCCGGCCCGGAAGTGGTGAAGTTGATTTTAATTTCAAGTTTTAGATGCAGTATATAGTTGTGTGTCGTTTGTGTGAACTTTGGTGGATCTTTTGAAGAACTATTGTGCAATTTCTATGTCCGGAGCTGATCTACGTAGTTTGATCGACGTTGCATGCTATAGTATGGATATAAGGGTTCAGATATGCAAGACATGGATGTAAACGACACGATTTGAGGCATGCCCAGTCAAGCGTTTGAGGGGCCGAATTTGCAAAGTCCAGCTGTAGATGCTCTAATAAATCCGCAAAGCAAAGCAAAATGGGTCCATGCACTGACTGGAGCGGAGGTACTGACGATCACTCGGCTGGAAAGCAAGCTAGGCCGGAGTCAAGTCATTGCGAGGGAGGGAGCGAGCGAGTACGTAGAACCTCGCGTCCCCTTCGCCTCGGCCGGTGGTCATGGGACTCGCGGGCTACTTGCACTACGACACTTGTGGCGCTCCCGGGCGTAGCTGCTTGGGATGGTGTGGGAAATGGAGAAGAAAGCTGGATCCGGATCTTCGCTCCATTGAATCTGCTCTGCTCGTCCCTACCTCAGTCGTTGATGTCAGGTAATAGGTCACAAGGATTTTGTTGGAGCTAGGATGCTTCGTTGCTTTCATTTGGTTTGTTATACTACATCCGTCTCGGTGTATAAGTCATTCATGTAGTTCTAGATTAATGATTTAACTACGTAAATATGTATTATATGTGAGAAAAAAATATAAAACTACATCTGTGTAGATATCTAGTGATATACTTTTTATGACATGACACATATTTAATTCCTTCAATCAATGATCTAGAACTACGCAAATGACTTATACACCGGGACTGAGGGAGTAAACAAAATCATCGAGGGGAAGCTCATTTCAGAATCATCAAGTCGCTGTTTTTTCCTTGCAAATAAAAAAAAGTCACTGTTTGTGCTGATTTCTAAAGCAGAGTGACGCGTGTCCCACTGTATGACACCACAGAGCCCTGGCCCTTTTGTTTAGGGTTGCGTTTTTTTAGTGGTGCAGCGACAAGGATGGATCGAACAACAGGAAACCAAGCTTAATATGATGGGCCTATATCGCTTGTGTAATGTCCGTCCATAGGCCATTTTGTTGAGGTGTTCATATTCAATCCGGGTTGGCACAAAGAAAGACGAATTATGCGCTATTAATAAAGGTTGCACGTCAAATAAAATTTAAAAAATAATTAACATGTAAAATGACATCATTTTCAGATTCTACATATTTTTCTAATTAAATTTCATATGTGACTAATTTCTATATAGTTGGCCAATGAAAATGTCAGCGCCTTGTGGGAATAAGTTGGTCGACACCGCATCTTAACACTTCCGCAACACGTTAAGCCACAATGCAGTACGATCGAAAAATATCCACAACAGATCAAGTGGGATGCGTTAAGTCACAAAGCAGTACACGATCGAAAATTATCTAGACAGTAGTTGATGGAAACCATACTCTGACCTTCTTGAACTCAGAGTTGGCCGTTGACATCGATGCATCCATCCACTGTGATCAGATGTGTAGAACTTAACCTTCTGGTGCAACTTCTGTAAGGCACATAATTTTCTCCTATCATTTCTTCCATTACCATTACCTTTTCCTTTTGAGAAGTACTCCATCCGTAAAAAAATGTAAGAACCTTTAGATCAGTATGGGGCATGATACTCACAACTCTCAAGCGATTAAGAAACAGCATGACGACAAAATTCCAACTAAAAGGGGCTCTTCCTCCTACTTTGGAATACAAAAAAAAAATCAATGGCCGAACTACAAATACGAAAAGAAGGACCAATCAATCAGCTCGTGCGTCGACCACTCGACCTGGCCGGCGATATACTAAATCCAGAAAGCAAAACAAATCAGCCCACACATGCAACGACTGACTGGAGTGGACGCACTGAAGATCACGCGGGAAGCAGGCTGGGCCGGAGTCAAGTCATGGCGAGTGGTAGTACGTAGAGAAAAGCTTCCATCCATGCCACCCAACCAATGCACGCGTGATCCCCTTTGCCTCGGCCGGTGACAATGTGACTCGCAGCGAGCTCGCACTGTGACACCTGTGTATCTCCCCGGCGTTGCCGCTTGTGATGGAGTGGGAAGGTAGAAGAAAGCTGGATCTTCAGCGGTTTGGCCGATCTTCGCTCCATTTGCAGGAATCTTCTCTGCTCGTTCCTAGAATCCTAGTATACCTCGGTTGTTGATGTCAGGTGGTAGGTCACAATTTTTTTTTTGGTGGAGCTCGGATGCTTCGTTAATACTTTGCTTTGGTTTGTTATTGGCACATCATCTCTTTTTGAGGGACTGAAGCTCGTCTTCGAACCATCAAGTCATTGCCTATGCTGATTTATAAAAGCAGAGCGACGCGTGTCCCTCTGTCAGATTAAGACGCCACGTGGCCCTCAGTCTTCCTTTTTTAAGGTTTGAAATGACAGTGATTGGTCCGACTAAAGGAAATCAAACTTTTAGTAGGATGGGCCTATATGGTACTCGCTTGCTGTGGCAATGTCATATAGGCCGGGTCGAAGGCCTTTAGAGCGAAGGTACACTTCACAACGCCGACAGCATGTTCTTATTTCGACACATTACCTATAGTGATGACTGACATGTATTTTCAATAGAAAAGTATCATGTTCTAGAAAAAAGACCTGAATATCATCGTCTTCCCGCAAAAGAGAAACAACACTATAGTCACCTAAACCAAAACAAAATAAAGTAATACCATTATTTTTTTAACAAAAAAGTAATACCTATGTCTACGGCGATATTATCCTTGTTAATACTAGTAAGTATGTTGTTGCTTTTATTTACTGTACAAATGCATGCTTCTATTTTGGTTAACTTGCATATTCTCTCAAGTTTCCCGGAAAAAAAATATTTGCTTGCAAAAAAAACGAACCTACCGAATAAGCAAGAGATGATTCAATTACAGGTCTAAGCACTGTTATCTCAATAACGGGGATGTAGCTCAAATGGTAGAGCGCCCGCTTTGCATGCGGGAGGCACGGGGTTCGATCCCCCGCATCTCCAGATTTTTTTTTACTTCGTGTGGTTCTTCTAACAGAATAACGGGATCGATCGACATTGGATGCACTTGTTTCAGCTTGAGTCAAAGTCATGTTTCTCGCTCGCCGTTTCTCTTCCACGCCTCTCATAATCCTTTCAGCAAAACTGAGAAATATCGCAAGAGGGGAAGGGAAATAAAGGTCAGAATTCCCAGGCGGATTTTGGCCTTTTTCGCTTTCTCTGGATCCAAAACTGCCTGCCACGCAAAATCTTTGCCCGCGCCCCAAAGAGATGATGATTCTCCTGTCGCCACCCTTTGAGCGCGATGTGAACGATCGAGCTCATCCAAGGATGGACGACGTTACTGCACGTCTCTGAACCATCTGCACACTGCACTGTCATTTCCTTGCAGAGAGAAATGGCCGTTCGGAACAAAACTTATAGTGTTCCCGTGACAACGAAAACTAGGCTGGTAGTGGCTCCTATTCTTCCAAGGCTCCAGGTTCCATCGTTTTCTTCAGACAAATCCTCTGCTAATGATAGCGCTTCTGAACGCATTGACAGATGCTCTGCTTCTGCTTCTTCTTGTAGCCTTCTTTACTGCCTCTTCATGTCATTTCTTTCGTCAGACAACCTTTGTTCATGTCATAATTCTGGATTCTTCAGCCTAGACCTGTTCATGTCATAATTAAGGTTGAAATCCGGGACTACGATTCGGGGCCAGTTCCTGTTACGTGCTCCTTTCGTGAAGGTAAATACGTAACGTTTTCGGCCAGAACAGCACTGTGCGCAGGTCAGCGTGTTCTCTGAATTTTCACCAGCATCTTCTCCATGAGACAACGAAAAGATCATGAATATGACACGGCACGGTTACATTACATGAACGGCCGAGCAAATGCATCATCTTACAGTCATCCATTTCCGAAACAAGATGAAGAGTTAAAAAGACAAGGCTCATAAATCATAGTACCCATTGCTTGATCTTCACACACCAGAACTACCAACCAGTGGCGGAGCGTCATGGGGACAATTCCGGGCCTTGGCCCCCCCTTCCAAGAGGAAGATTTGCCAAATACTCTTATTTATCTGCTAATTGCTCTACTAATACTCTGGCGTCTTTGATCACCCTAGCCTTTTCTATGTCATAACACTCAGTTGGCCCCCTCTAATATCTGATTCATGCTCCGCCACTGCTACCAACTATAAAACCGACACGGAGGCGCCACAGATCATGCAACCGGCCGGCCCGTCACCACACGAAATCGGCGGAGTCATCCGCGGCGGCCGTCGTCGAAGTTGAGCGAGTAGCTGAGGGCGTCGTAGTGGAAGCACAACCTCTGCCTGCTCCACTTGCGACGCTCCGAGTGCAGCCGCCGGATGGCAGCACGGAGCCGCCAGTAGAGGCTCCGCGTGAAGCACTTGCTCCTGCCTCCCGCCACCACGGTGACACCGGCGGCCTCCGCTGCAGCTACCATGGCAGCCATTCTTGGGGTAGAAATAGAAGAGGCTGACTGAAGCTGCGCTGTTTGGGCAAGTCTCAGCTCTGAAGCCTGAACTCGTCTTGCGGCTTTGCGGCAGCAGAGGGGGTGCGAGTGGGTTTTATAGTTCAGGCTTAAATTTCAGGACCAAGCCTGGCCCATCAGTGCAAAAGCCCATCGAGACTCGGGCCTTGGGCCTGGCCTCTTCCTTAAAACGCCAATATGCAAAGCCCTAGCCCGGCCTGACTCGGCCGTCAAGCTCAAAACTTAGGCCCATGCCCGGCCCATGGGCAAGACTGAGCCGGGCCGGGCCAGGCTGATCGGACCGGGTTTTCCATGGTTAGGTATACCTCTGCCTGACTGCCTCTCGCATCCCGTTGTGCAAGTGTGAAACCCTAAAAATGCTACGGATTTAATTTACACACTAACAATCTAACATGTCCTTAATTAGTAGATGTAGCATAGCTAGTGGAACACTGCTGCACATGACTTTATAAGTGGTGTCATAGAAGCTGACTAATGGGCATGTCCTTAATTAGTAGATGTAGCATAGCTAGTGGAACACTGCTGCACATGACTTTATAAGTGGTGTCATAGAAGCTGACTAATGGGCAATGCACGAGGGCTACTACATTGTTCATTAACTAGAAGGGTTTGACGCGTTTTACTGTGCTGTTGGTGTTGTTGTGTTTTCGTAAAAAAAATATCCCTTCGTTTCAAAATATATGGTGTATTAGTTTTTTGAATAGTCAAGCACTTTTAAGTTTGACCAGATTTGTAGAGAAATATATCAATATCCATAATATCAAATCGGTATCATTAGATTTATCATGAAATACATTTTCATATTTTTTATTTACTATTATGAATGTCGATATTTTTTCCTCTGAACTTCGTCAAAGTAAAAAAATGACTTATCAAAAAACTAATACACCTATCTGGTTCTAAAGTATTCGTGTTGCCTTTTCACCATGAACATGAATCAGACGTCTGGGCAGCAACACGCAGTCGTCGCCTCCTACTCTACCAAATCAAAACCTAGGGTTCCTGCCTTTCGCCTGCAACGCCGCAGGTCCGCCTCGCCTCAGGTGGCCCTAGGGCCATGGGGGCGCGGTGGATCCTAGCAAGGGCCGGCGGGAGGGCTCCGTCTTTAGTCGTTTATTTCGGTTTTGTTAGGGTTTGTGTCCTGCTCAGAAAGGCGAGACGGTGGCGGCTCCCTGAAGATGAAATAAATGTCTCTCCGACTAGTCCCCGTTCCGGCGGTGTGTCTAGCATCATTGGTGGGCTTGTGGAGGTATGTCTTCGGCGGATTTATCTTTGATGGATTTGCTTGGATCTCGTCGTTGTTTGTCCACGTTCGTGTGTCTTCGGTTTGGATCCTTCCGATCTACATTATTCTTCATTGGCGCCGGTTGCTGTTCTGATGCGTTGGTCCTATGCGGCCTTAGCACAATGACTCCCCGACTGTCTACTACAATAAATTGTGCTCGACTCCGGCAATGGAGGGGCGACGACGACGGCGCACCTTCGGCTCACTTCAGTGCTTGAAGTCGTCGCTAGGTGGTCTACGGATCTGGCTATAATTTTTATTATTTTTTGTGTTCGTTGTACTGCCATGATTGATGATGAATAGATCAGAAGTTTTCTTGCAAAAAAAATAATACACCTCATATTTTGGAACCGAGAGAATATTTGGCTTGGTGAGTGGGGGAGATGGTGGAGTGTGTTTGCTTTATAATTATAATGTGGTGTTTTTGTGGGCCTTTCGTAGTGTGATTCTGTGTTACCTGCTAAGCAACTCATATGTATGTGGGGAATTTTTTGTGTCGATGGCTGCATATACTATATTGGTGCTATAGTATCACATGTTGGCGCTTCCTTTTTCTAGGTGGTAGAGGGCTTGTATGATTGATATGTTTTTACATGCTGGTTGCTGCCGATTGATTTGAAAAAGTGTTGATCTGATTGAAATGTGAACCAAATCCAAAATTGAATACCTCAAATGAATGGGAGAGCTCCAAAATTAGGAAGCATAGTGAATTAAAAATTCGGATGTAGGAGCTCCTTCAAAAATTGTTGGTCGGTCAAAATCCAGTGACCTAATTCTAAAATAAAGACCACAATTGATTACTGAAAGGTTTAGAGATTAGGAAGCATAGTATTATAGAGGAGCAAGGTGAATTAAAATAAATAAATGTGAGCAATTGTTGATCCGGTCAAAATTGGGTGACCCAGTACTAAATTGGAGATCCTAATAGATTGTGATGCCTTATAAATTAGGAAGCATAGTGTTATAGAGGAGCATTGTGAATTAAAAAAATGAATGTGAGAAATTTTGGACCCGGTCAAAATCGGGTGACCTAATTATAAATTGAAGACTTCAAATGATTGTGAGGCCTTAAATATTAGGGAGCATAGTGTTATAGAGGATTGCCACTCTACCTGTTCACAAATGTAAGTTGTTTTGGGGATTTAAAATATGCACTGCATACGGACTGAAACTAGTGGACAAACACACTAAAATATGCCTATATACATTTGAATAGAAGATAGCAAAAAAACGACTTACATTAGTGTACTGATGGAGTGCCTCTGATTTCATAGTAGGATGGTTTGCCCTTATTACGAGAAAGGGTTTCCCCCGCTTTATATTATAAAGCAACAAACCAAGCATCCAACCAGTCAATACATAGTGTCAACAAGTCATAAAGTCATGCTGGGGGCACAGCGAGACAAGCCCCAAGTAAAGCTAAAAAGG
>NC_041383.1:572730913-572768736 GCF_002162155.2 Triticum dicoccoides | reverse complement strand
TGGCGGAGGAGCAAAAGCTGAGGCCGAGGAACAAAGACCGGAGATGAAGTTGTTGATGACGTCTCGGTCCCGCCGCTTGCTAAGCGGTCTCCAAAGCTGTAAGAAGCCACACATTTTGTAGATTGCATCAGTCACACGACATGGGATCACATGATCGATGACAATTTTATTGCGGCAGCACCATAATGTCCAGGCTAGTGTGCCTAGCGCCACCCAGATGGGTGGACGCCTGGGACCGGGAAAACTAAGGACCTCCGCAAAGAGGTCCGGGAGGTTGTCGTGGCACCAGTTGCCATCGACCACCTCCCTGAAACAACTCCACAAGAATTGAGCCGCCGGACACCGAAAAAAGATGTGGTTGCAGTCCTCAGGGACCAAACAGATGGGGCACAAACCATCCCCAGGTCCGTTGCATTTTTGGACCTCCATACCCGAAGGTAAGCGACCACGGACCCATTGCCAAAGAAAAATACAGATCTTCAATGGGAGTTTGATTTCCCAAAGAACGGTCAGCTCAATTGGTCCCCGCGAGGGTACTATCGCCTGATAAAGGGACCTAGTCGAGAACCGACCACTAGGTTCTAGATGCCATGAAAGCACATCAGGCTCAAGAGAAGGGGGTTGTAGAGAGATGCACAAGATCAATTCGTCCCATTGCTCAAGTTCCGTTGGCCCAAAGGTACGGCGAAAAGCAATGACGCCGAGGTCGGCCAGAGCAGCGGCCACGGATAACTGCGGGTGGGCACAAATTGAGAATAAGGCGTGGAACCACTCCGCGAAAGGCCGATTCCCAGCCCACCTATCCAACCAGAACAAGGTACCTGTGCTGGACCCCACGTGGATGGAGGTCCCAATACGCAAGACCGGCATCAACCGGACCACCGTTTGCCAGAATTGGGAGCCTCCAACACGAGAGGCAAAGGCCAAAGGTTACCCGCGCAAGTATTTTGCGCGAATAATCTCCAACCACAACCCTCCCTCGCCTGTCTGGATACGCCAGAGCCATTTGGAGAGGAGGGCTATGTTCATCCACTTTGATGAGATGACCCCAAGGCCCCCTTGGTCCTTGGGCTTACAGATCTCAGACCACTTCACCATGTGGTACTTCTGTTTATTATTCTCTCCTGCCCAAAAAAATCTGGAGAGGAGCTTGGTGACTTCCTTATGGAGGGATTCGTGAAGGCTATAGAATCCCATGAGGTACATCAAGAGGCTAATGAGAGAGGAGTTCATCAGAATCACTCGTGCAGCCTTGGACAACCATCTCCCCTGCCAAGGCTCCATCCTTGGCTGGAGTTTGGCAACTATTGGGCGGAAGTCCTTCTCTTGGAGACTCAAATCACTAATAGGAATGCCTAAATAAGTGGTCGGGAAAGATCCCAGACGATAATTCAAACGGTTGGCGATTCGTTGGGCTTCGGCCTGGGAATATCCCAAGACCATTACCTCGCTTTTGGCGAAGTTAATCGTGAGGCCCGACATCTCCTGAAAGCATAAGAGGAGGAATTTGAGATTCTGAATATCCTCGTCCGAGCCTTCAACCATCATAATGGTGTTGTCGCATACTGGAGGTGAGTCAGACCTCCATTGGCCAGAAGATGGGGACATATCCCCCTAATATGTCCAGCCTGTTTGTCCAAGTCTAAGATCAAGGCCAAGGCGTCGACCACAAGGTTGAAGAGAAATGGGGAAATCGGATTGCCTTGCCGCACTCCCTGTCTAGTCAAGAAGTACGGTCCAATCTCCACATTCACATTCACTGCCGTGCGACCACTTGTCACCAGCTGCATCACCTGAGCTACCCAGTGGTGATCAAACCCACGCTTCAGCAGCACTTCCCAAAGGAAGGACCAATGGACAGTGTCATATGCTTTATGGAAGCCGATCTTGAAGAACACCGCACGGAGGTGCTTGCTCTTGACTTCATGGACGATCTCGTGGAGCACAAAGATCCCATCAAGAATAAACCTGGCTTTCGTAAAGGCCAACTGGTTCAGATGATGAATACGAGGGGCGATCAAGGCCGCCCTAGTGGCGTACCCTTTAGCCAGAATCCGAAAGATAACATTAAGACCGTGATGGGGCGGAACTGCCTGATATCAGTGGCCCCTAGTACCTTGGGGATCAAGTAGATGATCATGTAGTTAAGCCGAGATACATCCAATGTCCCCCTCGCGAACTCGCGAAAAAGGTCCAAGATAATCTCTTTGACCATCGCCCAAAAAGCCTGGAAGAAATGAACCGGAAGGCCATCTGGACCCGGAGCCGAGGCCGGGTTCATGGCCTTGACGAAGGCTTCAACTTCTGCAACATCAAAGGGGGCAAGAAGAGCAGCATTTTCCTCCGAGGAGATCCGCTGGCCGGCCGACCAAATATGATCCGCAAGGGCGACTCCACCCCTAACTCATCCCGCAAATAATGACTTGTAGAAGTCGCCCACCAGAGCACGAATTACCTGGGGGTCCTGGAAGAAATGTCCTCCCGCCCGTTAGCGATGGCCTGGAAGTAGGCCGTGTTAGCATCACCGAATAGCACCCAATTATAAGACCCACGCTGGCGCTAGAACTCCTCTTCCTTGGAATAGATCTTCATAAGGGAGTCCTCTAAGTTGTATCTATGGGCCCACTCCTCTGACGAGATCCTAGAGATATTGGCACGAAGGTCAAGGGCCCGAATCTCCTCCAGGAGGGCGGTCTTCTGGACCCGAAGGTCCCTACCAACATTAGCGCCCCAGCCTTTCATGAACTGTCTGGCTCGCTTGGACAGATGACGCCAGTCATCCAGGGTCAACATCCTCCTATGTGGCTCGGCTAAGGCCGAGGCCCAATGAGCCTGGACGGCTGCAATGAAGCCCGATTGACAGAGCCAGAAACCCTCAAAACAGAATCGAGGCGGGGGCCGAGGTCTCTCGTCCCTAGAGGACAATAGAAGAGGGACATGGTCGGATCCAATGCGTGTGATAAACTAAAGAGATGCTAAGGGGAACCGAAGTTCCCAATCGGGGGAGACAAACACCCGATCAAGAACACTAAGGGTAGGGGACACCTGTCTGTTAGTCCAGGTAAATCGCGATCCCACCCTGTCCAACTCCAACAGGCCCAAGTCCGCCACCCAGTCGTTGAAACGACAAACTTCAGCGAGGTCGACTCTAGCATTTCTCTTTTCCGTAGTCGAACGAAGGAGGTTGAAATCTCCTCCTACCACAACAGGGAGGGTCGCGGAGGAGATCTTGGCGTGGAGCTCGACCAGGAAGGCAGTTGAGCGGCTATGATCAGTTGGACCGTAAACCACAATGATCTCCCACTTGAAATTCATCTCCTGCTCCCAAACCTCCATGCTAACGAAGTGGGATCCACGATCCATGGATCCAACCTCGAAGGTGGCATCCTTCACACCTAGAAGGATGCCACCGGAGTGACATGTCACTCCACTAGACGGCAGCCAATGCCATGCGGACAGATGTCTACTAAGACGCTCCAGTTCTCCGAGGGAAAATTATGTTCGCATGGTT
Source organism: Triticum dicoccoides (assembly GCF_002162155.2). Taxonomy (NCBI): domain Eukaryota; kingdom Viridiplantae; phylum Streptophyta; class Magnoliopsida; order Poales; family Poaceae; genus Triticum; species Triticum dicoccoides. The sequence continues at coordinate 572,765,225 of NC_041383.1, read as the reverse complement.
TCTTGGATTGCCACTACATTAATTGCTTCATCACGCATGTACTCCATAAGCGGCCTGCGGCGGCCATCATGGCCGAAGCCCCGCATGTTCAAGAAAAGAGTGTGCATGATCACTCACCCACAGGGTCCTCCCTGGACCCAACGGTGGAGGCGGCACTGAGATCCCGACGCAACTGGGCCGTGCAGGAGTGCGTCCGACCACAAATCTCACTCGGGTCATCCACTAGCGGGACGCGAGCCCTAGTCACACGGGAGGGGGGACGAGGGGGGAGCCGCCACAGCTGCTATTGATGAGGATATAGACCTGGGGTAGGGTCATAGGCCTGAGCTATACTTCCTACCCAAGGTCACTACCCTAGAAGATAAGATGTCCAAGAGGCGGCAAGAGACCCCTAGTCGAAGATGTCGAGTGCAATCCACTCGACAGTCATGTCACTCAGGAGTCCTCCTACCTACTGTCACTCGACCTACCGAAGACCAGGAGTCACTCAACATTACAACGGGCAGGCGTTCACTCCGTAGTCTTTAAGGTCATTAACAGCACTTAAGGCTGGCGTTACCAGTAACGCCCCCACTTTATGTACATTAAGTCCCTTGTAATGGAGGGCGGTGGGGGTCCTAGCGTACTCTATATAAGCCACCCCCCTCCTCTGGCACAAGGGTTCGCACCCCCTGTAACATCACACGCATATAATCCAGTCGACCGCCTCCGGGCACCGAGACGTAGGGCTATTACTTCCACCGATAAGGGCCTGAACTCGTAAACCTCGTGTGTACACCTTCATCATAGCTGAGATCTTGCCTCTCCATACCTACCTCCCTTTCTACTGTCAGTCTTAGAACCACGACAGTTGGCGCCCACCTTGGGGCAGGTGTCTTAGCGACTTGTTGGTGAAGTTGCAAGTTTTTCCGATCATCATCATCATGGTTTCCGGCGACGGATTGGCTGAGGGCCGCAAGATCCGTCTCGGCACGCTCGTTTTCGTCGCCGACGACTCCGTGTGGCTTCAGGAAGCTCACCTTGACATTGAGGCGCTCCCTGTCCGAGGGGCGACACACTTTCACGCATGCGTTCGTGGCGTCCTTCTCCGGCAGCCGTCGACTCAGTATCGGTCGGCTCCGATGGTGTCTTCCCTCCTTGCTGTTCGCCACGCAAGCGATCCGGTCGATCGCGGCTTCAGCGGTGGGTGAAACACGTGGTGGCTCGGCGTTCGGACACCCATCAAGTCGCGACAATCGAGCCCGACGAAACTCTCCACGGCCTGTTCGATCTGTCGACTGGCTCCGCGGAGACCGCATCCGAGTGCGATAGCAGCAACCCTGCGGCTGAAGTCTTGATGGTCGATGGACCGCGTGGTCCGCCTGGTTTCCGTCGTGAAGATGGCGAAGATGGAGGTGGTGATCCATCGCGCGTCCACGAGGAATATCATCCCGAACCCCTTTCTTCGCAGCAGAGGGAAGAACTTCGTCGCCGCAACATGGATGCACTCCACACGCCTATCGTTGGAGAAACCCCCGAGGCTCGGGCCTTGGAAGAGGTGCGCCTGGCTAATTTGGCTGAGCGCACTCGACTAGAGAACCTTCAGCGCGCTCTCGATGAGCGTGCTCGGGAGCGGGTCCCCGAGTCCAGTCGATGAGCGCGCTCGGGAGCGGGTCCCTGAGTCCAGTCGACGGTAGCTTTTCCCGCCTTCGCCTAAGGTATACCATACTCCGATTCAGAACCTCACAGCTGCAGCCCGAATAGGAGAGTCAATCCAACCTTCCCAGTCGGAGGCTGGCAGAGGGTTGATGCAGATCCGGGCCTTGCTCCGGGCAGCAGGAGAGCAGAACACTACAGTGTCTCAGTCGCAGAATAGGATTCACAGCAAATCCGTTGTAGTGGATATAGTTCAGTCTGCCCATAGCCCAAGATCGCCCCTGCGACGTGAAGGCCATGGACAGTATGATCATCGGCTCGACCGCGACAATCATCGTCGAGTGCACACGCTTCCTCCGAGGAGTGCTTCATATATGCCTCGGCAGAACGATGATAGACGCCATCACAGTGGCGAGCGCAGAGCACCAGTCGACCCAAGAAAGTCGGGCTTCGATGCGAGATCCATCCTTGTTCAAGGCCTAGTCGAACAGAACAGAGTGCATAGAGAAGGCCGTGGCAGAGATCGTCCAAGTGGCAGCAGAGTGCATGTTTCCGGTCCAGAGTGTTTCAGCAGAGCCATCAGGGCGGTAGTGATTCCTCCCAACTTCAGGTTGGCGACCGGAGTCAGTAAGTTCACTGGAGAATCCAAGCCTGAAACTTGGCTTGAGGATTACTGAGTCGATGTGTAGATTGGTGGTGCAAATGATGAAGTAGCGATGAAACATCTTCCTCTGATGTTGGAAGGGTCGCCCCGAGCGTGGTTGACTCAGTTAGCTCCAGGCATATATACAGTTGGGAAGAGCTGGCTCGAGTGTTCATCAGAACTTTTGAGGGCACTTGCAAGCGACCAACAGGATTAGCCGAGTTGCAACATTGTGTGCAGAAGCTGAGTGAGACTTTGAGAGATTTCATTCAGAGGTGGACCACTTTGCATCACACTATTGAAAATGTATCAGAGCATCAAGCAGTGTGTGCCTTCAAGGAAGGTGTCAAATACCGAGAGTTGGTCCTGAAGTTGGTCGGACTGGAGATATGACTCTGACTCGGATGATGGGAATATCCACCCGGTACGCTAACAGAGAAGAAGAGGATCGACTCCGCAGTGGTAAGAGTAAGCTAATCGGCCAAGAGGCCGATGGAGGTAATTCCAATCGGAAACAGAAGCGTAAGGTCGAGCCCGCAACACCCGGTGAGATTGCAGCAGTGGCTCAAGGAAAGTTTAAGGGAAAACCTAAAGGGCCCTGGCCCCCTAAGAAGGTAAAGGATCAAGCAGGAAATGATGTGTTGGATTTGCCAAGTCACATCCACACGAAGAAGGACGAAGAGGGTAATCTGATCTACCCTAAGCATACCACTCGACAATGTCGACTCCTGATCCAGCAGTTCCGAGAAAAATAGCCCGGTGAGAAGGAGAAAGAGTCGGACAAAGATGAGGATGAAGAGGAAGATGACGGTTATCCCAAAGTCAATTCCACCCTCATGATTTTTGCTGATGTTGAGAGCAAGAGTTGGTTCAAAGTTATCAATAGAGAAGTGAATATGGTCGCTCCGGCGACGACGACCACATACCTGAAATGCTCTCAGACAGCCATCACATTCAACCAGTCTGACCATCCTGCTTGTGTAGCTACCCCCGGGAGGCAAGCATTGGTAGTCGACCCCGTGGTCAGAGGCACTAGACTGACTAAAGTGTTGATGGACGGTGGTAGCGGTCTGAATATCCTTTATGCCGAAACCTTGAAGGGGATGGGCATTCCGATGTCCAAACTTAGCGAGAGGAGTTTCCATGGTGTTATCCCTGGAAAGAAAGACGAATCACTCGGCCAGATTGCTCTCAACGTGGTTTTTAGTGATTCCAAGCATTACCGTAAGGAAAAGTTGACATTTGAAGTCGTGGATTTCCAGAATGCTTATCATGCCATTCTGGGTAGGCCTGCCTACGCATGTTTTATGGCTCGACCATGTTACATGTACCTCAAGTTGAAGATGCCTGGCCCCAAACGTGTGATCACAGTCACTGGCAATCGGCAAAAAGCAGAGGAATGCTTCCAGAAAGGTTCCAAAATTGCCGATGCACAGATGGGAGCAGTTGAACTCCAAGAGTATCAGAAGAATGCAGATCCGAGTGATTTTCTCCGAGCCAAGAAGCCTGCCACGGATTCTGCATTTCAGTCATCTGGTGAAACGAAGCCGATTCATATTCACCCGACCGGTTCCAATGCCGCATCGACTCATATATCAACAACACTCGACATCAAATAGGAAGAAGCGCTCATCCAGTTCCTCCGTGAGAACTGGGACATCTTTGCATGGAAACCCTCTGACATGCCGGGTGTACCCAGAGGACTGGCTGAGCACCGTTTGCATGTCGACCCCAAGGTAAAACCCATCAAAGAACATATTCGGATGTCTGCCGTGCAGAAGAGGAAAGCGATTGGCGAGGAAGTGGCTCGGCTGCTAGCAGTAGAGTTCATCCGTGAGATTTACCACTCCGAGTGGTTTGCCAATGTAGTCATGGTCCCTAAGAAGGACGGTTCACTTTGTATGTGCATTGATTTCAAGCATATCAATTGGGCCTGCCCGAAAGATCACTTCCCTCTCCCCCGCATCGATCAGATTATTGACTCGACTGCGGGGTGTGAGCGCTTGTCTTTTTAGATGCATATTCCTGGTATCATCAGATCCGACTGTATGGTCTCGATGAAATAAAAACAGCCTTCATCACCCCATTCAGGTGCTTTTGCTATGTCACTATGCCATTTGGTCTTAAAAATGCTGGAGCCACATTCATGAGATGATTCAGAAGTGTTTGCTCACTCAAATCAGTCGGAATGTGGAAGCATACATGGATGACATTATGGTCAAGTCTCGCAAAGGTTTCGACCTATTGACTGACCTTGCAGAAACCTTTGCCAACCTAAGAAGGTACGATATCAAGCTTAGTCCGTCAAAGTGCACATTCGGAGTTCCAGGAGGAAAGTTACTCGGTTTTCTCATTTCTGAACGAGGGATCGACGCCAATCCAGAAAAAGTTGATACCATTCTCTGAATGAAACGCCCTGTGCAGGTGCATGACGTTCAGAAGTTGACTGGTTGTTTGGCCGCCTTGAGTCGATTCATTTCTCGTCTCGGTGAAAAGGCATTTCCTCTTTACCGATTGATGAAGAAATCTGATAAGTTCGAGTGGACTGAGGAAGCTGATGCAGCGTTTGCAGAGCTCAAAACCCTGCTTTCCACCCAGCCAGTGCTCGCTACGCCAATCAGCAAAGAGCCTTTACTGCTTTACATTGCAGCCACTGGACAAGTTGTCAGTACAGTACTCACGGTCGAGCGAGTAGAGGAAGGAAAAGCTTACAAGGTTCAGTGCCCAGTATATTATCTCTCTGAAGTTTTGACTCCATCCAAGCAACGATATCCACATTATCAGAAGCTTGTCTATGGAATATACATGACCATGAAGAAGGTTGCACATTATTTCTCTAATCACTCCATTACAGTCGTCAACGATGCACCATTATCTGAAATTCTGAATAACAGAGATGCAACTGGTCGAGTGGCAAAATGGGCGATTGAACTCCTTCCATTGGATATCAAGTTTGAGGCAAAGAAAGCTATCAAGTCTCAAGCAATCGCAGATTTCCTTGCCGAGTGGATTGAGCAACAACTGCCGACTCAAGTTCACTCGGAGCATTGGACTATGTTCTTTGATGGCTCCAAGATGCTGAACGGTTCAGGTGCTGGGGTAGTATTGGTATCCCCCCGTGGAGACAAGCTTAGCTATGTTCTCCAAATTCATTTTGATTCCTCCAATAATGAAGCCTAATATGAGGCACTTTTATACGGGTTGCGTATGGCCATTTCACTCGGCGTCCGTCGCCTTATGGTCTACGACGACTCAGATTTGGTGGTTAATCAAGTGATGAAGGAATGGGACGTCAGGAGCCCGGCCATGACTGGTTATTGCAATGCAGTAAGAAAGTTGGAAAAGTAGTTTGAAGGGTTGGAGCTTCACCATATACCCCAACTAAAAAATCAAGCTGTAGATGAGTTGGCAAAGATAGGTTCAAAGAGAGAGGCTATTCCCAGCAATGTGTTTTTGGAACATACTCATTCACCTTCAGTTCAGGAAGATCCTTTCACTGAAGAGTCGCCACAGCCCAAGAGCGCCACAGATCCGACTGAAGTTGAAATCCCAGCCGTGGTCGACTTAGTCATGGAGGTTTTGGTCATCACTCCCGACTGGACGGTGTCGTACGTTGCATACATTCTTAGGAAAGAACTTCCAGAGGATGAAGAAGAGGCTCGACAGATCGTCCTACGATCTAAAGCCTTTACCGTGATAAAAGGTCAGTTATTCAGAGAAAGTGTAACTGGAGTCTGCCAGAAGTGCATCACGCCAGAAGAAGGCCGAATGATACTCAATGATATTCACTCGGGGACCTGTGGTCACCATGCGTCCTCTCGGACCATCATGGCCAAAGCATACCGAGCCGGATTTTACTGGCCACGTGCCAATGAGATGGCAAAAGAAATAGTGCACAAGTGTGAAGGCTGTCAGTTTTACTCCAACATGTCCCATAAACCTGAGTCAGCTCTGAAGACTATTCCACTCGTCTGGCCTTTTGCTGTTTGGGGATTGGACATGGTTGGACCTCTGAGGACTGGCGGGAGTGGATTTACCCATGTGCTAGTGGCAGTCGACAAGTTTACCAAATGGATCGAAGCCAAGCCCATTAAAAACCTCGAAGCAAGTATAGTTGTAAGTTTCATCACGGAATTGATATTCAGATATGGAGTTCCACACAGCATCATCATGGATAACAGATCGAACTTCAACTCCGACGAATTCAGAACCTTTTGTGCTTCCCAAGGCACGAGGGTCGATTACGCTTCAGTCGCCCATACTCAGTCGAATGGGCAGGATGAGAGAGCAATTGGATTGATTCTCAAAGGACTGAAACCCCGGTTGATGCGTGACCTCAAGCATGCAACAGGGGCTTGGGTTGATGAACTCCCATCAGTACTTTGGGGATTGAGGACAACTCCTAATCGGTCGACTGGACGGACTCCATTCTTCTTAGTCTACGAGGCCGAAGCCGTACTCCCGAGTGATTTGCTCCACAACGCGCCCGAGCCGAACTCTTCTCTAAAGAGGAAGAGAACAGGCTCGGCAAGATGCAGTCGATCTCCTAGAAGAGGAAAGAGAGATGGCCTTGATCCGGTCGACCATTTATCAGCAAGACCTGCGTCGATTCCATGCCAGAAACTTAAGGGGTCGGGCATTTCAGGAAGGAGACCTTGTTCTTCGAGTGGACCAGCAGAAACCACACAAGCTCGCTCCTGCTTGGGAAGGCCCTTTCGTCGTCACCAAAGTGCTCCACAACGGAGCGTATCGTCTTTTCAACGTCGAGCACAATAAAGATGAGCCACGCGCTTGGAATGCGAAACTGCTCCGCCCTTTTTACTTTTAAAGTATTTAGACTGTCGAGATGTAATAAGAAGTACCTTTTAGTTTGATTATCAAAAGACATGATTTTACAGTCTTCTGAATGATTGTTGTTCATTTTTTACATGTCCTAAAATCCCCCAGTGGGTGCCTTAGCCGCGAATCCGTTTTGCCTAAGTTGAAGAGAAAATCCTACCGAGTGGTGAGCCAGTCTCTCACTTGGGGGTTTAGCTGCGAATCCGTTTTGCCTAAGTGTTAAAAATCCTACCGAGTGGTGAGTCTGCCTCTCACTCGGGGGCTTAGCTGAAGTCTAGTACTCGCCTAAGTGTTATCCTACCGAGTGGTGAGTTTGCCTCTCACTCGGGGGCTTAGCTGCAGTCCAGTACTCGCCTAAGTGTTGAAAAATCCTACCGACTGGTGAGCCAGCCTCTCACTCGGGGGCTTAGCTGCAGTCCAGTACTCGCCTAAGTGTTGAAAAATCCTACCGAGTGATGAGCCAGCCTCTCACTCGGAGGCTTAGCTGCAGTCCAGTACTCGCCTAAGTTTAAAAGGTCCTACCAGACGGTACGGGTCGACCACGACTCCCCCCCGAGGCTGCACTGTCAAGAAGAAGGACGAGATTGTGGGTGCAATCTTCCCGCTCGAGGGCTTAGCTGCAGTCCAGTACTCACCTAAGTTCGAAAAATCCAACCGGGTGGTGAGCAATCCTCCCACTCGGAGGCTTAGCTGTAGTCCAGTACTCGCCTAAGTGTTGAAAAATCCCACTGAGTGGTGAGCCAGCCTCTCACTCGGAGGCTTAGCTGCAATCCAGTACTCGCCTAAGTTTAAAAGGTCCTACCAGACGGTACGGGTCGACCACGACTCCCCCCCCCCCTGATGAGGGGGAAAGGCAAGCTCAACATGTTGGACGATCCATGAGAATATACTTTAACTAATTACGAACGACACGCTTCGAGCAAACGAAGATGTCTCACCCACCTCTCCTCTCCTCTCCCACCACTCCTCTCTCCCACCTGCTTTCCACCACCAATGGCGATCTCTAGCTATCACCACCATGGAAGGCCTCCTCCATTGGGATTTTGCTCCTGGTTTGTCCTTGGCTGATCAGGTGAGATGTAAGTTTGGCTCTACGGTGCACTTCTCCCCCTCTAGGGACACCAAGGAATTCTTTTTGGTCGTCTCCTTCTCTTCGGCTTCATTCCCACTCACGAATGACTCGGTTGGATTGGCCTTACAATGTTGCATTGGGGGACTTTGCTCTGGTTTCAATATTGTTACCCTTACCCCCCGATCATTTTGCTTTTCTGTGGCTAACAACAAGGTGGGACATTTCATTTACGGGTTAAAGGATCGTGTTTGGCCAGACTTTGTTTGCCACTTCCATCTTTTTAATGGTCATTTTGCGAAGCAATTTTCTGGTTCTCACTGGCATGCTGATCAAGAATTGGTCGAGATATTGGATCGTCGTCCTGTGGCCATATCTGCTTCTCTGGATTTTCTACATAAGGGTCAGTTAACAGATTCTTCGTCGGCCAAAGAACTCAGCAAGTTTAACCTGGTTAATCTGAAGCATTGGGACTTTTCCAATTCGCATGATCATGAGGCCTCCACTTCTTTGTTGGTTGATCGCCATGAGCATACTCAAATTCAATTTGGGTCTTTCACTCCGCCACCTCAGTAGGGCGGCATTAGCGCCTTACCAACGGATCGCCTGGCATTAATGGAGCATTATCTTTCCCAGGCGGAGTCTGAGGCTGCTAGAGTTATTGAGTGTATTTCTTTTGGGCAATTCAAATGCCCCGTGCGTGCCCAATACCCACCACTCCCGCAAAGTTTCCTCAAATCCGCTTTCCGCTACGCCCCGCCCCATGACATGTGGCCCCTGATGCTTAGCACCAAACATAAGGCTGATTTAGCCCAGACAGATTATTCCGCAGATGACATTCATTCCCTTGCCACTAATTGGGCCGCCCTCTGTGCTAGATGCCTTCAATGGGGACACTGCAGGATCACTTGCCAAGCTCGCCTCATTTGCATTAATTGCTCGGGCCCTGATCATAAAACAGGGAATTGCACAAAGCGTAGCAACCATGACACTCGCTCCTTGCCTGGGTCAAACAAGGAGACTGCAATTATTCCCCCGAGATCTTTGGGCCATCCTTTTCCCACCAAATGCTTGACCAAAGCCGCGGCAAGGACCGTCCGATGTAATGCCTATGGGTTCTATGGCCACGTGGCGTCATCTTGTCGCAGAGCCGCTCTCCAAAAGAAATGGAAATGGGTGGTAAAGGCAAATTTGCCTCCCACCGCCCCCCATTCACGCTTCAGCTTCCGCCTCGAGAACCCAACGGGCTTCACCTCGCCCCGTCCCATCACCACAGTCTGATACTCTGCTACAACTTGCGCCATTGCCGTTGCATCCAATCTCTTCACCATCACCCTCTTCGCCGCTCGACTCCACAACAATGGCGAACTACCCGCTGAATCCAGTGCCTTTCCTCCCGCCGGGCTTCGCCGTTGAACCTGGGCCAGCCGATCGTCTAGTGCGCAGTGGCATGGTCATTGGACCGATTGCCCCCCTCAGCCATGAGTATTTGGCCATTGCTGAAGCCAGTGCATATGTGCCCCTGCATCGCCGCGCCTCCGTCCGCAATCAGATCAATGCTCTGCTTCAGGAATCACAGCTTTTTACTACTAAGGTCAGTGATCACCCCCTTGGAGTTGGGATTTTTGGATTTGTGGATTCCTTTATGAGAGACACTGCCGTGAACACTCCACTTGAACTTGAGGACGAAGATCTGTTGATTACTTTTGTTCCGCACAATGCCGCTCTTAACCGTCACGCTGCACCATTTGGGCCTGAAGTTTGGATTATGTTCTTTGGCTTCCCGTATGATTATCAATCTGATTATTATATCACTAAGGCCCTGGGTGGATATGGTTCATTAGTCTCCTGGTATAATGCTCGTGAGGATCGCAGATTCATCCTTCTGAAAGCCAGAGTAATAAGCCTGCGACTCATCCCCAAGAGCTTTGTGGTATGGTAGCTTGTCGGTGCGTGAGACAGCTGGACAGTTGTAGTCACTATCCTCCGCAGTAACGACTGGAATGGCCTTCTCCCCGACGTCCCGGCCGCACCTGAGGATCAGCCACCCCCCGATGGTAATACGCACCCGCCGTTCGGCCCTGAGTTAACTGCAGAGCAGCTTTACCAACAACAAGTTCACAATTGGCTTGTTCAAAATGGTGCACCTGCAGCTGCCAACTATGCAGCCCAGCAGGTGGATGCAAATGCTGGTTGGGGCACTTGGGATGCACCCGCTGCTCCTCCTCTCCCGCAAATGCCACCACATCTGGTGAACTATCACGCCTGGCTTGCGGCGCAAGGTCTGACAGTGCAACATGGCTTAGTTCCTGAAAATAATATCACTGACAACGCGCTCGAAGCTTGGAATGACTCCATCACACAATCTGACAGTTCGAGTTCGACTCAGTCTGATCTTCTCATCCTGGCTGATCCTTCATTGCATTTGACTGACAATGCTAGCTCTGAATATCTTATCATCTCAATGGAGATCTCTGATCATACTATCAGGTTTGGTTTATCTGCTCAAGGTGATGAGATCATGTCCAGGCTGTTGAATGACCCAATCCCTCGCCTGAATCTCAACACCTTCATTTTCCAAGTTCTTAGTCCAATGCTTGCAACTTTTGGGCCTTGGAGGGAGGGGTTTGGTTTAAGAGCAAACCCGATTTAGTTATCTGTTTTGATCACATAGGACTCTTCTGGTATGAACTTCTTACAGCAATCTAGCTCTGCTCCTGCTTTGGAAACTTCTTCAGTGACCATCGAGGAGTTATCTGAACCTGCTACGATGGCTAACACCATTGAGCTTGACTTGCTGCCCAACACTGATGACGCCAGTATGGATACAGAACAAGTTATGCATATTCCAGCTCCTGAATCATCTGTGATCTCTGAAGCTGTGGCATCTCTTGCAGCCACTGGCCCGCGATCCCGTAGGGCCAGGGCCACTGCCCCTATCTCCACAACTGAAGTGCGCCGCAGTCTTCGCTCCAACAAATACGATGGGTTTGAGGTCCCTCCTATCTCTGACATTTGCAAGACCAATTCGAAAGTTAAGCCTCGCGTCATCCCGTCTATTGGCACTTCTGCTTCTGCTGCTTCTTCCACTGGTGAGATCCCACTCCCAACCCCTATAGCTACCCTGCAATCTATTGGAGTTCACAGGTGTGCTATACCTGCTATTGAACTTTCTAAAGAAGCGCTGCTTGCTGAACCTGTTGCGGTGTCTGAACCTTCGGCTACTGTGACTGATATGGAAGACCAGGGAGAGGATCTCTCCCACAACTTGGCCTAATCTTGGGGTTTCTATTTCGCGATGTTGAGCTGTTGGAATGTGCTCTCGTGGAATATCCGTGGGCTCAACTCTGAGAAGAAGCAATTAGCTCTGGATAATGCTATTTCCACCAGTGGGTGTGCTGTCGTTTGCATTCAGGAGACTAAGATGCTTGAGGTTACTTTTGCTTTTATTAAAACCTGTTGTCCTAGACAATTTGATCGTTTTGCTTATGTACCTTCGCGTGGTGCCTCTGGGGGGCTGTTAACGATCTGGAAAGGTTCGGTTTTCTCTGGCTCCGTTATTTCGTCTGAACCGTCTGCGCTAGTTGTCGATTTCGTTAGCACACAATCTTCTCAGCGTTGGACGTTAGTCAATGTGTACGGGCCGTGCACTGGTACGGACAGAGATGTTTTCACGCAATGGCTGTATGACATTCAAATACCCAATAATCATGACTAGCTATTGTTAGGCGACTTTAACTACATGAGAGCACCGGACAATCGTAATGAACCTGGGGGTAACATTCATGACATGATTACTTTCAACGACATAATTCGTAAGCTGCAACTGATTGAGCTCCCGGTGAAAGGAAGAACCTATACTTGGAGCAATATGCAGATTGACCCTTTACTTGAGCAGATTGACTGGTTCTTCACATCCTTGCACTGGACCAATGTATACCCTAAGACGCTCATTAAACCCCTTGGCAAGCCTGTTTCGGACCACATCCCTTGTGTTGTCTCTATCGAGATTAAAATATCACGATCAAAGCTTTTTCATTTTGAATCCTACTGGACCTTGCAGCCAGGGTTTATGGACATTGTTAGGGAGGTTTGGGAGCGGCCAGTTTGGACCGCAAACGCTGCTACACTTCTTTGTCGCAAATTCAAAGCTCTTCGACACGCCCTCAAGATCTGGAGTAAGAATATTTCTCGTCTTTCTGTGGCCATCACGAACTGTAACGTTGTCCTTGCGGATTTAGATGAGCTGGAGAATAAACGAACCCTTTCAATACCAGAAATGAACTTCAGACGTATCCTAAAGTCACATTTGCTCAGACTGCTCAAATATCAAAAACTATATTGGAAGAAGCGCTGTACTATTCGTTGGATCAAGTTCGGAGATGAAAACTCCAAAAAATTTCAAGCTTTGGCCACGGAACGTTATCGCCAAAACAACATCGCTTCCTTCAAGCTTCATGATGGCACGTTGGTTGAAAATCACCCTGCCAAAGAGGCCCTCATGTTTCAAACCTACAAAGATTGCCTAGGGACTGTCTCCCCTTCAGACATGAAATTTGACCTTCCAACCATCATCCCCTGCACAACCAACCTCGACCAGCTCACCACTCCTTTTACCCATGAGGAAATCGACAATGTGGTCAAAGATATGCCGCCTGACCGAGCACCTAGCCCGGACGGGTTCAGTGGGGCGTTCTTGAAAGCTTGCTGGACCATTATTCGGCATGACTTCTATGCCCTTTGCGACCAGTTCTTTGAAGGTACGTTAGACGTGACAAGTATCAATGATGGTCTCATCACGCTCATACCTAAGATCAACTCTCCAGAGACTGTAAATGACTTCCGACCCATCACTCTGCTCAATTACTGCCTCAAGTTGATTACCAAACTGTTAGCTGACAGACTTCAACGTGTCATCATCGCCCTTGTTCAGCGAAACCAATATGGATTCATTAAAGGACGCACGATATAGGATTGTCTGGCGTGGGCATACCAATATCTTCATCAATGTCAAAGCTCAGGTCGGCCAATCGTTCTTCTAAAACTTGATTTCGCTAAGGCATTTGATACTATTGCACACGCACCAATGATTTGCATTATGCAGCAAATGGTTTCAATGACAAGTGGATTTCTTGGATCAAGTGCCTTTTCTCCTCGGGTCGTTCGTCCGTCCTGCTAAATGGAGTCCCTGGCCGACAAGTTCTTTGCCGGTGTGGTGTGAGGCAAGGTGACCCTCTCTCCCCCTCATTTTTGTCCTCGCAGCCGAGCTACTTCAATGCGCGATCAATGATGCTTTCAGACGTGGAGATATCAGCCTGCCTTTCCCCTGCTTTGGGCAAAATGACTACCCAGTGATCCAATACGCGGACGATACACTCCTTGTCTTGACTGCCTGTCCACAACAAGCTATACGTGTCAAAAAAATCCTTTCTGACTATGCATCCTCGATCGGCCTCAGAATTAATTTCCACAAATCAACGTTGATACCAATCAACATGGATGCAAGTTCAGCTTCAAGCCTAGCCACTATCTTCGGATGCAATGTAGGTACAATGCCCTTCACCTACCTGGGCCTTCCACTTGGCACTACAAAACCAACCATCCAAGAATTCATGCCTCTGGTTTGCAAAATGGAACGTCGTCTCACTGCCACGATCGCCATGATGTCTTATGGGGGTCGCCTTTCCTGGCTCAATGCATCTGTGACATCGCTTCTGGTGTTTGCCATGTGCACGCTCAAGTTCCCTCCGAAACTGATTGGAATTCTAGACAAGATTCGAAGGAGATGCCTCTGGAAAAAGAAACCTGATCAAGGAGACAAATGCAACTCGCTGGCTGCTTGGGAGCTAGTCTGCAAGCCCAAAAGTAAAGGCGGGCTGGGAGTGATCAACATTCAAATACATAATGATGCCCTCCTGCTAAAGTTTTTGCACAAGTTCTATAACAAACTGGACGTGCCATGGGTTACAATGCTTTGGGATAATCAATATGCTAACCACATCACATCCCTAGCCTTGCTATGCACTAAGACTAGCTTGGTTGTTGCATCATGTCTAATTTATTTGAAAGTTGAAACGGGGATTGCTCAAACCCTAGCACCAGATCAAATCAACTAGGTTCAAATAAAAATACTCTCAATGAACCCAAAATGCCCTTCAGAAAAGTTCATCATTTTTGGATTAGTCTAGAACCTCTCCCAAAATGGTGCACATTTTTCTAGGCCATTCTGGATTTTTGAATTAAATCATATGTTATTTGCATTTGGGCATTTAATTGCTAAATAATATTTTAAATGCTCAAATAATAACAAACTGAAATGTTTGTTGTTGGTAATATTGCAAACAGTGACATTGAGCAGTTTCATGATTTTTGGAAACGTCCTGGTATTTTTAATAAAGCCCAGAAGTTACAGAGAAATGGAAAAACATTAACAAAGAGAGAGAGAGAGAGACTTACTGGCTTACCTGCGCAGCCCACCTGGCGGCCCAAGTGGCCGGCCCAGCCCACTGGCCTGGCACTGTTGGCCAGCCCACTAGGAGCCCCATCGTCTTCAACCTCTGCCAGTAGGCAGAGGTGTGTCGACGCGCACGCGCTCGATGCTCCACCTCCTGCTTCCACCTCCTGCTTCCCCCTCGCCCTGTCTCCGCTCCACAGGAACGGCCTCGACCCCCTCTGCCTCTCCCCTCACTCTGGAGCTCTCTCCCTCTCCTCTAGCTCCCTCTCCGCAGCCCCACCGAACACGCCGTCGCCACCGCACACCGTTACCGCGGCCACCGGCAACCACACGCCTCACCGACGAGTCTCCGAGCTTCTGCGTGTCGTCCTCGACCTCCTCGATGAGATACTCAACGTCGGGCGCCCCCGAACACTGTCGACGCCATCGTCTTCAACCTCGGCTCCTCAGATCGCCGGCAACGCTCCGACGCCGTCCGGCCTCCCCCGAGCCCACTGACCTGCTCATCATCCTCTCCGTGAGCTCCTTCCCGTTTCCCCTTTTTCATTTTGCTCGTTCCCGTGCCGTATCATCCTCACCCGCGTGCCCGAGCACCGCCGACCGCCATGGCCGCCGGGAACCTAGCTGCTGTGCTCCGCTGCTCGAACCATCGAGCCCTGCTTGCTCCTGGAGCCATGTGGAGTCCGCCCAGCACCTAAACCCGCTCGCTAACGCACTGCAGCAACCGCGCCCATGTGTTCCGAGCTCCGGCCACCGACCGACTCGTCGCCGCTGCCGTTACACGCCACCCCAGCACCCGAAACTGCCACCGTCTGATGTGCCTCGTCGCGTTGGTTCCGCAGAACCCATCCGCACGACCTCTCGTCGCCGGAAACGGCCGGACGAGGACCTCCGCCGTGTCCTGCTTAGCGCCGGCGGCTAATCGTCGGTTAGCCGACATGGCCGTCATTTGATTAGGGGCTAACTAACCCTATTAGTTTAACACTAGACATTGACAGTGGGACCCGCTTTGTTAGTTACTGGATAACAAAATAATCAGGTTAATTAAATAAAATTAGTGGGCCCGCGCGTCAGCTCTGACCATGCTGACGTGGTCGTTGGCTGGGCCCACCTGCCAGCGACCTAAACCAGCCCTAAGTCACTGACTAGTGGGACCCCCTTGTCAGGTTTGACCCTGGGCAGCCCTGTTGACTTGCTGATGCAAGCATGATGCAGTGCTGACGCCATAACTCATTTTCTGGATTAATTTTAATTCAGGAAATTCTAGAAAATGTTGCAAACTTCAAAAATTCATAGTAATTCAACCGTAACTCCAAATCAAACAAATTATATATGGAAAATGATCAGAAAAATCCAATCTATCCATCTGTACTGGTTACATGCATGTTAGAACACTTTAACCTTGCTATTTAGATGAAACAAGTTAATGCACTAATATGACCTCTTAAAATGGGTTTGCATTTGAATCTTTGGTTCAAATGGACTCATTTCAATATGTTCTAGCTTTCATTAGCCCAAAACACATTCATATTGCCATGTCATAGCATGCATCATATTGTGCATTGCATTGATCGTGTTTCTTCTCTGTTTGCCGGTGTTGTTCCCCCTCGGTAGACGTTGACCGACGTTGTGATCGATGACACCGATGAAGAAGTATACTATTGTCACACCCTAGCTAGTTCATGCATTAGAGTGTTGCATCATGTCTACCATTTCATCAGAAACTTGAAATGGGGATGCCAGAACCCCCAGCCCCCTCTGAAAACAACTAGGGTTTACTAAAAATAATTTCAATGAACCTGAAATGCCCTTCTAAAATGTCCATCATTTTTGTCCTGGTTCAGAACCTCTGCCAAAAGTGATGCACAGTTTTCTAGGTCATCCTAAGGTCTTTGAGTTAATTCATAATTATTTGAATTTGGGCATTTTAAATTTATAAAATATTTCAAATGCTCAAATATCTCCAAACTAAAATGTTTCATGTTGGAAATAATCCAACTATGGACGAGAAGCAGTTTGGCGATTTTAGGAGTTGCCTAGGTATTTTTAATAATTCAACAAAGCTGCAGAATAATAGAAAAAGAAAAAAAACAGAAAGGAAACTTACCTGGCGCCTGCAACCCGGCCCACCTGCCGGCCCAGCCCAGCGCCGCGCCAGTGAGCTGCTTGCTGGCCAGGCAGGCAGGCAGGTGCCCGACGGCGCCCGCAGCGTGCGCCACGCAGCTGGCCGTCGCCCTGCTTCACCTCCTCGTCTCTCTACTGGCTTGGATGAACTCCATGTCGAGCCGTGAACCCCCAGGACACCTCCATTCTCCCCCAACTCCTCTCCCTCGCTCTCCCACGCCATGGCCGACGCCATCGCCGCCACCCCCTCGCCGTAGCCACGCTCTCCGTCAACCCCACGCCGCGCCACCGTGTCCAGGAGCTCCGCCACCCTCCTCTCCTTCGAGCAAGCCGAGCCCCGAGCGCTCGCATGCCCCGAAGCCACCGCACGGACCTCGACCGAACCGCCGTCGCCGGAGATCCCCTTCAACGCCGTCGCCGCATCAGCTCGTCCCCGACCCCGCCGGTGGCCTCTACGGGTGCTCTGTGAGCCTAGCTACCCCTCCTACCCTTCCTCTCTCGCCCCCGAGCCGTGTAGCCACCGCACGAAGATCACCCGCACGCACGCCGTGGATCTCGTCGCCGACGTGCTCCCGGCCATCCTCCGGCCACCTCTCGGTGTCCATCGCACTCACCACGCTGCGTTGAGTCCAACCGTGCACTTCTCGCACCTCACCACACACCCTAGCCCCGAGTTCGCCTTCACCCGAACTCCGGTGGCCGCCTAGGTCGTCGCCGGCGCCAACTCCGGCCACCCCGACCCCAACTGACTCCACCAAGAGCCGCGGCTCATCCTCAGCTCCACGTAGATGCCCTCCGCGCCCCATTTGGTGGCTGGAACGGCCAAAACCACTTCCGTCGCCGCGTCGGGCTCGCCGGCGGCTAAACGCCGGTGCAGCCGTTTTGACTTTGACCGTGGGTGGGCCCCGGTTGACTCTGTTGAGTCAATGACAGGTGGGGCCCCCTTCAGCTAATTATCCAGATTAGTTTAAACTAAATTAAATTAGTTAATTAGCCACTGACACCCTGGACCCACGCGTCAGGTTTGACCTGGACCGGGTCTGTTGACTTGCTGAGGTCAGCATGACCTCATGCTGATGCAGTAAACCTTTTTCTGGAATTAAAACAAATCTAAAATGATTTATAAATTCCATAAAATAGCCCAAACTTTAAAAATTCATATAAATGCAACCGTAGCTCCAAATCAAACAAATTATATATGAAAAATGATCAGAAAAATCCAATCTATTCATCTGTACTAGTATCATGCATGTTTAAACAAGCTAACTTGGGGTTTAGTGCAGAACAAGATAAAACACTTTAAAGGGCCATTTATGAGTTTGAAATTTGAATCTTTGGTTCAAATTGATTCAAACCCATCTGGTTCTAGTTGCATTAGCCCAACACACTCATGTTGCCATGTTTCATGCATGCATCATATTGTCGCACATTGTTTGGTGATAGTTGTGTATCGGTGTTCTTTGCGGCAGGTTCTGCCTCCAAGGAGTACCGTGATTACCCTAGCGAAGAACCGTATCCGTGCATCGATCCATCAGGCAAGCAACTAACCATTTGATCATATCGATATAATCCCATGTTCTCGCTCTTGCTCTCTTTTACTGCATTAAGACAACGCGTTTCAAACTGCTGTGTGCTACGGTAGTTGAACCCATTTCCTCTGCATGACCTGTCATTGCCACAGTAATTAGATGAAACCCACTAGCATGTGTAGGAATTGATTGAGCCATATGTATGTGTTGTTCCTACCTTGCTATGCCTGCTATGCTTAGAGTCGTGTCAGGTCTGGTTTATCTAGGTGATGGGCTAGAGTGAAATGATCATGTCGGTAATGAGAGTGATGTGGTGAACACGATTGGTAAAGGTATCGATGAGAGGCCATGTAGGAGTACATGGTGGGTTGTTTCATTGAAGCCGACCTTAAGCACTGAGATCTGTATATGTGATTTAAGATACAGCTACTACCATGCATTGGGCCCTGAAATATGACCCCGCTCGACTTCTTATTCACCCTAGTCCTCCGTCCAGGAGTTGCAAGTAGTTTCTGGTGTTTGTAGCCTACTGGAGGCCGTGGACAGCGCTGACCGTAGGGGTGGGCTGTGATGCGGTAGGTACGTGGCCGGGAATACCGGGCACCCGTTAGGTGTCACGGAACCCTGTACACATCGTTCGGGGCCGTATGGGAAACCTCGGCCGGACTCCCTGCGGATGGAACCTGGATAGGCGATAAACCTGGACTAGAGACTTAGGTGTTTAGGTAGGTCGTGGTCTACACCCACGTCGTCTTTCGCTTGAAGTCTGCCGAGCACATGTCGTGTGCAGATGCTAAGTGGTGGAAACATGTATGAAGAAGTACACCCCTGCAGGGTTAACATGATCTATTCAAATAGCCGCGTCCGCGGTGAAGGACTACTTGGTCGCTTATACAGTTCATAGACAAGTAAACTGGATACTACTAAAAGCCTCAAGATAAGCGTGAGTGCCGAGGATGGCCCTCCGTAGGAAGACGGAGGTGGATTCTCGGTAGTGTATTGAAGTGGTGAGTAGTGGACTCGTGTGCGCAAAACCATTTCAAGTTGAAGTCTCGTAGGATAGTTTAGCCAAGAGTCAAAGCTGGCTTGCTGCAATAACTCCACCAACCCTTCTTGATAATGTGCATGTATGTAGGATCTGATGTAAGTCTTGCTGAGTACCTTTGTACTCATGTTGCTATAATTTACATTTTTACAGAAGACACTGCAACCCCTTCTGATGGGTTCTTCATAGACGTTGACATCGACGAGTAGACTAAGGCCCAGGTGGTAATCCTGAGCTTGTGAAGGTCCATGTAGTATAGCTAGGCTTTCCAAGCCTCTTTTATTTTACTAGTTGTTTGTACTCAGACAAGTTACTTCCGCTGCTGGTTTGTATGACTGTATGATTTGAATGTGGGTCGTGTGACCCGTACTTGTATGTATGTTATGTATGGCTCTCTGAGCCTTTAAATAAAGTACTTGTATCGTAGAGTCATGTTGTGATGCCTTGTTGTATTTGCACATATCGAGCATATTGTGTGTATGATTGAAATGCTTGGTATGTGTGGGATCTGACTATCTAGTTGTTTATCTTTAGTAGCCTCTCTTACCGGGAAATGTCTCCTAGTGTTTCCATTGAGCCATGGTAGCTTGCTACTGCTCCGGAACACTTAGGCTGGCCGGCATGTGTCCTTCTTCGTTCCTGTGTCTGTCCCTTCGGGGAAATGTCACGCATTGAGTACCGGAGCCCTGTTAGCCCGCTACAGCCCGGTTTACCGGAGTCCTGCTAGCCCAGTGCTACAGCCCGGACCCACTTGCTGATGACCGACACGTTCGATGCTGGGTCATGGATGCCTGTCCCTGTAAGTCTGTGCCACTTTGGGATTACGACTAGTCATGTCAGCCCGGGCTCCTTATCATATGGATGCTAGCGACATCATCATATACGTGAGCCAAAAGGCGCAAACGGTCCCGGGCAAAGGTAAGGCGACACCCGTGGGAATACCGTGCGTGAGGCCGCAAAGTGATATGAGGTGTTACAGGATAGATCGATGTGACATTGAGTCGGGGTCCTGACAGCGTTGGTATCAGAGCCGGACTGCCTGTAGGTTCTCCAAGCCAAACTGGTCGATGTTGAGTCTAGAAATGCTTTAGTTATATGTAGGGGAATTGATTGTGGGATGGAACGTAAGGCTCTTTTTACTTCTTTACCTCATGGCATTCTGATCTGAGTCAGTCCATTCTTCTACCGGGGATTAAGGATTAGTATCTTCTCTCTCTATCAGGTTCACGTGTTACGAATCAGTAGTACCTTATAGGTTTGATGACTACAAGCCTAGTTCAGTTCTACTACCTTGTTATGCTGATAAGTTGAACTCCGAACATTGATATGATATTGATGAGTGTCTATGCAATTTTTTTGATAAATGTCTCAAACCCTTCTTGAGCATTTACAGCCGTCATGCTGTCGAAATTTTGCTAGAAATTCTAATGCCTTTGCATTATGGTTGTGCTTTCAGATGGCCACTCGCGACCAAAATCAAGTGGTTCGCCTGACCCGATGCATTGGTGTGACCGGTCATACGTCTATGTTAGTCCGAGTGATGATCGAGACGGGTTACCGTTGGTATCCCGAATACACGGTCGAAGAGCAGTTTCGAGATTTTAACCAAAGCCAGTATCTTTGCACCGTCCGGATATTTCCCTCTTATCCTGGTTCTACCGAGGCTCTTCACTGTTCCTATGGGATCGGTGTTACTATTGAGATGGCTGTGCAAGATGCGGCTTATTCTATGATGACCATCATGCGAGTCAGGTCTGGCCTGCTTCGCAACACCGACTTCCGGTATATGCCGGCTTCACTTCCTGGAGCGCACGGATATCTCCGGGCTATCTATGCTGACCCCAGTCAGGAGGACTCACTAACTCGCACCACTGCTGAGTTGCTCGAGGATAAGGACCGAGAGAATCGGGCCTTGAGAATGGAGCTTTTCAACACCCGCGCTGATCATTGGGCCACCTTGACTCGGTTTGCACCGGCTGTGCAAGCTGGATGCATGGATATGAGAGACCTGTATCCTGTTAGGTCTGCTCTGCCGGACATGATGGATTGGCGTGATGTGGGAGGCATCACCCCACCTCGTGGTCCTCGCAGGCCACCGTTTGTTGGTCCAAGACCTCACCCTAGCCCTTTGGTCCACAGGCTCCTCAGGACCGTTTGTTTCCGGATGCTCACGTTGAACTTCCAGGCTATGGAGGTGACTTCTATGAGAACTACTACGGAGATGACTGAGATAGTAGTAGTTCCACTAGGTATTGTAATAGTTGTATTTCCACCGTCCTGCGTGACTTGTGGAATATGACTTAGCATGTAGTAATTCCGGGGGTGTAAAAAATAATGTATAGGAGCTTGGGATGCCTCTGATGAGATGTAATCCTCCTTTCACCGTAGTAGTACTTGTTGGTCTTGTACTAAACCTCATATGGTGTGTATGACGATGGAATAAAAGAAGTAGTTTCTGTATCTACCATGTCATACGGATGATCATCTTGCATTCCGAGTTGTCCATTACATTCTACATTCTATGTCGGAATCTTGTCATGTTGGACTAAACCATTGTCTTGTTTTTCCTAGGATGGTCAACACCCGCAACAACCCTGCTCCCCCAGAGCAGGCCGAAGGCAGCAGAGTTGGGGAAACAAATCTGCCTCACCCTCCCTCTCTGGCAGAAGTTATGCTAGAGGCTGAGAGGAACAAGCGGGAGACCAACCGTTTGTTGGAGCGTATTGAACAGAACACATCACACCATCAGAGGACTAACTTGGTGTCACTCAGTGATTTCATCAAGTTACATCCACCCACGTTCCACCACTCCGTCGAGCCTCTCGACGCTGATGACTGGCTTCGCAGTATTTCTCACAAACTGCGTTCTGCACTAGTAGCTGAGGCTGACAAGGTCACCTTTGCTGCATATCATCTTGAAGGCCCCGCCAGTCTCTGGTGGGAGAATTACGAAGCTATGCGCCCAGCGGACCATGTCACTACTTGGGCTGAATTCAGCGAGGCTTTCCGTGAACACCACATTCCAGAGGGTCTCATGGACCGTAAACGTGAGGAATTTTGCAGTTTCACTCAAGGTCGACTCTCTGTGGATGCTTACAGCAGGGAGTTTGGTAACCTTGCCCGTTATGCAACGGAGGAAGTTTCTACTGATGCCAAGAAGCAAGCAAGGTTCCGTAAGGGACTTAGTCCTGAGCTTCGCCGCGACCTCCGTCTGCATGAGTGCACATCTTTTCAGAAGCTTGTTAACAAAGCCATCAGTGCTGAGACTGGTCAGACTGATTATGAAGCAACACGTAAGCATGGCCGGGACTTGGGTTCCTCATCCGGTGCTGGTCCTCAGAAGCGCCGCGTGTGGGTGCCTAACACTGCCCTGCCACCCAGGTTCACACCGAGGCCATCCTTCCAGGCGCCTCGCCCAGCTCAGCCATATGCACCAACCAAGCCCTATGGTGGTCCAACCAACAATGCTCCCCCACGTACCAGTTCCGTGACTTGTTTCAAGTGTGGGGAATCAGGCCACTATATGCGCGAGTGTCCCCAAACCAACCCCAACCAGACAGCAAAAACTGTTGGCCGCGGCAAGCCGACAGGGAAAGTGTTCCACGCCAAGCCGGCCACCGCTGCACGTGGCCATGTCAACTGTATCTCTGGTGAGGAAGCTCAAGCGGATCCCAACGTCGTTCTCGGTATGCTCCTTGTTAATTGCCACTCGGCATCTGTTCTTTTCGATACAGGAGCATCTCATTCTTTCATATCCGAAAATTATGCTCGTTTGCATAACACCGCATTCTGTGACATGCCATCCACTATGGAAATTTCTACTCCTGGTTCTAGATGGCAAACCTCTAGAGTAAGCCATGGAAATGAAATTCAAGTCGACAGACTTGTTTTTCTCGCATCTTTGATAGCTCTCAAATCTTCGGATATTAATATCATCTTGGGTATGGATTGGATGTCAGCCCATCATGCCAAGATTGATTGCTTCTCTAGGACTGTTCAACTCACCCATCCTTCGGGGAAGATAGTCAATGTCTTGACCCGAGTAGCCAAGCGACAGCTATATTCTCTTAACGCCAGCCCGTTGCCAGACCTCGAAGACGTTCCGGTAGTCCGTGACTTTCTGGATGTCTTTCCAGAGGAATTGCCAGGTGTTCCACCTGACAGAGATGTCGAATTCGTGATAGATCTCATCCCAGGAACTGTCCCGATTTCCAAAAGACCCTACAAGATGGCACCTTTTGAACTAGCCGAGCTTAAGAAACAACTCGATGAGTCCTTGAAAAAGGGTTTCATCCGACCTAGTTCATCTCCTTGGGCTTGCCCCGTCCTCTTCGTCAAGAAGAAGGATGGTACAGACCGGATGGTTGTAGATTATCGACCTATCAACTTGGTCACAATTAAGAACAAGTATCCGCTCCCCAGGATCAACGACCTGTATGATCAGCTCGCTGGATCCTCAGTCTTCTCTAAAATGGATTTGAGGTTGGGCTACCATCAAATCAAAATCAGAAACGGGGACATTCCGAAAACAGCCTTTGTTACTCGTTATGGCCAATACGAGTACACCGTCATGTCCTTCGGTTTAACCAACGCTCCAGCCACCTTCTCTCGGTTGATGAACTCTATCTTCATGGAGTATTTGGATAAATTAGTCGTGGTTTACCTCGATGATATACTCATCTACTCCAAGAACGAGGAAGAACATGCCGAACACCTAAGGCTAGTGTTGAAGAAACTTCGAGAGCATCGCCTTTATGCCAAATTTTCTAAATGTGAATTCTGGTTGTCAGAAGTGACCTATCTTGGACATGTAATTTCTGGTAAAGGCATTGCTGTTAACCCTGAGCGAGTTCAAGCCGTCCTTAATTGGACTCCACCTGAATCGGTCAAGCAAGTTCGGAGTTTCCTTGGCCTAGCGAGCTATTGTCGTCATTTTGTCGAGAACTTCTCCAAAGTTGCAAAACCGCTAACCGAACTCCTCAAGAAAGATAAAAAGTTCGAGTGGACTCCACAATGTGAGCAGAGTTTTCAGGAACTGAAAAGACGCCTAACATCTGCTCCCGTATTGGTACCGCCAGATTTCTCTAAGGACTTTGTTATCTACTGCGACGCCTCGCGACAAGGACTAGGTTGTATTCTCATGCAAGATCGACACGTAATTGCTTATGCTTCACGGCAACTACACCCACATGAGGAAAACTACCCCACTCATGATCTAGAGCTTGCAACCGTAGTCCATGCACTCAAAACATGGCGACATTACCTTCTCGGCAATCGTTGCGAAATCTACACTGATCACCAAAGTCTGAAGTACATATTCACCCAACCGGATTTAAATCTCAGGCAAAGACGTTGGGTTGAGTTGATCACAGATTTCGACTTAGGAATAACTTACACCCCAGGGAAAGCCAACGTCATGGCTGATGCGCTAAGTCGTAAATCTTATTGTAACAACCTGATGTTACAACAAAGTCAATCGCTTCTCCATGAGGAATTTCGGAAGCTTAACCTTCACATTGTTCCTCAAGGTTTTCTTTCCACCTTGGTGGCGAAACCAACTCTTGCGGATCAAATCATCGCTGCCCAAAAGCGAGATAAGAGAATATCTAAGATCAAGGAGAACATTGCTAGCGGAGGTGCTAGATGTTTCTCAACAAATGATCATGGTGTTGTGTACTTTGAGAACCGTTTAGTGGTTCCCAAGAACCAGCATCTATGGCAGTTGATCCTTAAGGAGGCTCATGAATCTCCTCTCACCATTCATCCCGGTAGTACCAAGATGTATCAGGACCTACGCCAGAGGTTCTGGTGGACTAGGATGAAGAGAGAAATTGCTCAGTATATTGCTAACTGCGACGTCTGCCGTCGTGTAAAAGCAGAGCATCAACGGCCTGCTGGCACCCTTCAACCCCTAGCTATTCCTAAATGGAAATGGGATAAAATTGGTATGGACTTCATTACCGGTTTTCCCAGGACCAAGAGAGGGAATAACGCTATCTTCGTCGTTATCGACCGTCTTTCCACAGTGGCCCATTTCTTACCTGTTCGTGAGGGTATAACTGCTAGTCAGTTAGCAGATTTGTACATCTCCCGAATAGTGTCTCTCCATGGTGTTCCTTTGGAAATTAACTCGGATCGAGGAAGTCTTTTCACCTCTCGATTTTGGGAAAGTTTCCAAAATGCTATGGGAACCCGCCTTTCTTTTAGTACCGCTTTCCACCCTCAATCAAGTGGTCAAGTGGAACGCGTCAACCAGATTCTAGAAGACATGCTTCGAGCTTCTGTTATCTCATTCGGAATGGAGTGGGAGAAATGCCTTCCATTTGCCAAGTTTGCTTATAACAACAGCTATCAATCCAGCTTGGGCAAAGCCCCTTTTGAAGTTCTCTATGGACGAAGGTGTCGAACGCCTCTTAACTGGTCAGAAACCGGGGAAAGACAATTCTTTGGCCCGGATATGATTCAGGAAGCAGAAGAGCAAGTTCGCATCGTTCGTGAAAAGTTGAAAACAGCCCAATCTCATCAAAAGAGTCAATATGACCGAAAACATAAGGCTATGACTTTTGAGGTTGACGAGAAGGCTTACCTTCGGGTTACTCCTCTGAAGGGAACCCATCGCTTCGGTATCAAGGGCAAATTGGCTCCTCTTTACATTGGACCCTTTAGCATTCTCGCAAAACGAGGAGAAGTTGCCTACCAATTGGAACTACCTCCGCATCTCTCCAGAGTCCATGATGTCTTCCACATTTCTCAACTCAGGCGTTGCTTCTCGGATCCTATCCTTGGAGTGGACCACGAAACGCTTGATCTCCAAGATAATCTCACGTATCGAGAGTACCCCGTTCGTATCCTCGATCAAGCTGAGCGTACCACTCGACGTCATAATATCAAGTTTCTCAAGGTTCAATGGTCGCACCATTCTGAGAATGAAGCAACTTGGGAAAGGGAGGATCGTCTTCGACTCGAGTATCCCACCTTCTTCCCGGAGGAACCCAAATCTCAGGACGAGATTCTTTTGAGTGGGGGTGAGTTGTCACACCCTAGCTAGTTCATGCATTAGAGTGTTGCATCATGTCTACCATTTCATCAGAAACTTGAAATGGGGATGCCAGAACCCCCAGCCCCCTCTGAAAACAACTAGGGTTTACTAAAAATAATTTCAATGAACCTGAAATGCCCTTCTAAAATGTCCATCATTTTTGTCCTGGTTCAGAACCTCTGCCAAAAGTGATGCACAGTTTTCTAGGTCATCCTAAGGTGTTTGAGTTAATTCATAATTATTTGAATTTGGGCATTTTAAATTTATAAAATATTTCAAATTCTCAAATATCTCCAAACTAAAATGTTTCATGTTGGAAATAATCCAACTATGGACCAGAAGCAGTTTGGTGATTTTAGGAGTTGCCTAGGTATTTTTAATAATTCAACAAAGCTGCAGAATAATAGAAAAAGAAAAAAAACATAAAGGAAACTTACCTGGCGCCTGCAACCTAGCCCACCTGCCGGCCCAGCCCAGCGCCGCGCCAGTGAGCTGCTTGCCGGCCAGGCAGGCAGGCAGGTGCCCGACGGCGGCCGCAGCATGCGCCACGCAGCTGGCCATCGCCCTGCTTCAGCTCCTCGTCTCTCTGCTGGCTTGGATGAACTCCACGTCGAGCCGTGAACCCCCAGGACACCTCCATTCTCCCCCAACTCCTCTCCCTCGCTCTCCCACGCCATGGCCGACGCCATCGCCGCCACCCCCTCGCCGTAGCCACGCTCTCCGTCAACCCCACGCCACGCCACCGTGTCCAGGAGCTCCGCCACCCTCCTCTCCTTCGAGCAAGCCGAGCCCCGAGCGCTCGCATGCCCCGAAGCCACCGCACGGACCTCGACCGAACCGCCGTCGCCAGAGATCCCCTTCAACGCCGTCGCCGCATCAGCTCGTCCCCGACCCCGCCGGTGGCCTCTACGGGTGCTCTGTGAGCCTAGCTACCCCTCCTACTCTTCCCCTCTCGCCCCCGAGCCGTGTAGCCACCGCACGAAGATCACCCGCATGCACGCCGCGGATCTCGTCGCCGACGTGCTCCCGGCCATCCTCCGGCCACCTCTCGGTGTCCATCGCACTCACCACGCTGCGTTGAGTCCAACCGTGCACTTCCCGCACCTCACCGCACACCCTAGCCCCGAGTTCGCCTTCACCCGAACTCCGGTGGCCGCCTAGGTCGTCGCCGGCGCCAACTCCGGCCACCCCGACCCCAACTGACTCCACCAAGAGCCGCGGCTCGTCCTCAGCTCCACGTAGATGCCCTCCGCGCCCCATTTGGTGGCCGGAACGGCCAAAACCACTTCCGCCGCCGCGTCGGGCTCGCCGGCGGCTAAACGCCGGTGCAGCCGTTTTGACTTTGACCGCGGGTGGGCCCCGGTTGACTCTGTTGAGTCAATGACAGGTGGGGCCCCCTTCTGCTAATTATCCAAATTAGTTTAAACTAAATTAAATTAGTTAATTAGCCACTAACACCCTGGACCCACGCGTCAGGTTTGACCTGGACCGGGTCTGTTGACTTGCTGAGGTCAGCATGACCTCATGCTGACGCAGTAAACCTTTTTCTGGAATTAAAACAAATCTAAAATGATTTATAAATTCCAGAAAATAGTCCAAACTTTAAAAATTCATATAAATTCAACCGTAGCTCCAAATCAAACAAATTATATATGAAAAATGATCAGAAAAATCCAATCTATTCATCTGTACTAGTATCATGCATGTTTAAACAAGCTAACTTGGGGTTTAGTGCAGAACAAGATAAAACACTTTAAAGGGCCATTTATGAGTTTGAAATTTGAATCTTTGGTTCAAATTGATTCAAACCCATCTGGTTCTAGTTGCATTATCCCAACACACTCATGTTGCCATGTTTCATGCATGTATCATATTGTCGCACATTGTTTGGTGATAGTTGTGTATCGGTGTTCTTTGCGGCAGGTTCTGCCTCCGAGGAGTACCGTGATTACCCTAGCGAAGAACCGTATCCGTGCATCGATCCATCAGGCAAGCAACCAACCATTTGATCATATCGATACAATCCCATGTTCTCGCTCTTGCTCTCTTTTACTGCATTAAGACAACGCGTTTCAAACTGCTGTGTGCTATGGTAGTTGAACCCATTTCCTCTGCATGACCTGTCATTGCCACAGTAATTAGATGAAACCCACTAGAACGTGTAGGAATTGATTGAGCCATATGTGTGTGTTGTTCCTACCTTGCTATGCCTGCTATGCTTAGAGTCGTGTCAGGTCTGGTTCATCTGGGTGATGGGCTAGAGTGAAATGATCATGTCGGTAATGAGAGTGATGTTGTGAACACGATTGGTAAAGGTATCGATGAGAGGCCATGTAGGAGTACATGGTGGGTTGTTTCATTGAAGCCGACCTTAAGCACTGAGATCTGTATATGTGATTTAAGATACAGCTACTACCATGCATTGGGCCCTGAAATATGACCCCGCTCGACTTCTTATTCACCCTAGTCCTCTGTCCAGGAGTTGCAAGTAGTTTCTGGTGTTTGTAGCCTACTGGAGGCCGTGGACAGCGCTGACCGTAGGGGTGGGCTGTGATGCGGTAGGTACGTGGCCGGGAATACCGGGCACCCGTTAGGTGTCACGGAACCCTGTACACATCGTTCGGGGCCGTATGGGAAACCTCGGCCGGACTCCCTGCGGATGGAACCTGGATAGGCGATAAACCTGGACTAGAGACTTAGGTGTTTAGGTAGGTCGTGGTCTACACCCACGTCGGCTTTCGCTTGAAGTCTGCCGAGCACATGTCGTGTGCAGACGCTAAGTGGTGGAAACATGTATGAAGAAGTACACCCCTGCAGGGTTAACATGATCTATTCGAATAGCCGCGTCCGCGGTAAAGGACTACTTGGTTGCTTATACAGTTCATAGACAAGTAAACTGGATACTACTAAAAGCCTCAAGATAAGCATGAGTGCCGAGGATGGCCCTCCGTAGGAAGACGGAGGTGGATTCTCGGTAGTGTATTGAAGTGGTGAGTAGTGGACTCGTGTGCGCAAAACCATTTCAAGTTGAAGTCTCGTAGGATAGTTTAGCCAAGAGTCAAAGCTGGCTTGCTGCAATAACTCCACCAACCCTTCTTGATAATGTGCATGTATGTAGTATCTAATGTAAGTCTTGCTGAGTACCTTTGTACTCATGTTGCTATAATTTACATTTTTACAGAAGACGCTGCAACCCCTTTTGATGGGTTCTTCGTAGACGTTGACATCGACGAGTAGACTAAGGCCCAGGTGGTAATCCTGAGCTTGTGAAGGTCCACATAGTATAGCTAGGCTTTCCAAGCCTCTTTTATTTTACTAGTTGTCTGTACTCAGACAAGTTACTTCCGCTGCTGGTTTGTATGACTGTATGATTTGAATGTGGGTCGTGTGACCCGTACTTGTATGTAAGTTATGTATGGCTCTCTGAGCCTTTAAATAAAGTACTTGTATCGTAGAGTCATGTTGTGATGCCTTGTTGTATTTGCACATATCGAGCATATTGTGTGTATGATTGAAATGCTTGGTATGTGTGGGATCTGACTATCTAGTTGTTTATCTTTAGTAGCCTCTCTTACCGGGAAATGTCTCCTAGTGTTTCCATTGAGCCATGGTAGCTTGCTACTGCTCCGGAACACTTAGGCTGGCCGGCATGTGTCCTTCTTCGTTCCTGTGTCTGTCCCTTCGGGGAAATGTCACGCATTGAGTACCGGAGCCCTGTTAGCCCGCTACAGCCCGGTTTACCGGAGTCCTGCTAGCCCAGTGCTACAGCCCAGACCCACTTGCTGATGACCGACACGTTCGATGCTGGGTCATGGATGCCTGTCCCTGTAAGTCTGTGCCACTTTGGGATTACGACTAGTCATGTCAGCCCGGGCTCCTTATCATATGGATGCTAGCGACATCATCATATACGTGAGCCAAAAGGTGCAAACGGTCCCGGGCAAAGGTAAGGCGACACCCGTGGGAATACCGTGCGTGAGGCCGCAAAGTGATATGAGGTGTTACAGGCTAGATCGATGTGACATTGAGTCGGGGTCCTGACAACTATCTTCAGAAGTGCCAGGCAAGCAAAACCCCCTTGTTCATTCCGATACAATCCCACTCTCTCGCTCCTGCTCTCTTTTACTGCATTAGGATAACAACGATTCAACTGTTACATGATGCGGAGTTGAACCCCTTTCCTCTGCATGACCTGTCATTGCCACAGTAAAGAGATGAAACCCACTAGCATGAGTAGGAGTTGTTTGAGCCCTAATGTGCCTACTCATTCATGCTTGTTTGTCATGCCTGCTATTGCTTAGAGTTGTGTCAGGTCTGATTCATCAGGGATGAATTGGAGGTGTGTGAACATGTCCTACTGTGTGTGAGCTAAGTGTGTGAACACGATTTGGTAAAGGTAGCGGTGAGAGGCCATGTAGGAGTACATGGTGGGTTGTCTCATTGAAACCGTCCTCAGGAACTGAGTTCTGTGTTTGTGATCCATGAACAGTTACTACCACACATTGGGTTCCGGTAACTCGACCCCTCTCGACTTATTAATCAACATGATCTCTGTCCAGGAGTTGCAACTAGTTTCTGGTGTTTGTAGGTAGTGTTAGTAGTCTACCAAGTGGCACCCGGTACAGGTGGGCTTGGGACAGACTAGGCACAGTGGCACGGTGTACCAAGTGGCACCCGGATGGTGGGCTTGGGAACCCTGCTCACATTGTTTGGGGCCGTGAGCGACACCCCGGCCGGATCTCCTTGCAGATGGAACCCGAATAGACGATAAACCTGGACGAGAGACTTGTGTGGTTAGTCAGGTCGTGGCCGACTCCCTCGCCAGGCTTCCGCTTGAAGGTTGCCGAGATACACGACGTGTACATGGTGGTAAGTGGCGAGAGCGTGTGTGAAGAAGTACACCCCTGCAGGGTTAATATGATCTATTCGAATAGCCGTGTCCGCGGAAAAGGACTTCTGGGTTGCCTGTACAGTTCATAGACAAGTGAAAGTGGATACTCTAAAATATGCAAGATAAGCGTGAGTGCTATGGATGGCGTTCTCGTAGGGAGACGGGAGCGGATCCATAGTGGTGTATTGATATGGTGAATATGTGGACTCGTATGCGCCACCTCAAAAGAGTTACTTGCAGTCGTAGTTCAGGATAGCCACTGAGTCAAAGCTGGCTTGCTGCAGTTAAACTCCACCACCCCCTTTGTTGATAATGATGCATATGTAGATAGTTCTGATGTAAGTCTTGCTGGGTACATTTGTACTCACGTTTGCCTATTTTATGTTTTTGCAGAGAGACTTCCGTCTCACTAGTAGTACCGTGTGGACTTCGACGTTTACCTTGTTACCTCAGCTACGATCTTGTGCCCTCGGCAGGATCTGGTAGATAGTCAGGCTTCTCAGCCTTTTTCATTTGTAGATGTCTATACTCAGACATGTTAAGCTTCCGCTTGTGCTTTGACTTGTATGCTCTGAATGTTGGGTCGTGAGACCCATGTTTGTAATATCTCGCTCCTTGGAGCCTATTGAATAAAATACTTGAGTTGTAGAGTCATGTTGTGATGCCATGTTGTATATGCACATATCAAGCATATTGTGTGTATGTTATTGAAATGCTTGGTATGTGTGGGATCTGACTATCTAGTTGTTTATCCTTAGTAGCCTCTCTTACCGGCAAAATGTCTCCTAGTGCTTCCACTGAGCCATGGTAGCTTGCTACTGCTCCGGAACACTTAGGCTGGCCGGCATGTGTCCTTCTTCGTTCCTGTGTCTGTCCCCTCGGGGAAATGTCACGCGATGAATACCGGAGTCCTGTTAGCCCGCTACAACCCGGTTCACCGGAGTCCTGCTAGCCCAGTGCTACAGCCTGGATTCACTCGCTGATGACTAACACGTTCGATGCTGGGTCATGGATGCCTGTCCCTGTAAGTTTGTGCCACTTTGGGTTTACGACTAGCCATGTCAGCCCGGGCTCCTTATCATATGGATGCTAGTGACACTATCATATACGTGTGCCAAAAGGCACAAACGGTCCCGGGCAAAGGTAAGGCGACACCCGTGGGAATACCGTGCGTGAGGCCGCAAAGTGATATGAGGTGTTACATGCTAGATCGATGTGGCATTGAGTCGGGGTCCTGACAAACCAGGTGCCTCCTGCGGTGGATTCGATCGGGTCTTTCTGGTGGAAAGACATTCTCAAACTAACGCCCATTTATAGGGGGATCACCCGTGTCCAAGTGGTTGACGGATTGACCACGCTGCTCTGGAAGGATTTGTGGTCCAATGATGTGCTCCAATCTTCACACCCACGTGCCTTTTCTTTTGCTCTGCATGAGGACATAACGGTCGCTGACTTCTGGGCCAACACTGAGCTGCATGAAACCTTTCACCTACCGCTGTCTGCTCGTGCTCTTAATGAGGTGCGGGATGTCCAGCGTGCAACATCCCACATACACCCATCAACGACAATATCTGATGTTTTGCACTACATCTGGGGTGCAACCGAGTATAGACCGAAAGATTATTATAACAACTTCTTCCGTGACGCAACAGCTCATCCCTCTGTTAGGCGCCTTTGGAAATCAAATTGTACAATGAAAATCAAAGTATTTGGATGGTTTCTGCTGCAAGACAGGTTGAACACTCGTGACATGCTGAGGAGAAGACATTATGATAATGGGGATGATTTCACGTGCCTCCTTTGCGGGCGAAACATTCAGGAGACTCTTGAACATATGATCTTAACTTGCCAGTTTAGTGAAGGGTGTTGGGCCAAGATAGGTGTTGACTGGCCTGATTTTCATAATAGGTTTGTGGCGCTGCAGAACGCACAAACCATTTGGCCCAATCCTTTCTTCATCGAAACGTTCTACACTGCTGCCTGGAGTCTGTGGAAAGAAAGAAATAATAAGCACTTCAGAGGTGTAGCCCCAAGCATTACATCATGGTTTCAGCGTTTCAAAGAGGACTTGGGGCTCTTGCAACATAGAGTAAAAGGTGCGCGCAGGGCTGCCCTGCTTTCATACTGTGACACACTTAGTTGAGTCCTTCTTTTACTTTTGTACTCTGTTAGCTTACATAGAGCCAAAAAACAGTGTGTGAGTAGTGATCATGGCATAGCTGACCACCCCCCTATTGGTGACACCAGTAGTGAGGGTGGGATGTGATGCAAGTGATATATCTATGTAAACATCCCATTTATATGGATATATGAAAGATATGTAGTGGGAGTTCTCTCCCACTGTCAAGTTCCTCAAAAAAAACGACTCCCCCCCGGGGCTGCACCGTCAAGAAGAAGGACAAGATTGTGGGAGCAATCTTCCCGCTCGAGGGCTTAGCTGTAGTCCAGTACTCGCCTAAGTTCGAAAAATCCCACCGAGTGGTGAGCAATCCTCCCACTCAGAGTCTTAGTTGCAGTCCAGTACTCGCCTAAGTTTGAAAAATCCTACCGAGTGGTGAGTAATCCTCCCACTCGGGGGCTTAGCTGCAGTCCAGTACTCGCCTAAGTTTGAAAAATCCTACCGAGTGGTGAGCAATCCTCCCACTTGGGGGCTTAGCTGCAGTCTAGTACTCGCCTAAGTTTGAAAAATCCTACCGAGTGGTGAGCAATCCTCCCACTCGGGGGCTTAGCCGCAGTCCAGTACTCTCCTAAGTTTGAAAAATCCTACCGAGTGGTGAGCAATCCTCCCACTCGGGGGCTTAGCTGCAGTCCAGTACTCGCCTAAGTTTGTAAAATCGTCCCAAGTGAAAACTGATTTTCTCGCTCGGGGACTTAGCCATGTGCTCCATCTTAATCCACAAGGATAGCAAAGTGCGGGTCCACCACGACCCCCACTTCAGAGTTGCACCATCAAGAATAAGGACGAGATTGAGCGTGTCGCCAAGGCAAGCCACTTTCAGGAACGTCAAGTCCATTGCTGAAAGCCTCGTTGATAAGCTGACCAG
>NC_041383.1:572701998-572730645 GCF_002162155.2 Triticum dicoccoides | reverse complement strand
TGCACCGTCAAGAAGAAGGACGAGATTGTGCGCACTGTCAAAGGCCCATACAACGACTGGTGCCAAGGCAAACTGCTGATAGGAACGTCAAGACCATTGTTGAGTGCCTTGCTGATGAGCTGATCAATGCTACTCAAGGCTCGTCCAACTGGTCGATTGCTGATTCTTCTTCAGAAGCTGCATCGAACGAACAGAAACCAATCCGAGGGAAGAACGAGTTTCACTCGAAGATAAAAGCAACATATTCAAAGATAAATCCAAAGGTTCCTAACTGCAGATTAAAGTACTCGGACGTTAGGTCGAAGGAGTTTTAACGATTACGAAATCACTCGGCATTCCGAGGCAAATAAGGGTGAAGCATAATGTTTTTCAGTCACTCGGCGGGAGAAGGACTGGCTGGATCGCAGAAGCTGTCAAGGTCGATGCTGTCGGCAATACGAGTGGCTGCCTCGAGGGAGGTGTCCATGAAGGACTAGAAGGAGTGCTTCTTAGTATTCGTTACCTTGAGGGCCGCCAACTTGTCTTCTTTAGCCTCCTTGTAGTGCACCCGAACCAATGACAAGGCAACATCAGCACCACAGCGAGCAGAGGACTTCTTCCATTCTTGCACTCGGCCAGGAATCTGATTGACTCGAGTCATCAGCGACTCGAGGTCTTGAGAGAGTTCCACCCGAGGCCAGAGTTCGACATCCGCTCAGGTCATCGCCGCCTTCAGTCGAGCCAGATAGGCAACTGCACCATCTAAGCGTGATTCCAGTCGCAGCAGGTTCATCGCAATGTCATCTTTCATGGGACAATTGATGGGGTCGAAACATGTCTCGACCCGCCCGGTTTCAGCTTCAAAGTCCTAACAAAGTTTTGTTCCATCACGAAAAACAATGAGTCGACAATATTACAACAAACTTCAGTCGACGACAATTAAGCAGTCGAATGACCATACCTTCAAGCTTCAGGACTCGTTTCGCGGCAAGTTGTTCCAGATAGGACTCTAGCTTGTCTGTCTTGGTCCTGAGGCCGCCAACTTCAGTGGTCAGGTTCTCCTTATCCTTCTTCAGTTGCTCGACTTCTCGATTAGCTTCCGAGATGGCGATCTTCAACTTCACGTTCTCCTCCTCCAATTTGCCGACTGAAGCCAGCTTCTGGTCCACAAGCGTCGTCTTATCACGTGCTTCCTTCTGAGCAGCAGCAAGGTCCAGGTCCTTCTTCTCCAAAGCCTCCTTCATTCTCTCTAAAGAAACAACACTCTTCAGACGAGCCTGAAGTTGGTGGTTTTCACTACACACATCTGCTTGTGTGAAGTCACTCGGTTCAAAGAGACTGAAAGAAAAAGCGGTGGAAAGTGTGAGCTATTAAGCGGACAAGACAATCGAATGTTTACCTCCCATGATGGCCGTCTCTTGTTGAGCAGTCTTGAGATTCTTCTTTGCGAGTTCAAGGTCAAGTTCAACGCTGATATGCTTCTTCTTTAACTCGGAAAGTCGAGCTCCAAGATCACAAGACCTCTGCAGCAGCAAGAGAAATATGTCAGTCGATAGAAATAAGAGACAGTGACAGTGAAAAGTTACTCTAAGACTACTGCCAAATCAAATATTAAATAGTAGTCTCGGGGACTACACCCAGTGGGTGCACTTAGCGTGTCCCCACTGGTTCAGATCAATAGTCAGGAGGGTCTGCCCAACCTGAGTCCAAAAAAAAGAGAAGAGAGAGAGTAGATTCTAAGACCTCAGCCGACTGCCAGCAGTCGACCGTGGTCTCGGGGACTACACCCAGTGGGTGCACTTGGCGTGCCCCCACTGATCAAGACAGTTTACTGAGATTCAACTCGAGTCGAGTGGAGTGGAAGATTTCCTAAGCTCCAAACAAAGGCACACCCCAGTGGGTGATCGGATATAAAACAACATTCAAAAGTTCAATCGGAGTTTTGCTGACCTGAACATTGGTCTGAAGGGCAGTGCTGGCGTTGTAAGCCACCTGACTAGCCTTGTGCATCACCTTCACTAGCTCCATGACAAGGTTCACCTGGCGAAGAGCTTCCCTGGCAGCACTCAGCGAGTAATCTGGTGTCTGATGCGCGGAAAAGAGTGATGGCTCCAAGGCAGTCGAAGTGGTTACTGGGTCAGACGCGTGAGGTTGCACTAGAGAGGCAGGAGTCTGTGCAGTTGATCCCAATGGGCGATCAGTCGTCAGCGGTTTGGCAAATGTGACGTTGATCCGAACCGGCTCTCGAGAATGTTCGACCACTGCCTCAAGCGCCGGCGTCGATTGAGGGACTTGAATTTCAAACCTCCTCCTGCTTGAGCTTCCACTCTTCTTCCTCCTCTCCTGTAGAGGCGCTTCTTCTTATTCATCATCAGGGAGCACGACGATCTCTTGCGGAACTACAGAAAGGGAGAAACATTAGAAATTCAGCCGATTGACGACTCACTCGACTAAATGAAACCTGGTCGAACGGATTTACCAGCCCGAGAGGTGGCCTCCTCGTCTCCTGGTGGCTTATCGATATCCATGTCAGTAGCAACAGAGGTGGGGCTAGAAAGATACATGATCCAATTGGTCAGAACGGAAATTTCAGTCGGTCTGCATAAACACAAGTGTGATACTCACCCCGAAGCCACGGGGACGTCCATCTTGATCCATGGCAAAGTCTTCCGAGCGTTGGGAGGAGCCACCTTGGGCTGCTTGGTGACCTTCTCCGTCGGCTCCGGAGTTGACGTCCGAGTGCGCTTCTGAGCGTGGACACTCAGAGCACGTTCTTCCCGTGCCCGCCTGCCGGGTCATGTTGCTGCTCGGACCGGCGCTCGGAACGCGGTAGCGAGTCAACTTCTTCCTCGTCGTCCGATTCATCGCTCTCCTCCTCCTCCTCTTCGTCTAAAGACTCCCAGTCGCCACTCTCTTCTGCGCTGGCCTCTCCCTCCTGGCCCTGCTCCAGAGCTTGTTCGCCGTTGGGCATCGAATACATCTCAGTAAAAACCTACAAGACAAAAAGTCAAGTAAAAGTCAATCGACATCAAGTACAGTCGGAACATATACGCGAGGCAGTCAGAATAAAAGAGCATACCTTGTCGGGCGGGTTGTCATCTCTGAAGGGGATGACTCGCCTGGATCCCCTAGGGTTGTCCTGATTTCCTGTGATACTCTTCAACGGTCTTGGACGGCACTTCCTCTGGGTGGACCCGAGCGGTGTCTTCAGGTCCGGAGTACAACCACATAGGATGATCACAAGCCTGAAGAGGCTGGATGCGTCGACTGAGGAACACTTCCAGCAGGTCCAGGCTGGTGACACCCTCATTGATAAGTTGGACAACTTTCTCCACCAACATCTTCGTCTCCATGTTCTCAGCAGGAGTCACTTTGAGTGGAGAAGGAGTCTGAACACGGTCGAATGTGAAATGGGGAAGGCCAGTCGACTGACCTGGAGCTGCGACATCCTGGCAGTAGAACCAGGCCGACTGCCAGCCTCTAACTGATTCAGGGAGAGTCATAGCAGGGAAAGAACTCCTATGCCTTTTCTGAATACCTGAACCCCCACACATCTGGATGACATGGGTCTTTGAGTCACTTGACTTTGCTTTTTTGACCGACTGGGATCGGATGGTGAAGATATGTTTGAAAAGACCCTAGTGCGGTCGACACCCCAAGAAGTTTTCACACATCGACACAAACGCGGCCATATACGTGATGGTGTTGGGAGAAAAATGGTGGAGTTGAGCACCGAAGAAATTCAGGAATCCCCGGAAGAAGGGGTGCGGAGGGAGCGAAAAAACCCGGTCGACGTGGGTGGCGAGCAGTACACGCTCACCCGGTCAAGGTTGCGGCTCCATCTCCCCCTCCAGCAGCCTTGCCGCTCCCTTGGCGATCAGTCCGGACTCCGCCAGCTCGTCCAGATCTTCTTGCCGAAGCCAAGACCGGATCCAATCGCCCTGGATCCAGCCCGGTGGCAGCCCCGCGCGCGATGACGACCCGTGGTTCTGCTTCTTGCCTTTCGCCGCCCCCGTCGCCTTCTTTGCACACTCTAGCGCCGTCGTCTTGTCCTTCACCATGGCGACAGAGCGGCAGCGTCAAGAGCAGAAGAGCTAGGCGCGGTAGAGAAGCGGAGGAAGAATAAGGAGAAGCAGGCGTGCACAGTGCAGACGCCTCGGCCCCGTCGCCTTATAAAGGGTTGCTTCCGAGTGACTGACGCGTGGGACTAGGCAATCCTGTCAAATCCCACAACAGTTGCGCACAACGTCGTGGTGAAAAAGGAGGTGCAGAAATCGAGGCATCACTGTTTATCCACTCCGCCCACTTCGGTGCTCCCCGTCCCACGTGCTTCCCCGAAATTTCATATCCCACAAAATCCGAGATACACATCAGTCAATCATGCCCAAGATCCTGCACTCTAATATAGCACTCGGCAGACGATGCCACAAGTTCAGCCGACAACTCTCTGAATGAATCAAGGAAGCTGAGTCGACGCTGAAGTACCAACGTGAGTTTTCCATCTTGCAGGAAACGCTCGCGAAGGTGCAAAGCTCAGAACAAGTTCAACTTCAACCTACTTTCCACTCGAACCTTAATCCATTCGGGGGCTACTGATGAGGATACAGACCTGGGGTAGTGTCATAGGCCTGACCTATACGTCCTACCCAAGGTCACTACCCTAGAAGATAAGAAGTCCAAGAGGTAGCAAGAGACCCCCAGTCAAAGATGTTGAGTGCAATCCACTCGACAGTCATGTCACTCGGGAGTCCTCCTACCTACTGTCACTCGACCAGCCAGGGAATCGCTCGACCTACCGAAGACTAGGAGTCACTCAGCATTACAACGGGCAGGCATTCACTCCGTAGTCTTTAAGGTCATTAACAACACTTAAGGCTGGCGTTACCAGTAACGCCCCCACTTTATGTACATTAAGTCTCTTGTAATGGAGGACAGTGGGGGTCCTCGTGTACTCTATATAAGCCACCCCCTCCTCTGGCACAAGGGTTCGCACCCCCTGTAACATCACACGCATATAATCCAATCGACCGCCTTCGGGCACCGAGACGTAGGGCTATTACTTCCACCGAGAAGGGCCTGAACTCATAAACCTCGTGTGTACACCTTCACCATAGCTGAGATGTTGCCTCTCCATACCTACCCCCCTTTCTACTGCCTGTCTTAGAACCACGATAGCTGCCACCTCGCGCGCCCTAGTGGCTGCGAGGTGGCCCTCCAGGATCTCCTTGGCCTGGAGGGACACGAGCTGCTCTAAAGCCGGACCCTTCTCACCATGGAAAACTATGGCCGAATCTGCCGCGACCTTGGCCAAATGGCCAAGGGGAACACCCGCAAGAACAGAAAAAGACTCGACGCAGAAATCATTAGAATCATGGCAATGAGCCTGGGAGTCGGACGGACCTGTGTCAAGGTTGCGGATGGCGGCGCGACGTGATGCCTTCTCCACCACGGTCGGCGAGGCCCCCGTCGTCCGCGGGGACGCCCCCAGCCGAGCACTCTTTCGGGCCGAGGAGACCGGGGTAGAGGCCGAGCGGTGGCGCCCCTTGACTTGGGAGGCCTGGAGGACGCAGGAGAAGAAGCCACCTCAGGGGCCGGCTCTAGAGCGGCCGGAGCCACCGGGACCTCCGGGGACAACACCGGAGAGACGAGCCAAGGGGAGGATGGAGGGCGAACCTCCATGCTACCTCGACTAACCCCACTCCCCTCCTCATCAGAGAGCGACAACGGAGGAAGGAAGGGAGGAGGGAGAGTAGCACCAGGGGGAGGGTGGCCGCCTCGTCGAGCATGGCTGCAATCGCCGCGATGTCCTCGGCCTCCTCCTCGGCCTCGGGGTCGAGGCCGTCGAGCCCCGACCCGTGGGTGGACGAGGGGTGAGATGAGCAACCTGGAGGGGGGTCATCCTCAGGATCAGACGAGTCGCCATCGGAGGCCTCAAAGCGATGGGAACCGCTGCGAGGGTCCTGAGGGGCCACACCCCCACTGCCAGGGCCCGGCGTAGGATCATCAGGTCCCCCACCCTCCAGGTTGAGGAGATCATCGGGAGGCCCACCCTCAACCGTGATGCGAAGGTCGTAGCCTGCGTCGTTGAAGAGCACCCGAATCATCGTCTTGAGCTTGGAAGGGTCTGGAGACTTGATCTGCACCCGAACAGCCGAGCCCGTGGAGAGAGAGGCGTCGTCGACCTCCAAAACCTTGCCCAACAAGCGGGACAGGCCATGGATGACTCTCTCCACCCTGGCAGCTGGCGGGAGCCCACGGATCTGCACCCACACCATGGAGAGAGAGGCCTGATACG
This sequence comes from Triticum dicoccoides, assembly GCF_002162155.2. Classification (NCBI taxonomy): domain Eukaryota; kingdom Viridiplantae; phylum Streptophyta; class Magnoliopsida; order Poales; family Poaceae; genus Triticum; species Triticum dicoccoides. The sequence continues at coordinate 572,724,371 of NC_041383.1, read as the reverse complement.
TCTCCAACGTATCTATAATTTTTGATTGTTCCATACTATTATATTACCCCTTTCGGATGTTTATGGCTTTATTTTTATCATTTTTGGACTAACCTACTAATCGGAGGCCCAGCCCGTATTGCTGTTTTTTGCCTATTTCAGTATTTCGAAGAAAAGGAATATGAAACAGAGTCCAAACGGGATGAAACCTTCGGGAGCGTGATTTTTGGAACGAACGTGATCCAGAGAACTTGGAGTGCAAGTCAAGAAGAGAACGAGGCGGCCAGGAGATAGCAGGGCGCGCCCCCTGTCTCCTGGGCCCCACAGGCGGCCACCGACGTACTCTTCCTCCTATATACATACGTACCTTGAAAACATCCGGGGAGCCAACAAAAAACAATTTCCACCACCGTAACCATCTGTATCCGCGAGATCCCTTCTTGGAGCCTTCGCCGGCACTCCTCCGGAGGGGGAATCGACCATGGAGGGGTTCTACATCAACACCATAGCCCCTCTGATGAGTTGTGAGTAGTTTACCACAGACCTTCGGGTCCATAGTTATTAGCTAGATGTCTTCTTCTCTCTTTTTGGATCTCAGTACTATGTTCTCCCCCTCTCTTGTGGAGATCTATTTGATGTAAACTCTTTTTGCGGTGTGTTTGTAGAGATCCGATGAATTGTGGGTTTATGATCAAGTTTATCTATGAGAAATATTTGAATCTTCTCTGAATTCTTTTATGTATGATTGAGTTATCTTTGCAAGTCTCTTCGAATTATCAGTTTGGTTTGGCCTACTAGATTGATCTTTCTTGCCATGGGAGAAGTGCTTAGCTTTGGGTTCAATCTTGCGGTGTCCTTACCCAATGACAGAAAGGGTTGCAAGGCACGTATTGTATTGTTGCCATCGAGGATAAAAAGATGGGGTTTATATCATATTGCTTGAGTTTATCCCTCTACATCATGTCATCTTTCTTAATGCGCTACTCTGTTCTTATGAACTTAATACTCTAGATGCATGCTGGATAGCGGTTGATGTGTGGAGTAATAGTAGTAGATGCAGGCAGGAGTCGGTCTACTTGTCGCGAACGTGATGCCTATATACATGATCATGCCTAGATAATCTCATAATTATTCGCTTTTCTATCAATTGCTCGATAGTAATTTGTTCACGCACCGTAATACTTATGCTATCTTGAGAGAAGCCACTAGTGAAACCTATGGCCCCTGGGTCTATATTTTATCATATAAGCTTTCTATCTACTTTTATTTGCATCTTTACTTTTTGCATCTATATTATAAAATACCAAAAATATATTTATCTTATCATATTATCTCTATCAGATCTCACTTTCGCAAGTGGCCGTGAAGGGATTGACAACCCCTTTATTGCGTTGGTTGCGAGTTCTTTCTTTGTTTGTGTAGGTGCGTGGGACTTTTGAGGAGCCTCCTACTGGATTGATACCTTGGTTCTCCAAAACTGAGGGAAATACTTACGCTACTTTGCTGCATCACCATTTCCTCTTCAAGGAAAACCAACGCAAGCTCAAGACGTAGCAAGAAGGATTTCTGGCGCCGTTGCCGGGGAGGTCTTCGCTCAAGTCAAGACATACCAAGTACCCAACACAAACTCATCTCCCTCGCATTTACATTATTTGCCATATGCCTCTTGTTTTCCTCTCCCCCACTTCACCCTTGCCGTTTTATTTGCCCTCTCTTTCCCAATCTTCTCCTCTCTTTTTCGCTTGCCTTTTTTTGTTTGCTTGTGTGTTGGATTACTTGTTGCCATGGTGCAAGATAATACCAAATTGTGTGATTTTTCCAATACCAATAATAATGATTTCCTTAGTACTCCGATTGCTCCTCTTAATGATGTTGAGTCTTGTGAAATCAATACTGCTTTGCTGAATCTTGTTATGAAAGATCAATTTGCCGGCCTTCCTAGTGAAGATGCCGCTACTCATCTAAACAACTTTGTTGATTTGTGTGATATGCAAAAGAAGAAAGATACGGATAATGATATTGTTAAATTGAAGTTATTTCCATTTTCACTTAGAGATCGTGCTAAAGTTTGGTTTTCGTCTTTGCCTAAAAATAGTATTGATTCTTGGAACAAGTGCAAAGATGCTTTTATCTCTAAGTATTTTCCTCCCGCTAAGATTATCAATCTTAGGAAGGACATTATGAATTTTAAACAACTTGATCATGAGCATGTTGCCCAATATTGGGAAAGAATGAAATTGATGATTCGCAATTGCCCTACTCATGGTTTGAATTTATGGATGATCATACAAAAACTTTATGCCGGTTTGAACTTTGCTTCTAGAAATCTTTTAGATTCGGTCGCAGGAGGCACATTTATGGAAATCACGTTAGGAGATGCTACAAAACTTCTTGATAATATTATGGCTAATTATTCTCAATGGCACGCGGAAAGATCTTCTAGTAAAAAAGTGCATGCTATAGAAGAAATCAATGTTTTGAGTGGAAAGATGGATGAACTTATGAAGTTGTTTGCTACTAAAAATACTCCTCTTGATCCCAATGATATGCCTTTGTCTACTTTGATTGAGAATAATAATGAATCTATGGATGTGAATTTTGTTGGTAGGAATAGTTTTGGAAACAAAGCTTATAGAGGAAACTTTAATTCTAGACCGTTCCCTAGTAATTCCTCTAATAATTATGGAAATTCCTACAATAATTCTTATGGTAATTTTAATAAGATTCCCTATGATTTTGAGAATAGTGTGAAAGAATTTATGATTTCTCAAAAGAAATTTAAAGCTTTGCTTGAAGAAAAATTTCTCAAAGTTGATGATTTGGCTAGGAACGTTGATAGACTTTTGCTTGATGTTGATTCTCTTAAACTTAGATCTACTCCTCCTAAGCATGATATCAATGAGTCTCTCAAAGCTATTAGAATTTCCATTGATGAGTGCAAGTAAAGAACCGCTAGATTGCGTGCTAAGAAAGATTGCTTTGTAAAGGCGTGTTCTTCTAGTTTCAATGAAAATAATGATGAAGATCTTAAAGTTATTGATGTGTCTCCTATTAGATCTGTGTTTTGCAATATGAATCTTGATAATAATGGGACTGGAGAAGAGACAACTTTAGTTAGAAGGTGTCCCAAGAATTCGGAGTTTTTAGATCTTGATGCTAAATTTGGTAAAAGTGGGATTGGAGAGGTCATGACTTTAAATAGCATTGAACCCACTATCTCGGATTTCAAGGAATTTGATTATGATAACTGTTCTTTAGAAGGTTGTATTTCCTTGTTACAATCCGTTGTTAATTCTCCTCATGCTTATAGTCAAAATAAAGCTTTTACCAAACATATCGTTGATGCCTTGATGCAATCCTATGATGAAAAACTTAATTTGGAAGTTTCTATACCTAGAAAACTTAATGATGAGTGGGAACCTACGATAAAGATTAAAATTAAAGATCATGATTGTTTTGCTTTGTGTGATTTGGGTGCTAGTGTTTCCACGATTCCGAAAACTTTATATGATATTCTAGGTTTCCATGATCTTGATGATTGCTCTTTAAATTTGCACCTTGCGGATTCCACCATTAAAAAGCCAATGGGAAGGATCAATGATGTCCTCATTGTCGCAAATAGAAATTTGGTGCCCGTAGATTTTATCGTTCTTGATATAGATTGCAATCTTTCTTGCCCTATTATTCTTGGTAGACCTTTCCTTAGAACGATTGGTGCGATTATTGATACGAAGGAAGGGAATATTAGATTCCAATTTCCATTAAAGAAAGGCATGGAGAACTTTCCAAGAAAGAAAGTAAAATTACCTTATGAATCTATCATTCGAGCTACTTATGAATTGAGTGCCAAAGATGGCACTACTTAGATCTATCTTCGCTCTTATGCCTAGCTAGGGGCGTTAAACGATAGCGCTAGTTGGGAGGCAACCCAATTTTGTTTGTGTTTTTTGTTTTTGTTTCTGTTTAACAATAAATTTTTCATCTACCTTATTTTTAGATGTGTTTTATCTTTTAATTAGTGTTTGTGCCAAGTAGAACCTATAGGATAACCTATGATGATAGTTAATTTGATTCTGCTGAAAAACAGAAACTTTGCGTGCACGGACTTAGTTTTGTTAAATCACATAAACGTGATTTTGCATTGATTATTTTTTATTCTGATCAATAGACAAATTTTCCAGGACGTCCTATTTTGGTAGGATTTTTAGAGTTCCAGAAGTTTTCGTTAGTTACAGATTGCTACAGACTGTTCTGTTTTTGACAGATTCTGTTTTTCGTGTGCTGTTTGCTTATTTTGATGCATCTATGGCTAGTAAAATAGTTTATAAACCATAGAGAAGTTGGAATAAAGTAGGTTTAGCACCAAAATAAATAAAGAATGAGTTCATTACAGTACCTTATGTGGTGGTTTTGTTTTCTTTCACTAACGGAGCTTATAAGATTTCCTGTTGAGTTTTGTGTTGTGAAGTTTTCAAGTTTTGGGTAAAGCTTTGATGGACTATGGAATAAGGAGTGGCAAAATCCTAAGCTTGGGGATGCCCATGGAACCCCAAGATATTCAAGAATAGCCAAAAGCCTAAGCTTGGGGATGCCCCGGGAACGCATCCCCTCTTTCGTCTTCGTTCATTGGTAACTTTACTTGGAGCTATATTTTTATTCGCCACATGATATGTGTTTTGCTTGGAGCGTCGTGTATTATGTTAGTCTTTGATTTATAGTTTACCACAATCATCCTTGTTGTACACACTTTTTGCGAGAAGCCTATTTGATTAGAATTTGCTAGAATATGCTATGTGCTTCACTTATATCTTTTGAGCTTAATAGTTTTTGCCCTAGTGCTTCACTTATATCTTTTAGAGCACGGCGGTGGCTTAATTTTGTAGAAATTGCTAGTCTCTCATGCTTCACTTATATTATTTTGAGAGTCTTTTAGAACAGCATGGTATTTGTTGTGGTTATAAAATTGGTCCTAGAATGGTAGGCATCGACGCTGGGTATAATAAAAACTATCATAGGAAGTGAATTGGATGCTATGATCAATTTGATACTGGATAATTGTTTTGAGATATGGAGGTAGTGATATTAAAGTCATGCTAGTTGGGTGATTATGAATTTAAAGAATGCTTGTGTTGAAGCTAGCAAGTCCCGTAGCTTGCTGATGTCTACTACACAACCTTCTTCTTGTAGACGTTGTTGGGCCTGCAAGTGCACAGGTTTGTAGGACAGTAGCAAATTTCCCTCAAGTGGATGACCTAAGGTTTATCAATCCGTAGGAGGCGTAGGATGAAGATGGTCTCTCTCAAACAACCCTGCAACCAAATAACAAAAAGTCTCTTGTGTCCCCAACACACCCAATACAATGGTAAATTGTATAGGTGCACTAGTTCGGCGAAGAGATGAAGATACAAGTGCAAAATAGATAGTAGATATAGGTTTTTGTAATCTAAAATAATAAAAACAGCAAGGTAGCGAGCGGTAAAAGTGAGCGTAAATGGTATTGCAATGATAGGAAACAAGGCCTAGGGTTCATACTTTCACTAGTGCAAGTTCTCTCAACAATAATAACATAGATAGAACATATGACAAGCCCTCAACATGCAACAAAGAGTCACTCCAAAGACACTAATAGCAAAGAACAAACGTAGAGATTATGGTCGGGTACGAAACCACCACAAAGCTATTCTTTCGGATCGATCTATAAAAGAGTTCGTACTAGAATAACACCTTAAGACACAAATCAACCAAAACCCTAATGTCACCTAGATACTCCATTGTCACCTCAAGTATCCGTGGGCATGATTATACGATATGCATCACACAATCTCAGATTCATCCAACCAACATAAAAGTACTTCAAAGAGTTCCCCAAACCTACTACCGGAGAGTCAAGAACGTGTGCCAACCCCTATGCATGGGTTCCCAAGTGTCACGAAACCCGCAAGTTGATCACCAAAACATACATCAAGTGGCACATGATATCCCATTGTCACCACAGATAATCACAGCAAGACATACATCAAGTGTTCATAAAAGACTCAATCTGATAAGGTAACTTCAAAGGGGAAACTCAATTCATCACAAGAGAGTAGAGGGGGAGAAACATCATAAGATCCAACTACAATAGCAAAGCTCAGGATACATCAAGATTGTGCCATAGAGGAACACGAGAGAGAACACGAGAGAGAGAGAGATCAAACACATAGCTACTAGTACATACCCTCAGCCCCGAGGGTGAACTACTCCCTCCTCGTCATGGATGGCGCTAGGATGATGAAGATGGCCTCCGGTGATGGGATCCCCCTCCGGCAAGGTGCCGGAACAGGGTCCCGATTGGTTTTTGGTAGCTACAGAGGCTTGCGGCGGAACTCCCGATCTATCTTCTATTCTGGAAGTTTTAGGGTATATTGGTATATATAGGAGAAAGGGGTATGTCGGTGGACCTCCAGGGGGCTCACGAGGTAGGGGGTGCGCCCCCACCCTCGTGGGCAGCCCGGGAATCCCCTGACGTGCACTCCAAGCCCATCTGGTTGGTTTCCTTCCAAAAATAGCTTCTCCAGTTGATTTCGTTCCGTTTTGACTCCGTCTGGTATTCCTTTTCCTCGAAATACTGAAATAGGCATAAAACAACAAATCTGGGCTGGGCCTCCGGTTAATAGGTTAGTCCCAAAAATAATATAAAAGTGGCTAATAAAGCCCAATATTGCCTAAAACAGTAGATAAAGTAGCATGGAGCAATCAAAAATTATAGATACGTTGGAGACGTATCAAGCATCCCCAAGCTTAATTCATGCTCGTCCTCGAGTAGGTAAATGATAAAAAAGAATTTTTGATGCGGAGTGATACTTTGGCATAATTTCAATATAAATCTTCTTACTTGTGATATGAATATTCAGATCCGAAAGATTTAAGACAAAAGTTCATATTGACACAAAAATAATAATACTTCAAGCATATAATCAAAGAAATTATGTCATCTCAAAATAACATAGCCAAAGAAAGTTCATCCCTACAAAATCATATAGTTAGGCTATGCTTCATTTTCGTCACACAAAGATGTTCCCAACTTCTATACCCCCGATGACAAGCCAAGCAATTGTTTCATACTTTTTAACGCGCTTCAGCTTTTTCAACCCTCACGCAATACATGAGCGCGAGCCATGGATATAGCACTATGGGTGGAATAGAATATGATGACGGGATTGTGTGGAGAAGACAAAAAAGGAGAAAGTCTCACATTGACGAGGCTAATCAACGGGCTATGGAGATGCCCATCAATTGATGTCAATATGAGGAGTAGGGATTGCCATGCAACGGATGCACTAGAGCTATAAGTATATGAAAGCTCTACAAAATAAACTAAGTGGGTGTGCATCCAACTTGCTTGCTCACGAAGACCTAGGGCATTTTGAGGAAGCCCATCATTGGAATATACAAGCCAAGTTCTATAATGAAAAATTCCCACTAGTATATGAAAGTGACAAAATGAGACACTCTCTATCATGAAGATATTGGTGCTACTTTGAAGCACAAGTGTATGAGACTCACTACATGAAGAACAAGGTGCTACTTTGAAGCACAAGTGTGGTAAAAGGATAGTAACATTGCCCAAAAAAAGAAAAAAAGTCAAAAGAAAAAAAGTCAAAAGAAAAAAGTCAAAAGAAAAAGAAAAAAAAGAAAGGCCAAAAGAAAAAAAGTCCCAAAAAAGAGAAAAAAAGAAAAAGAAAAAAAGAAAAAAAGAAAAGAAATAAAAGGGGCAATGTTACTATCTCTTTTTCCACACTTGTGCTTCAAAGTAGCACCTTGTTCTTCATGTAGTGAGTCTCATATAGTGTGCTTCAAAGTAGCACCATATTTTTCATATAGAGAGTCTCATATGTTGTCACTTTCATATACTAGTGAGAATTTTTCATTATAGAACTTGGCTTGTATATTCCTACGATGGGCTTCCTCAAATGCCCTAGGTCTTCGTGAGCAAGCAAGTTGGATGCACACCCACTAGTTTTCTTTTGTTGAGCATTCATTTATAGCTCTAGTGCATCCGTTGCATGGCAATCCCTACTCCTCATGTTGACGTCAATTGATGGGCATCTCCATAGCCCGTTGATTATCCCCGTCAATGTGAGACTTTCTCCTTTTTTGTCTTCTCCACACAATTACCATCATCATATTCTATTCCACCAATAGTGCTATATCCATGGCTCATGCTCATGTATTGCATGAAGGTTGAAAAAGTTTGAGATTATTTAAGTACGAAACAATTGCTTGGCTTGTCATCGGGGGTGTAGAATTTGGGAACATCTTTGTGTGACGAAAATGAAGCATAGGCTAACTATATGATTTTGTAGGGATGAACTTTCTTTAGCCATGTTATTTTGAGAAGACATGATTGCTTTGATTAGTATGCTTAAAGTGTCACTATTTCTTATGTAAATATGAACTTTTATTTTGAATCATTTGGATCTGAACATTCATGCCACAATAAAGAAAATTACATTGAGAATTATGCTAGGAAGCATTCCACATCAAAAATTCTGTTTTTATCATTGACATACTTGAGGACGAGCAGGAATTAAGCTTGGGGATGCTTGATATGTCTCCAACATATCTATAATTTTTTATTGTTCCATGCTATTATATTACCCATTTTGGATGTTTATGGGCTTTATTTTACATATTTATATCATTTTTGGGACTAACCTACTAACCGGAGGCCTAGCCCGTATTGCCGTTTTTTTGCCTATTTCAGTATTTCGAAGAAAAGGAATATCAAACGGAGTCCAAACGGAATGAGACCTTCAGGAGCGTGATTTTTGGAACAAACGTGATCCGGAGAACTTGGAGTGCAAATCAAGAAGCGAACAAGGTGGCGAGGAGATAGCGGGGCGCGCCCACCCCTATAGGGCGCGCCCCTGTCTCTTGGGCCCCACAGGTGGCCACCGACATACTCCTTCCTCCTATATATACCTACGTACCCCGAAAACTTCCAAGGAGCCAATGAAAAACAATTTCCACCGCCGTAACCTTCTATATCCATGAGATCCCATCTTGGAGCCTTCGTTGGTGCTCCGCGGGAGGGGGAATCGACCATGGAGGGGTTCTACATCAACACCATAGCCCCTCCGATGAGTTGTGAGTAGTTTACCACAGACCTTCGGGTCCATAGTTATTAGCTAGATGGCTTCTTCTCTCTTTTTGGATCTCAATACGATGTTCTCCCACTCTCTTGTGGAGCTATTCGATGTAAACTCTTTTTGCGGTGTCCTTACCTATGAATTGTGAGTTTATGATCAAGTTTATCTATGAGAAATATTTGAATCTTCTCTGTATTCTTTTATGTATGATTGAGTTATCTTTGCATGTCTCTTCGAATTATCAGTTTGGTTTGGCCTACTAGATTGATCTTTCTTGCCATGGGAGAAGTGCTTAGCTTTGGGTTCAATCTTGCGGTGTCCTTACCCAGTGACAGAAAGGGTCGCAAGGCACGTATTGTATTGTTGCCATCAAGGATAAAAAGATGGGGTTTATATCATATTGCTTGAGTTTATCCCTCTACATCATGTCATATTTCTTAATGTGCTACTCTGTTCTTATGAACTTAATACTCTAGATGCATGCTGGATAGCTGTCGATGTGTGGAGTAATAGTAGTAGATGCAGGCAGGAGTCGGTCTACTTGTCGCAGACGTGATCCCTATATACATGATCATGCCTAGATAATCTCATAATTATTCACTTTTCTATCAATTGCTCGACAGTAATTTGTTCACCCACCGTAATACTTATGCTATCTTGAGAGAAGCCACTAGTGAAACCTATGGCCCGCGGGTCTATCTTTTATCATATAAGCTTTCTATCTACTTTTATTTGCATCTTTACTTTTTGCATCTATATTATAAAATACCAAAAATATATTTGTCTTATCATATTATCTCTATCAGATCTCACTTTCACAAGTGCCATGAAGGGATTGACAACCCCTTTATTGCGTTGGTTGCGAGTTCTTTGTTTGTTTGTGTAAGTGTGTGGGACTTTTGAGGAGCCTCCTACTGGATTGGTACCTTGGTTCTCAAAAACTGAGGGAAATACTTACGCTACTTTGCTGCATCACCCTTTCCTATTTAAGGAAAACCAACGCAAGATCAATACATAGCAAGGCCACCGCCAGAGGATCGACGGTCGGGACCGAGATGCGGACGGAGAGCTGGTTGAGGGTGAGAGTGAGACGGGCACTGTGGGTGCCGTAGCGAAGACTGACCGAGTCGGGGAAGACGGCGGTGAACTCCCGTTCAGAGACTGGGGTCATGTCGGGGGTTGGGTGCGACATATGCCAAAGGATGGCTTATCATGGTGGGGGCGAGTAGAACGTCGCCGGTGCCTGGAAGCGGGATAAGGCGTAGACACGTACGCCGGTGCACTTCACCCAGGTTCAGGGCTCTCCTAGGGGATAACACCCCTAGTCCTGCTCTGCGGGGTCAACGCATGATCACTAAGGCACAAGTGATACAATGGTGCTCCTTGAGCTGTGTGCTAGAGGCAGAAGGAGGCGAGGCTAGCTCTCTTCTTACTCTAGGGGAGTGGCTAGTTCTAATGGAGTGGGAACCCTTTGCATGGGTGCCCTGGGGGGTTTATATAGGCCTACCCCCCAGGGTACAACAGTAATCTGGCCGGGTGTTGGACCCGGCTATCAGTGTCTCTGCTCTCCGGCTTCTACGCCGACTACTAGGGCCCGCCGCCTAGTCCGGTATGGAGCCGACAGGCCGCTCCTGCCGCTGGCGGGTCTGGTTGGTGGCTGTTCACTGTAGCCGTGCTGCTAATGACGCGGGCTTGGTCAACTGAGTGTGGCTACAGTCCCGCCGCCTGGTGGGAGATCACTGTAGCCACACCACATCTTATCAGGTTGATGGCGCACGGGCCCCAAGGGAGGGGTTGGCCGCCTGATGGAAGCTGGCCTCCCTCAGGTCCGGCTGGTCTAGCTTTTGCTGTCTTCTGGGCTCTCGCTGCCTGGTAGGGCCCACCGCCTACGGGCCGTACCGACAGGTCGTCGTGGGGAACAGGACCCCGCCTGTCAGGAGTGATGTCAAGGGGGAAGTGGCAACAATGCCGCGTCGTGCGGAGATCTCCGCCTGTACGGAGGCACTGTGGACACACCAAGTCCAGGATTCAGGGGTGAGGGACTATGTTGTAGCCTCACCCTATCTTGTCCTCTTGATGAGGGCGCAGACTCTGAGGGCGCGCGGGTGGCCGCCTGCTAGACGCCGGCCTCTCCAGAGGTCGTCTGCTAGGAGCCGGTCGGTCTTGGTGCCGTCTGTTGGTGTTGCGCCATCTTCAGGCAGCCGGCCGATTAGCCAGCCGGCCACAGGAAGGCGGCGCGTCAGTAAGAGGTATCGTGGGGCGAAACCGGCCCAAAGTCTTGAAAGGCTCAGGGCCTTGGGTGAGGCTACCTGTGGCCCATTACTTCGACAGTAGTCCCCGAAGCTGGTGAGGCATTGCGGCCGAAGGTTTGTGAAGTCTCAGCGGCTTCCCCTCTTGCCGAGTGCTGGGAGGACGCTTGATCCGCCTTATGACGCGCCGACTACCGGAATTGGTTGGACAAGGCGGGATCATCAGCCAATTTTGAACATCAAGGCGGGAAACAGGTGGCGTGCCTGCTACGCTTCCCAGGCCCGCTGCCCGCCAGACTGCGTCACGCGGCACGCGTCAGCCCGGCCAGACTGCGACCCCACGCTCCTGATGGGACGTGACAGTGGGCCAGGCCCGCCACTACCAGGCCTTGACACGCGGGTGGATCTGCTGCGGCCGGGGCGGGCGGTTGCGATTCCCGTGGGCGTTAAGGCGCAGTAATTCCACACGGTAATCGGGGGGTCGTGGGGTCGTGGGCGCAGTTAATCCCACGATCCCACGCCCCGCCCCCTCGACTTCGCAGCCCGAGGGCTTATAACTAGGGGGAGGAAGGGGAGCGTTGGAGCACGCGCGCCCTCCTCCCCACACTCTCTTGCTCCTCTTGCTCTCTCTGCCACCGTTGCTACCGCTGCTTACTGCTTACCGTGGTGCTGCCGCAGTTCGCCGCCGTCGTTCTCATCCTCCCCACACAGCTCCGCTCGAGGCCATGGCATGCGAGAAGGGTGGTGACTTGGATGGCTCGACGGTGATCGAAGATCACCTCACCTTCCTCCGGAACACGCGTCGGATGCCCAACGCGGCATTCATCAAGGTGCGGGTGCTGCCGTCGGAGAATATTTCGCGGAGCCGAAGGGGGATGAGCGGGTCGTCTTCCGCTCGCACTTCCTTTGTGGCTTCGGCCTCCCAGCGAGCGGCTTCCTCCGCTCGTTCATGGACGTCAACCACCTCCAGCCGCATCACCTGACGCCCAACACCATGACGCTGCTCTCCGCCTTCGTCATGGCGTGCGAGGGCTACCTCGGCATCCTCCCCACACTCGAGCTGTGGGGAGCGTTCTTCTACGGCAAGCTCGACACCTCCACGAAGGAGACGGCGGCCGAGTGTGGCGGATTCGTCGCCGTGCGCCGGCCGGTGAAGAGGAATGCATGCCCGATCATCAAGTTGTCATAGTCGGTGAAACTGTGGCAGCAGTCTTATTTCTATGTTGAGAACGTCGACCCGGCTGTCGACTTCATCAACCTGCCGACCTACGAGGCCAGCCCCCCTGTCGGGCTTTGGCCCAACTGGGGCTACAAGCTGAAGCCGGTGTCAGCGAACGTAGCTGCCGCCATCGGCCGGCTCCGGGTGCTCCAAGAGTCGGAGGGCCTCGTGGCGTCCGACCTCCTCATCACCTTCATCGAGCGCCGGTTTCTCCCGCTTCAAGGCCGCCCTCACATGATCTGTCGGATGAGCGGGCACTGCGACCCGTGCAGGAAGTGCACGAAGGAGATGCCGACTGCTGAGGTGGCGAGGATGGTGAATGAGATCTCCGACCTCAAGGTGTCGGAGGGAGCCTGGCGATTCGGGAAACGACCATACTCGCGCGACAATCCGCCGCCTGCCGTAAGTCTCTTAATTTCTTCCTTTTTTGGCTTTGGCTTTAGTCTTGTTCTAGGTGTGAGACAACTCCTTCTCTGGAGCGCAGATTTATATGTCTGCAGCAACGGCCGCCATCATGGGGCTGGGTGGTGACTACCAGCCAGACCGGGAGGTGAGCGACGAGGACGACCCCGACTTGGGGGCAGCCGCCTTGGAGGACAACGCAGCAGGCGGCAGTGACGAAGCAGGTGGCTATGAGGAGGGCGGCAACGTGGAGACCTGGCCCGATGATGACAACGACGAAGACGAGCCACGCCCCTCCCGGAGCACTGCTAACACCGGCGCAGGCCTCTCTACCGGGCCGCCCGCGCGAGGCGGCAAGCGCAAGCGTAAGCAAGGCGCCGCCCTGTTCGGCAGCGTGCCGAAGAAGCCGAAGAACCCGGCCGCGGTGACCAGGCGGAAAGAGGCCGCGGCGAAGGTTGCAAAGTTCCAGAGACAACCGAAGGTGCCGCCCATGGTGTCAGCGTAAGTATTCTTCTTACGCTTCCACCTCTTTGTCGATCTAGTCCTAAAAAAACTTTTTATTATCTTGCCTTCTTATCTCAGGGCCCCGCTCACCCTCGAGAAGTCGGCCGCCGCCTCGGTCATCAGGTAGGCAGAGACCTCCACCACCAGCCGGCGAATCGACCCGGCCGCCGACCTCCAAGAGGCGCAGGAGCGAAACGCACGAGAGGTGCGCGAGGAACAGGAAGCCGACCGCCTGGCGAAGGCGGAGGCTGACAAGGCCGCAGCGTCTGCGGCAAGGAAGCTGGCGTAGGCGGAGGCTGACACCGCGGAGAAGGAGAGGCTTGCAGAGGCCGCGCGCCGCTAGGAGCCGCTGCTCGTGAGTCCCCTGAATACTGCACCACCTCCGCCGGAGTTTTTGGCGACGATTGGGGGAGCCGACGACGAGCAGCCGGTCATGGAGAGGGGGGCGGCGACGTGGCCATGCCGGACATCATCATGCCGCCGCCACCACCAACCGGCGGAATGCAGGACGGGCACCCGGCCGCCCCGCCAGTGCCACCAGCCGGGAACGAGGTGGTGACGGACCTAACTCCTGAGGTCCGCACACCCGTGCGCCGTCATCTTGCGAAGGCGGCCTCGGCACCGCGGCCGCTGGAGGCCGGTGCCGCAAGTTCGTCGGTCCCCGACACCGAGGCGACCAGCGCCACGCCCGCCGGCAGGGTACACGGAGGCGGAACAGGGGCCTTGAACCAGGCAGCCCTTTACGTCTAGGCCAAGCTCCGGGCCAAAGCCGAAGCCCTCAAGTGATGCGACGAGGCGTTCCTGGATTCGCGGGCAGCCATCCGGGTAAGTTTCTTGCTTCTTTTTAATTTTTGATCTTCATGCTTCCTTCGTGGGGGCGCGCCAGCGCACCCACTGGGTGTAGTCCCCAAGTTTCGGGCCGGCTGCTGAGCAGGTGGTCCGGAACTTTATCTTGCAAACGTTGATTGCTAACTTCATCTGGCATCCCTCTTGCAGGATTACCACAATCTTCGCGCGACCACTTTCAACTCCGGAGTCCGGGAGCTGGAGAAGCAGACCGCCAACTTGTCCGAGAGACGGAGTAAGTTTTTGACTTCGCGGGGGCGCGCTGGCGCACCCGCGGGTTGTAGTCCCCGAGGTTCGGGCTGACTGCTGAGCAGTCGGGCCAAATCTTTCCAGCGAGTTTATTTTTGTTGATAACTTTTTTCTCTATGGGGGCGTGACAGTGCACCCGCGGGCTGTAGTCCCCGAGATTCAGGCTGACTGCTAAGCACTCAAGCCGGATTTTCCCGGCAACTGCGTCCCTTCTTTGTTGTTTGACTGGTGTTCTTTTCTTCCTCCCTTTTTACAAAGGCCAACGCCGCCTCGTAGTAGCAGCTGGGCGAAGCCAACACTGCCCTGCGCAGCAAGGAGGCGAAGTTCAGCAAGCTGGCCGAGGAGCATGACCGACTGGTCACTCAGCTCGCGGAGCAGGCGGAGGCCCTCAAGATGGCTCAGAGGGAGGCGAAGACAATGGAGACCGACCTCCTTGCCGAGTTCGAGGTCGAGCGCTCCGCCTGGCCCTACAAAGAGGCGCAGATGACTGCCTGCTTCAGCATCATTGAAGACTTGGTCGATGGTGAGCCTCGTTTTCTTTTCTTCTTGTTTTGAGTTGCCGGCCCTTAACTAGGCCGACTGCTAGCTTCTAACCTTTGGCTTTTCTTGCCTTCTGTCCAAACAGACTTCTTCCCAGGTCACTCTGTCGCCGCGAACCAGATCATCGAGGCCCAACGCCAGGAGCGGAGGGTGGAAGGCGTGCGGATTGCCGTTGATGCCCCCCGGACCCTCAACGAGAAGCTCCTCAGCATCCAGGCCCGCCTTCGGCCTGCCCATCAGATGTTGTGCTGCCTTTAGCGCGTCAGGGCCAAAGAAATCTCCGCCCTCTGGCCAGGCGTGCAGGCTCCGCGCACCCCCAGTTGGACTGCCGACTGGCTGGAGGTGGCGGCCGGCCGCCTGGAGGCCTGGAAGGGCTCTGCAGCCCAGGCAGGGGCGCGCCGAGCCCTGGAGTTCGTCAAGGCGTGGTATCCTGGGCTATATCTAGCCCAGCTGACCACATTTCGGTTTGAGGCGCAGGAGGAGCTGGTGGAGGTGGAAGCAGAACTTATCAGCAGGGCGGCGGCGATCACCGACTACACCGACACCAATGTTTTCATCCCGGAGGTGGTTGAAGAAGGCGCCGAAGCGCCGCTGGAGTGGCTCAGGCTGAACCCAGAGGACAGCGAGGATTTAGCTGAAGTGATCGACTCCAGCAATGAAGGGGAGGAGGAGGAGGAGGAGGAAAGCGAGGACGACGTGCCGGAGGTCGGAGCAGATGGCCAGCCTTAACCCGACTGGGCCTCAAGCAATGATCCACGCTCCAAGGCACCGACTGCTGCTGGAGGCGGCCAGGTGGAGACCGACCAGCCGCCCGTTCCTCCCACAGACGCCGCCGACTCTGCCGTCCAGCCGTCCGCTGCCCCAACTGGTGCCACCAACCCAGCCGTCCAGCTGGATCCCTCTGCTGCACCAACCGGCACCGCTGACTCCGCAGTCCAGCCGGATCCTTCTGCTGCACCAACCGGCGCTGCCGACTCCACCACTCAGCCGGAACCTTCTGCTGCCTCTTAGGGTGTTATCCTTTTCTTTTTCTGCTCACTAGTCTGGACAACTTTGGTTAAATTTACACAATTCCACCCGCGGGGTGTATATCAAACTTTGTTGAATGTTGGCCAGTGGGCCTTTATCTATGTAAATATTTTGTCGCAATTCATGATTTGCTTTGTCGGCTTCTGATTTTTCTTGCTTTATGCTCCTTGCTTTTTTCCTTTGCCGCCCTCCCTTGTCTATCCTCTTGCCTGCCAAACAGCCGTTCTGCGGACTGCGGCTGGGTCGAGTACTTAGCTTTTTGCGGGAGGGCAAGTACTTAGCCATTTGGAGTGTTGGCAAGACAAGCAGAAGCCGGCCGGCCGGCTGCTTGGAAGCCGGCCGAATCAGGAGGGATGCCGGCCTCGACTATATGCGTTCTTTCCTTAGCCATTTTTCATGTGGGCATTGCTTCGCAACCCCTGCCCGCCATTCAGTCGCTCTGTGAGCTGCGGCCTCTAACAGGGGAAGTTTTTGGTGCCAACACATTACTTGTCCGGCTGCAGGAGGCGGCATATAGCAGAAGGCGGCGAGCCTCCAGGCCGACTGGTCGAACCCGTTGCCAGGCGGAATGATAATGGAATAATACACACTCATATGCATAACACTTATCATATAGATAAAAAGAGGGTAGTCCCCGAGCTCTTCTCGGGGAACCCGGAGTCTTCGTACTTAATACAAAAGGTAGCGTGATACATACTGCTTTCAACTGTAAAATCTTCGGAGGAGGTTTGTGTTCCATGGCCTCTCCGTATCCTTGCCTGAGTCATCTCTTTTGCATGCTCTGGGCTTCTGAGTGTCGATCAAATAGTAGGAATCGTTGCCCAGCACCTTGCTGATGATAAAAGGGCCTTCCCAAGGTGCCGAGAGCTTGTATTGGCCGGCTGTTCGCTGGATCAGCCAGAGCACAAGGTCTCCCTCTTAGAAGGATCTTGGCTTCACCTTGCGGTTGTAGTATCGGCGCAGACTCTGCTGGTAGATGGCGGACCGGCTGAGTGTCAACAGCCAGCCCTCCTCCAGCAGGTCGATGCCCCCTTCTCGTGCCTCCTTGGCGTCCACCTCGGTGTACATCGTGACTCGTGGGGAGTCGAACTCTATGTCCGTCGGGATGACAGCTTCAGCACCATAGACGAGGAAGAAGGGCGTGAAGCCGGTCGACTTGTTCGGAGTTGTGCCCAGGCTCCAAAGGACGACCGGCAGCTCATCGAGCCAGCAGCCGGTCGAACGCTCTAGAGGCTCGACCAGTCGGGGCTTCATGCCGGACAGAATGAGGCCGTTTGCCCGCTCTACTTGGCCGTTTGACTGTGGATGGGCAACAGACTCTAAGTCCAGTCGGATGCCCTGCGTCGCGCAGAAACGTGCCAAGGCTCCTTTGGTGAAGTTTGTGCCGTTGTCAGTGATGATGCTATGTGGTATGCCGTACCGAGTGGTGATGTCGGCGATGAAAGTCACGGCAGTCGGCCCATTCAGCTTCTTGATTGGCTTTGCTTCTATCCACTTGGTGAACTTGTCCACAGCGACAAGGAGATGAGTCATGCCACCACGGGCCGTCTTGAATGGCCCCACCATATCCAAACCCCAAACTGCAAAGGGCCAAGCAATGGGAATGGTCTTGAGTGCAGAAGCCGGAAAGTATGGCTTGGAGCGGAACTTCTGACACCCTTTGCACTTCTGGACCAACTCCTTGGCGTCTTCTAGGGCAGTCGGGCAGAAGAAACCATGGCGGAAAGCTTTGTCAACAAGTGATCTTGAAGCCGCGTGGTGACCACATTCGCCTTGGTGAATATCTTTGAGGATTGCTTGACCCTAGTCCGGCTCCACGCAGCGCTGGTACACACCAGTGACACTGTGCCGAACCAGTTCTTTGTTGACTATGGTGTATGCTGCTGCCCGCCGTTGCACTTGTCTGGCTAGGATCTCGTCAGTCGGCAGCTTTTTGTTCACCAGGAAGTTGAGGATGGGTTGAGCCCATGAGGGTGCTGCTATCTCTCCGACCGCCACGACTGCAACTTGTACAAGGGCGGTTGGGCCGGGAGGCGGTGGGTTGGAGTCGATTACCGCCTGCTGCCTTGAAGAAGTCCCCGGGTCGACTGCTGCAGTCCCCAGGCTGGGTTTTGAAGTCCCCGGGCCAGGTGCGACGGCTGCAGTCCCCGGGCCGCCTGCCGAAGTCCCCGTGCCGGCTTCTGGGGTCCTCAAGTTAGATCCAAGTGCTTCAGGAGGGGCCGGCACGAAGATGGAGTCAGACTCTGGTGATGGCTTGACAGACGGCTTGAGGAGGCGCTGCAAGGCGACGCCGGCTGGTATCACCTACCGGGTGGAACCGATCCGTGCCAAGGCATCTGCTTGCTTGTTGTCATTTCTTGGCACATGGAGGAACTCGCATCCGTCAAAGTATCCACTGAGTTGTTGCACAAGGAAGCAGTAGCTTGCCATATTTGCGTCCTTGGCATCCCAGTCGCATGACGACTGCTGGACCACCAAGTCGGAGTCACCATAGCACAGAATCTGGCGAATGCCGAGTTCCTTGGCAAGCCGGAGCCCATGTATTAGTGCCTCGTACTCGGCTATGTTGTTGGAGGCGGCAAAATGGATTTTCAGCACATATCTAAGCTTGTCGCCTTTGGGAGAGGTGACGATGATGCGGGCTCCCAGACTGGTGCGCATTTTCGAACCATCAAAATGCAACCACCAATGGGTAGAGTCTGGTGCTGGCGGCAGGTACTAGGTCTCGGGCCAGTCGACGAGGAATTCGGCTAGTGCTTGTGACTTGACGGTGGTGCGAGGATGGTAGTAGATGGTATAGGGGGCCAGATCAATAGCCCACTTGGCCACTCAGCCTGAAGCATCTTGGCTTCCAATGATCTCAGCAAGCGGAGCAGTGCAGACAACAGTAATTGGGTGCTCTTGAAAGTAAGGCTTCAGCTTCTTGGCAGCAAAGTGCACACCATAGCACATCTTCTGATAGTGTGGGTAGTTTTGCTTGGAGGCGGACGATACTTCACTCAGGTAATACACCAGCCTCTGGACCGGCAATGCTCTACCCTCCTCCTTGCGTTCTACCACTATAACTGTGCTGACCACCCGACTGGTGGCGGCGATGTAGAGTAGCATGGCTCTTTCTCAGTCGGAGCCGCCAAGATAGGCGGGGTGGTCAACATCTTCTTGAGCTGGAGAAAAGCTTCATCCGCCTTGTCCTTCCACTCGGAAAAAGTGGTCTTCTTCATGAGCTGGTACAGGGGAAGGGCCTTTTCACCCACCCGACTGATGAAACGGATTAATGCCAGGCAGCCGGTGAATTTCTGCATGTCCAACAGTCGGGTGAGCACATCCATCTTCTCAATGGCCTTGATCTTCACAGGGTTGCACTCTATGCCGCGCTCTGCGACCATAAAGCCGAGAAGCTGGCCGGCTGGTACTCCAAAGACGCATTTCTCCGAGTTGAGCTTGATCTGGAATTGGCGCAGGTTCTCAAAGGTCTCCTTGAGGTCTTCCAGCAGTGTGCCATGATTTTCCGTCTTCACCACCACATCATCCACATAGACATGGGCGTTTCTGCCGAGTTGCTTGAGGAGGCACTTCTGCATGCAACGCTGAAACGTGGCACCGGCATTTCGCAAGCCGAACATCATGCTCAGGTAGCAGAAGGCTCCAAATGGCATGATGAAGGCGATCTTCAGCCTGTCGTCCGGGTTCAGCTTTATCTGATGGTACCCTGAGTACGCATCCAAAAAACTCAACAGCTCGCATCCGGCTGTGGAGTCTATCACTTGGTCACTTCTTGGCAGGGCAAAGGGATCTTTGGGGCAAGCTTTGTTGAGGCTGGTATAATCAACACACATGCGCCACTACTTGTTTTTATTTAGCACAAGAACTGGGTTGGCCAACCACTATGGAAAGAACACTTCCATGATGAAGTCGGCTGCTAGAAGCCGGGCTATCTCTTCTCCGACAATTCTTCTCTTCTCTTATGACAGGCGGCGCAAGGGCTGCCTGACCGGCTTGGCGTCAGGTCGGACATGTAACTTGTGCTCGACGAAATCCGTCGGAACACCAGGCATGTCTTTGGGAGACCATGCAAAGATGTCCCGATTCTCACGGAGGAAATCAACGAGCTTGCTTTCCTATTTGCTGTCAAGGTTTGCACCTATGATAGCGTGCCTCTCCGGGTGCTCTGGTTCCAAGGGTATCTTCTTTGTTTCCTTCGCCAGTTTGAACGAGCCCTAAACTTCCGACTCCTTGGGGATGGATGACATTTCCGGCTTCTTGCCTGCCATCGCCACAACCCGGTCAAGGAGCCGCTTATCAGCTGCAATCACAAGGGACTCGGACAACCGACTGCTATCCACGGCGCAGGCGGATGACTTCTTGTAGTCTCCGACTACGGTTAGGATCCCCTTGGTACTCGACATCTTCATCTTGAGGTAAGCATAGTGGGGGACCGCCATGAACTTGGCCAGGGCAGGACGGCCAAGCAGCGCATGGTAGGGGCTCTCAAGGTCCACCACTTCAAACCAAACTGGTTCACGGTGGAAATGATTCTTGTCTCCGAAGAGAACATCAATTTGGGTCTTGCCGATTGGTGAGCAGGAAAGGCCAGGGACTATGCCATGGAATACAGTCCGACTAGGGTGGAGCTACTTCTGCTTGATTCCCAACTTCTCCATTGTGTCGCGGTACAGGATATTGATGCTGCTGCCACGATCTATCAGGACTCTGGAGAAACGAGTTGCCCGCCTCTCCGTTGCAAAGGTAGCATCTAGGACCAGGGCGTAGGAGCCAGGGGAGGGCATCACCTCCGGGTGGTCGGCCCTGCTCCAACTGATGGGCTTTTCAGACCAATGCATGAATTCTGGAGTATTTGAGGCCACTGCATGTACTTCTTGTTGTTGCTGCCGTCTGCTGCGTCTGTCATCGGCCACGCTGGTGAACACAACATAGGCTCCGTGTGAGGGAGTCCTGGATTAGGGGGTATCCGGACAGCCGGACTATATACTTTGGCCGAACTGTTGGACCGTGAAGATACAAGACTCAAGACTTCATCTCGTGTCCGGATGGGACTCTCCTTTGCATGGAAGACAAGCTTGGTGATCCGGATATTATATTTCCTTCTTTGTAACCGACTCCATGTAAACCCTAGCCTCCCCTGGTGTCTATATAAACCGGAGAGTTTGGTCCTTAGATGGACGATCAGAATCATAATCATCATAGGCTAGCTTCTAGGGTTTAGCCTCTACGATCTCGTGGTAGATCAACTCTTGTACTACTCATATCATCAATATCAATCATGTAGGAAGTAGGGTTTTACCTCCATTGAGAGGGACCAAACCTGGGTAAACATTGTGTCCCTTGCCTCCTGTTACCATTAGCCTAAGACGCATAGATCGGGACCCCTACCCGAGATCCGCTGGTTTTGACACCGACATTGGTGCTTTCATTGAGAGTTCCTCTGTGTCGTCGCTGCAAGGCTTGATGGCTCCTTCAACCATCAACAACAACAAGGTCCAGGGTGAGACTTTTCTCCCTGGACAGATCTTCGTGTTCGGCGGCTTCGCACTGCGGGCCAATTCGCTTGGCCATCTGGAGCAGATCGACAGCTACACCCCTGGCCACCAGGTCAGGTTCGGAAACTAGAACTACACGGTCGATATCCGCAGAGACTTGATCTTCAACGGATTCGGGCCTGCGCCTGGACCTGCTGTCGGAGAATGCTCAGGATATCGCCCCTGCAGGAATCCCGGACCTAAATCCGGGGCAGATTGCATCGCCCAAGGATGGGTGGATGGACCCCACCCTGGAGGCCGCATACCCATCGGTGGTAGAGCCAAACATAGACTTCACCCCCAAGGAAGCCTGTGACACCGGACCCCCGGACTCGTATTCGGCTGTAGGTTCCAGTCCGGGCACTCCCGAGCCCGCCGAATCTGGTTGGGCTCCGGTAATGGAGTTCACCGCTGCAGATATCTTCCAGCACTCGCCCTTTGGCGACATGCTGAACTCGTTAAAATCTCTCTCTTTGTCAGGAGACTCTTTGCCGAACTATGTCCGGCTCGAGTGGGAAGCAGGCGACGAAGGAATTCATTGCCCACCCACCACCCATTTCATTGCCATGATCGATGATTTAACCGACGTGCTTGACTTCGACTCTGAAGACATCGACGGTATGGATGACGATGTAGGACAAGAATAGGAACCACCACCCACGGAGCGGTGGACAGCCACCTCCTTATA
>NC_041383.1:572681667-572701728 GCF_002162155.2 Triticum dicoccoides | reverse complement strand
CTCGGAAGGAAACCAATGGCAATGAGGCAATGGAGGATAACCCCTTAGGGAAGAAAGCAAAGCATGGGCGTCGTCAGTGCCGCTCCAAGCCCCGCCACAGCAATACCGGCACAGGAGACGAAAACAATCCGGATGGTGCCGAAGATGAATACAACCCCGATCAGCCTGCCTTCGAGCAGGCCGAGTAGGAAGACGGGTAGGTCAGCCCAGATGAACAGGCGACGGACGGATATCCGAAGGAGGACAAGTACATGCGCCCCTCCGAAGACAAGATTAGCCTTGGCGATGACGAGTTTGGCATGCCTGAGGACCCCGTGGAGCAGGAGCGCTTCAAGCGCTGGCTTATGACCACTGCGAGGAGCCTGAAAAAGAAGCAGCGACAGCTCCAAGCTGATCAAGACCTGCTCACAGACAGATGGACTGAAGTCCTGGCAGCTGAGGAATACGGACTTGAGTGCCACACGGATGACCGGCCACCTCGTGGCCGGGATAAAATGGCATATCAGCCCAAATACCAGCCCGCAGCCCCACGCTAATACACTACGGCCCGGGGCAATAGGCAGGACCTGCAAGATATACTGGAAAACAAGGTAGGACAGCCAAGATCGATCTACGGATCACGGAGGCGCACCCCAATATGTGACAATGATCGTCACGCCGGATACACTATCAACAAGCCCGGCCGGTCCGAATACAGCCAACTAGAATCATTCGAACTGCGTAGCCACATAGCCCGGCATACGGGCACCGCACACCCCCTCTGCTTCACTGACAGAGTAATGGATCATGAATTCCCAGAAGGGTTCAAACCCGTAAACATCAAATCATACGATGGCACAACAGACCCCACAATATGGATCGAATATTTCCTTCTCCACATTCACATGGCCCGCGGTGACGATCTACATGCCATCAAGTACCTTCCCCTTAAGCTCAAAGGACCGGCACGGCACTGGCTAAACAGCCTGCTGGCAAATTCCATTGGCAGTTGGGAAAACCTGGAGGATGCGTTCCTCGACAACTTCCAGGGCACATACGTGCGACCACCGTATGCCTATGACTTGAGCCACACTACCCAACAGCCCGAGAGTCAGCCGGGAAATTCTAGACTCGGTTCCTAACCAAAAAGAACCAAATAGTCGACTGTCCGGATGCCGAAGCCCTGGCGGCCTTTAAGCATAATATTCGTGACGAATGGCTCGCCCGACACCTCGGCCAGGAAAAACCAAAGTCCATGGCGGCCCTCACGACACTCATGACCCAGTTTTGTGCGGGCGAGGATAGCTGGTTGCCTCGCAGTAGCACCACGCCGATAAATTCAGGCACCTCAGATATCCGCGACAATAACGGCAAGCCACGACGCAACAGACATAAGCAACGGAATAATGGCGACAACACTGAAGACACGGCAGTCAACGCCGGATTCAGTGGCTCGAAATCCGGTCAGCGGAAAAAACCGTTCAAAAGAAACAATCAGGGACCGTCCAGTCTGGACCGCATACTTGAACGCTCGTGCCAAACTCATGGCACCCCGGATAAACCAGCAAACCACACTAACAGAGACTGCTGGGTATTCAAACATGCCGGTAAAATAAACGCCGAAAACAAGGACAAGGGGCTGCACAACAACGATGATAAGGAGCCCCGACGTCCGAACACAGTAGGACAGAAGAAATTTCCTCCCCAGGTGAAAACGGTCAACATGATCTACGCCACCCATATTCCCAAATGGGAACGGAAGCGAGCACTACGGGACGTCTACGCGATGGAGCCAGTCGCCCCAAAATTCGACCCATGGTCAGCCTGCCCGATCACCTTTGATCGTAGGGATCACCCTACCAGCATCCGTCATGGTGGTTCAGCCGCATTGGTCCTAGACCCAATCATCGACGGATTCCACCTTACGCGAGTCCTTATGGATGGCGACAGCAGCCTGAACCTGCTTTATCAGGACACAGTGCGCAAAATGGGCATCGACCCTTCGAGGATCAAGCCCACCAAAACCACCTTCAAAGGTGTAATTCCAGGAGTAGAGGCCCGTTGCACGGGCTTTATAACATTGGAAGTGGTCTTCGGATCTCCGGATAACTTCCGAAGCGAAGAGTTAATCTTCGATATCGTCCTTTCCGTAGTGGTTATCACGCACTGCTTGGACGAACCGCATTCGCTGGATTCAATGCGGTACCACACTATGCATACCTCAAGCTCAAGATGCCAGGACCTCGCGGGGTCATAACAGTCAACGGAAACATGGACCGCTCTCTCCGTATAGAAGAGCATAATGCAGCCCTCGCGGTGGAAATACAATGCGGCCTTCCCCGGCAAACCACCAATCCGGCTACAACAACCCCGAACACCGTCAAGCGAGTCCGGAGTACCCCACAACAGGATCGCCAGGCATGCCAAGAGCGCAACTAGCAGTCCGGCCTCCGCTCCAGCACCATGAAGGCAGCATTTGTGCTGCGCGTACACAATTAGGCACTGAAAATACCATGGGCATAGGCGGAGGCACAATAGGGACTCAGGCAAACAATGCGGCTCAGCCGCAACATACTTTAATAACCCCCCTTTTATCTTTCAGGATATTGCTTTCGGGCAGCCTCATCAGAAGAGCCGGATAATCGGACTTGCACAGGAGAGAAAACTAAGGAGGCAAAGGGCTTTGCGCACAAAGGGAATACCCAGGTGGAATCTGTTCACGATCGTTATACATGTTTTATATACCTACATGCAGCCCGCCCTTGGATGGGACATGTCAAATAGTCCTATTTACTTCTGCTTAACGCATTCATTGTAAACATACGCTTAGACGTATTATTTATCAAAACAGATCGGGACCCCCTACCCGAGATCCACCGGTTTTGACACCGACATTGGTGCTTTCATTGAGAGTTCCTCTGTGTCGTTGCTGCAAGGCTTGATGGCTCCTTCAACCATCAACAACAACACGGTCCAGGGTGAGACTTTTCTCCCCGGACAGATCTTCGTGTTCGGCGGTTTCGCACTGCGGGCCGATTCGCTTGGCCATATGGAGCAGATCGACAGCTACACCCCTGGCCACCAGGACAGGTTCAGAAACTTGAACTACACGGCCGATATACACGGAGACTTGATATTCAATGGATTCGGGCCTGTGCCAGGAGCGCTGGACAGTCACGACGAGCACGGCCTGGACCTGCTGTCGAACAACGCTCGGGATATCGCCCCTGCAGGAGCCCCAAACCTAAATCCGGAGCAGATTGCATCATCCGAGGACGGGTGTATGGACCCCACCCCAGAGGCCGTACACTCATCGGCAGTAGAGCCAAACACAGACTTCACCCCCAAGGAAGCCTGTGACACCGGACCCCCGGACTCGTATCCGGTTGTAGGTTCCAGTCCGCGCGCCTCCAAGCCCGCCGAATCTGGTTGGGCTTCAGCAATGGACTGCGGATATCTTCCAGCATTCGCCTTTTGGCGACATGCTGAACTCTTTAAAGTCCCTCTGCTTGTGAGGAGACTCTCGGCCGAACTATGTCTGGATCGAGTGGGAAGCAGGCAACGAATGAATTTGTTACCAACCCACCACCCACTTCATAGCCACTGTTGACGATGTATTAGACATGCTTGACTTCAACTCTGATGATACCAACGGTATGGACGTCGGCGCAGGAGACGATTCAGAATCAACGGGGCGCTGGACTGCCACCTTGTCATACGATATATACATGGTGGATACGCCTAAGGAGGACGACGGCGACAATCCGGAAGATAAAACCCCTGGGCAAAAGCCAAAATGACGGTGCAGACGCTGCTCCAAGTCCAGCAATAGTAAAAATAGCGATAAGAGCGCCAGAAAGATCGACACCCCAGTCAACTCTGAAGGCAACAACGACCATATGGACCCAGCAATGGAGCAGGATGAGCCAGGTCACGCCAAACACAGCTCGGAGCAGACGCCCGATCACAATGATCCCGAGGGACGAATTCATCAAACCGCCCCGGGACAAGAACACAGTCCGGATGACAATGCATTCATCATCCCGGAAATACTCATGGAATGAGATAACCTCCGTAGAAGGCTTATGGCCACTGTGAGAAGTCTAAAGAAGCAGAAGCAACGGCTAAAGGCCGCACAGGAATTGCTCAATCGCAGATGGAATAAAGTTCTAGACACTGAAGAAAAGTACGGCGACGATCACCATACAAAGAGCTATCCAAAATGCAAGTTGCTGCCAGAATTCGACGACGAGGCCGTTTCACCAAAAAAAACACAGCCAGGAGGCCGGACAAACCACTTCATAACCGCCACAGAGCAGCTACCGACGCCGCACACAATTTACGCGAGCTCCTGGATAAAAAAGCCGGCGCGGCTAGGTCCATCTATGGACCTAAAGGAAACACCCCGGCGCAGGACTATGGTCACCAAAACGATCATACCGATCAGATACCAGTTTGGAATCAGCACCGGACACAACAACAGCCGACGGCATGCCACAACACATCTAGGTACAGAGGGGCTGCTCACCCCCTATTCTTCACCGAAGAGGTACTGGACCATGAATTTCCACAGGGTTTTAAACATGTGAACATAGAGGCATACGACGGAACAAAAGACCCAGGGGTATGGATCGATGATTTTATCCTGCATATACACATGGCTCGTGGGGACGACCTCCACGCCATTAAATCCTTCCCCTCAAGTTGAAGGGACCAGCTCGACACTGGTTGAAAAGCCTCCCCGAAAATTCAATTGGAAGTTGGGAGGAACTCGAGGACGCTTTCAGGGCCAATTTTCAAGGGACCTATGTCCGGCCTCCGGATGCGGACGATTTAAGTCACATAATTCAACAGCCCAGAGAGTCCGCCCGCAAGCTTTCGAACAGATTCCTCACTAAGAAGGATCAAATTGTCGATTGTCCGTATGCCGAGGCCTTAGCGGCCTTCAAACACAGCATCCGGGACGAGTGGCTCGCCAGACACCTCGGCCAAGAAAAGCCAAGGACAATGGCAGCCTTAACAAGCCTTATGACCCGCTTTTGCGCGGGTGAAGATAGCTGGTTGGCCCGTAAAGGCACCAGCGACCCAAGTACATCTGAAATCAGGGATGGCAACAGAAAGCCACCGTGAAATAAAAACAAACGTCAAAATAAGGAAGAGAGTCCGGACAACACAACAGTCAACACCGGATTCAGGGGCTCTCGGCCCGGTCAACAAAAGAAGCCATTTAAAGGCAGCAAAGAGGGACCATCCGGACTGAACAAAGTCCTGGACAGACTGTGCCAAATTCATGGCACCCCTGACAAACCTGCGAACCACACTCACAGAGAGTTCTGGGTCTTCAAGCAGGCCGGCAAATTAAATGCCGAAAACAAGGGAAGGGAAACACCAAGTGAAGACGAGGATGAACCTCGCCAGCCGGACACTGGGGAACAGAAAAAATTCCCACCAGAGGTAAAAACAGTAAACATGATCCACGCGACTCACACACCCACGAAAAGGCGCGAACACGCGCTCAGAGACGCATACGCTGTAAGGCCCGTCGCCCCCAAAACTTAACCACTGGTCGGCCTGCCCGATCACCTTCGATCACAGGGACTGCTCGACTAGTATGCGGCATGGAGGATCAGCTGCCTTGGTGTTTGACCCAATAATCGACGGATACCATCTCACTCGCGTCCTCATGGACGGCGACAGTAGTCTTAATTTAATATACCAGGACACTGTCCGCAGGATGGGGATAGACCCATCCAGAATCACCCAAAGTAACACCACCTTTGAAGGGGTGATACCAGGCATTGAAGCCTATGGCAGGGGCTCCGTTGTACTGGAGGTAACATTCGGTTCCCCAGGCAACTCCAGAAGCGAAGAACTACTCTTCACCATCGCTCCCCTCCAAAGCAGCTATCATGCATTGCTTGGGAGAACAGCCTTCGCCCGCTTCAACGCAGTACCGCATTACGCCTACCTTACACTCAAGATGCCTGGTCCACGCGGCGTCATCACCGTTAACGGAAAGACAGAGCGCTCCTCACGCACGGAGGAATACACGACGGCTCCAGTAGCCGGACTCTAAGCGGCCTCCAATACAAGAAAGCATGACTGGTCGTTAAGACCACGGACACGGTTAGACGAGTCCGGCAGCTCGGATAAACCCGAGCTAGGGTGACATACAAATAATCCCATAGAGGACACCAGGGGCTATAGGTATTTAATAAAACCCCACCTTTGGCTTGACCTTATTAACAGGCCAATGTCTCACACTTTTACTATCCATCGCACGCTTACGTTATACTCTTCTACATGAGTTTTTCTTTTTATAGACACCATTCGTGCGATACCCTTCCAGGACACGGCACAACGGAGACAAAGGCGCAGACGTGCAGCAGGGCCCCGCTCAAAGGTGTCTCTTTAGATTAAGCCCCTGTGTAAACCTTTTTATTGTCTCTTGTTCTTTACAAATCCCATGGGTATCATATCCACAGAGGGTACTGCTGCTATTGGCATTTCGCCACGACAGACCAATGCACGTACCTGGAGATACAGGGTTTATACTGAAAGGGCATTCTTCAGCCCATTTTATGTTACAAAGTCCGAATACCTTTGGGAGTGTTCGATGTCACGAGTTTGGCCTTATATGCATCAGCTCCGAATCATGTCTTTGCTCAAATGTTGGGTTTGCCCGGCTCCTGGGTTTGCCGCCTTACGTTCCGTTCTTATCGGCTAAGGCGGCCAAAGGAGAACTACTGCGATTGTGCCCTGGTTATTCTGGATGAGCACCTCAGTAGAGAAAGCCGAAAACTGACTGTCACGATACAGCGAGAGATTGTTCAACCACTCGAAGACTTATCGGAATCCTTAGGATTCCTCCACATTAACAAAGGACCGTTTCCCGATCATGTACAAACGCGCCTGTATTCGGATGCACGCGAAGGTACCAGGGGCTACATAGTAGCCCCACCGTCAAACTCCTATGGCTAAGTGAAAGTGTTAAAGCTATATAGTCTGGTTGCCTAGTCCGACGTGCGATCACCTCCTTAATGGACCAAGACGTTGGATCAAGTGTGATTATGCATATTTTCGCGAACACCCCCGTATTGTATGCGTGGGGGCTGAAGCCAACGACTGCTAAATTTCAGATTAAATTTATATATAAAACGGCCGCACAGGAGGCACCATAACACTTTCGGGCATAAAGTACAAAAAGCCTTCATAATTAAATATAGCATTGTTTTTACAATGAAACGATTTGTCACTCGAACATGACATTCTTCGAGAACTGAGCCTCTATTAGGCGAGCACCTTCTGTTCCTGCTCCAAGTAGTGCTCGGCCGGATCCTGGCCTCCCACCGGATTTTGGGTCGCAATAATGGTGGCCTCCATATCCGTCCAATATGCTTTAACGCGGGTGTCACGCCCAAGATGCGACCCTATCCTAAAGGAACTCGAAGGTCCCGCCTAGGATAGAAGCGCATCTTGAAGACGCTTTTGCAAGGTGGATATCATTACATCAACATTACATAATAGCTGGGGATACATACAAAAGGCATACAATGCCACACGAATACAACATCATCTTACATAAGAGCACCATCCGACTATGGACGAAACACAAACATAAACTCAAACGACATCCACCCTGCTAGCCCAGGCTGCCGACCTGGAACCTATCCCCTGATCGAAGAAGAGGCAGAAGAAGAACTCCAAAACAAGTAAACATCGCTCTCACGTCATGATCATCTCATAACCTGTACCTGCAACTGTTGTTGTAGTAATCTGTGAGCCACGAGGACTCAGCAATCCCATTACCATGGGTATCAAGACTAGCAAAGCTTAATGGGAAAGGAAGGGGTAAACTTGTGAGGTTGCAGCAGCGACTAAGCAAATATGGTGGCTAACATACGCAAATAAGAGTGAGAAGAGAAGCAAAGGAACGGTCGTGAAGCTAGCAATGATCAAGAGGTGATCCTAAACACCTACTTACGGCAAACATAACCCAAAAACCGTGTTCACTTCCCGGACTCCGCCGAGAAGAGACCATCATGGCTACACACGTAGTTGATGCATTTTAATTCGAATCTGGTGTCAAGTTATCTACAACCGGACATTAAGAAATTCCCATCTGCCACATAACCACGGGCACGACTTTCGAAAGTTTATACCCTGCAGGGGTGTCCCAACTTAGACCATGATAAGCTCTTGCGATCAACGAAGGATATACCTTCTCCCAGGAAGACCCGATTAGTCTCGGAATCCCGGTTTACAAGACATTTCGACAATGGTAAAACAAGACCAGCAAGACCACCCGCTGTGCCGACAAATCCCGATAGGAGCTGCACATATCTCGTTCTCAGGGCACACTGGATAAGCTAAGCGTACAGGTACCGACGTAATCCAAGTTGCCAAGGAATGGTCCCGCATGGTGCTCTAGTTTGGACCAACACTCGGAGGAGCACTGCCCCGGGGGGGTAAAACAAAGATGACCCTCGGTGAGGGAGTCCTTGATTAGGGGGTGTCCGGATAGCCGAACTATCACCGTTGGCCGGACTCCTGGACTGTGAAGATACAAGAATGAAGACTTTGTCCCGTGTCCGGATGGGACTTTCCTTGGCGTGGAAGGCAAGCTTGGCGATACGGATATGTAGATCTCCTACCATTGTAACCGACTCTGTGTAACCCTAACCCTCTCCGGTGTCTATATAAACCGGAGGGTTTTAGTCCGTAGGACGAACAACAATCATAAAATAGGCTAGCTTCTAGGGTTGAGCCTCTTTGATCTCGTGGTAGATCTACTGTTGTACTATCCATATCATCAATATCAATCAAGCAGGAGTAGGGTTTTACCTCCATCGAGCGGGCCCGAACCTGGGTAAAAACATCGTGTCCCTTGTCTCTTGTTAGCATCTGCCTAGACGCACAGTTCAGGAACCCCTACCCAAGATCCGCCGGTTTTGACACCGACATTGGTGCTTTTATTGAGAGTTCCTATGTGTCGTCACCTTTAGGCC
This sequence comes from Triticum dicoccoides, assembly GCF_002162155.2. NCBI lineage: Eukaryota > Viridiplantae > Streptophyta > Magnoliopsida > Poales > Poaceae > Triticum > Triticum dicoccoides. Next base: position 572,692,741 of record NC_041383.1, on the reverse strand, counting down.
CAATGGCTCCTTCGATCATCAACAACGACATGGTCCAGGGTGAGACTTTTCTCCCCGGACAGATCTTCATATTCGGCGGCTTTGCACTGCGGGCCAATTCACTTGGCCATCTGGAGCAGATCGAAAGCTACGCCCCTGGCCATCAGGTCAGATTTGGGAGTTTGAACTACACGGCTGACATCCGCAGAGACTTGATCTTCGACGGATTCGAGCCACAGCCAAGCGCGCCGCACTATCTCGATGGGTATGATCTAGCTCTGCCGCCGAACAGTGCCCTGGAGGCCGCACCAGCATTCGCTCCGACCCTTAGCTCGGGGCCGACTTCGCCGATCGAGGACGAGTGGATGGACACCGCCTCGGGGGCTACGATCTCTACGGCGATTGAGCCGAACACCATCCCTGTCCTTTGCAAAGCCCGTGACTCCGAGGTGTCGGACTCCTCTCCGGACTTCGGACCTCCCGCGCCCCTGCCAATCAAATCTGATTGGGCGCCGGTTATGGAGTTCACTGCCGCGGGCATCTTTCAGCACTCGCCCTTTGGCGACATCCTGAATTCATTAAAGTCTCTCTCTTTATCAGGAGTGCCCTGGCCGGACTATGGTCAGGAAGGTTGGGATGCGGACGACGAAGAAATTCAACACCCACCCACCACCCACTTTGTCGCCACTGTCGATGATTTAACCGACATGCTCGACTTTGACTCCGAAGACATCGACGGTATGGACGATGATGCAGGAGACAACCAAGAACCAGCGCCCATGGGGCACTGGAAGGCCACCTCGTCATACGACATATACATGGTGGACACCCCAAAAGATGGGAATGGCAATGGAACAGCGGAGGATGACCCCTCCAAGAAACAGCCCAAGCGCCAGCGTCAGTGGCGCCGCTCTAAATCCCGCCACAGCAAAAATGGTGATTCCAGCACGGGAGATAATAACACCCCGGTCAGTGCCGAAGACAACCCCCTCCAGCAGGATTCAGCACAGGAGGAGGGAGAAGCCAGCCCTCATGATAGAGCGGCAGACAGAGAGGTAGAGGACGATAATTATATGCCTCCCTCCGAAGATGAAGCAAGCCTCGACGACGACGAATTTGTCATGCCCGAGGATCCCGTCGAACAAGAGCGTTTCAAACGCAGGCTTATGGCCATGGCAAGCAGCCTCAAGAAAAAGTAGTAGCAGCTTAGAGCTGACCAAGACTTGCTAGCTGACAAATGGACCGAAGTCCTTGCAGCCGAAGAGTACAAACTCGATCGCCCCTCCAAGAGCTAGCCAAAACGCAGGTTGGTACCCCAATTAGAGGAGGAAGCACCCAAACCTACATCACCAGCGCATGACATGGACGACCGGCCACCTCGTGGCTGCGACAGAGAGGCCTCTAGGCCCTCCACTAAAGCCGCACCCCGGCGTCGCTCGAAAAGTACAAAGCCACGAGGAAATGCGCCAGACTTGCGAGACATATTGGAGTACAAGGCAAGGCAAATAAGATCGATCTACGGATCGCGTGGGCGCCCCACGACACGTGATGACAATCGTCACGCCGGATACAGCAATTCCGGCCGGGCCGAACACAGTAGACAAAGCTCATTTGAGCTGCGTCGTGATATAGCCCAATACAGAGGCGCCGCACACCCACTATGCTTCACAGACGAAGTAATGGATCATCAAATCCCCGAGGGTTTCAAACCCGTAAACATTGAATCATACGACAGCACAACAGATCCTGCGGTTTGGATCGAGGACTATCTCCTTCACATCCACATGGCCCGCGGTGATGATCTACACGCCATCAAATACCTCCCACTCAAGCTTAAAGGACCAGCTCGGCATTGGCTCAACAGCTTGCCAGCAGAATCAATTGGTTGTTGTGAAGACCTGGAAGCCGCATTCCTTGATAACTTCCAGGGCACATATGTGCGACCACCAGACGCTGATGACCTAAGCCACATAATTCAGCAGCCAGATGAATCAGCCAGACAATTCTGGACACGGTTCTTAACCAAGAAAAATCAAATCGTTGACTATCCGTATGCAGAGGCCCTTGCAGCCTTCAAACATAACATCCGCGACGATTGGCTTGCCCGGCACCTAGGACAGGAAAAGCCGAAATCCATGGCAACCCTCACATCACTCATGACCCGCTTCTGCGCAGGAGAGGACAGCTGGCTAGCTCACAGTAACAACCTAACCAAAAACCCTGGTAGTTCAGATACCTAGGACAGAAATGGCAGGTCGCGTCGCAACAAGCACAAGCGCCGCATTAACGGCGATAATACTGAAGATACGGCAGTCAATGCCGGATTCAGAGGCTCTAAACCCGGTCAGCGGAAAAAGCCATTCAAAAGAAATACTCAGGGCCCGTCCAATCTGGACCGAATACTCGATCGCTCGTGCCAGATACATGGCACCCCCGAAAAACCAGCCAACCACACCTACAGGGATTGTTGGGTATTCAAGCAGGCAGGCAAGCTAAATGCCGAAAACAACGACAAGGGGCTGCATAGCGATGACGAGGAGGAGCCCCGGCCGCCGAACAATAGAGGACAGAAGGGCTTTCCCCCACAAGTGCGGACAGTGAACATGATATACGCAACCCACATACCCAAAAGGGAGCGGAAGCGTGCACTAAGGGACGTATACGCGATGGAGCCAGTCGCCCCAAAGTTCAACCTGTGGTCCTCCTGCCCGATCACTTTTGATCAAAAGGGACCACCCCACTAGCATCCGCCATGGCGGATTCGCCGCATTGGTTCTTGACCCAATCATTTAAGGATTTCACCTCACTAGAGTCCTGATGGACGGCGGCAGCAGCCTGAACCTGCTTTACCAGGATACAGTGCGCAAAATGGGCATAGACCCCTCAAGGATTAAACCCACAAAAACGACATTTAAAGGCGTCATACCAGGTGTAGAGGCCAACTGTACAGGCTCAATTACACTTGAAGTGGTCTTCGGATCCCCGGATAACTTCCGATGCGAGGAATTAATCTTCAACATAGTCCCGTTCTGCAGCGGCTATCACGCACTGCTCGGACAAACCGCATTTGCAAAGTTCAATGCGGTGCCACACTATGCATACCTCAAGCTCAAGATGACAGGCCCTCAAGGAGTAATCACGGTCAATGGAAACACCGAACGCTCTCTCCGAACGGAGGAGCATACGGCGGCCCTCGCGGCGGAAGTACAAAGAAGCCTCTTAAGGAAATTCTCTAGTCCGACTACTAAATGTCCGGACACCGTCAAGCGCGCCCGGAGTAACCTACAACAAGACCGCCTGGCATGTTCCGCGCATGCATAGCAATGCGGCCCCAACCCTAGCCCTCGCGAAATCGCGAGACCAGTACCACGCGTACATAACTACGCTCTCGAGATACCATGGGCATAGGGGGAGGGGCACGACCACGGCATGCCCAGAGGGCGGCTCAACCGCACAAGGGGCTCCCAATTGTGTCATTCTTTTTTTTCTTATTCTCAGGACTCCATTTTCCAGAAGCCCTGTCCGGCAGTAGAATCGCCGAACTCACGATGCAACAGCCACGGAAGCAGAAAACCTACGTCGAGTGTCCAGGTGGTCTCTATTACGAGCAGTATACCTGTTTTACATACCATCCCGTAGCCTACCCCTGGAGGGGGACATGTTAAATAGTCCCATCCCTTGCTTATCGCACTATTTGTATCGTTCTGCTTTCATTGCAGTATCTTTTGAATAAACAATACATAGCTTCTGCTTATTATTGCATTTCTTTTTTCTTTATAAATTTCATCTATGACATGTTGCACCCGTACAACTTGGTACGGTCAATACACCAGGGGCTTAAGTACCCCAAAACATGGTGTGATAAGTCCGAACACTTTCACAAGTGCGGCACCCCGAACTTATAGCATTATATGCATCGGCTCCGAATCATGTCTTGGGTCAATAGTTGGGTTTGCCCGGCTCCCATGTTTTGGTACCTTACGTTCCGTTATATCAGCTAAGGTAGCGCTGGGAGAAGCATTGCGATTGTGCCCCGGTTGAGCTGGGTTGAGCACCTCAGTGGAGAAAGCTAAAACTGACCGTCATGATAGGGCGAGAGCCGGTCGCTGTTCGAGAGGTTTTTCGGGTCCCTAAAGACTCATTCCGCTTAGAGCGAGGAGTCGGCATTGTCCGGCCAAGGCGTGGATAGCGCCCCGAACTCGGTCTTCCGAATACCAGGGGCTTCGCAGAAATTTAAAATTATAGAATTCTATGGCTAAGTGAGAGTGTTCAAGCATTATAGTCCGGTTGCCTCGTTCATCGTGTTGAACGCCTCCCTCAAAGGACCCAAGAATGGGAACAAGAGCGCTCAAGTTTATCCCGAACACCCCAGCACTCGTGGCATGGGGGCTGAAGCCAACGACTCGCCATCTCTCAAATTTGATAAACGGCCGCACAGAAGGTAATATTTTAAATTAACAAGCGTTGCTTAGCGCATATGAACAAAGTTTTCAGCGTACAGGATAAAAAATGCGAGTCTACTCAAAAATTACATCTTTGGAGCATTCACCCGCTATAAGGCGGGTACCCTTCAGGACGCCCTTATAGTACATCTCGGGCATGTGATACTCCTAGCCCGGCGGTGGCGCGTCCGTCACAAGCTTCTCGGCATCCATCTTGCCCCAGTGCACTTTAGCACAGGCAAGGGCCTGACGGGCACCTTCAATGCAGACAGAGCGCTTGATGACTTCAATCCATGGACATGCGTCCAACATCTGCCGCACCAGACCGAAGTAGCTCCCAGGCATGGCTTCTTTAGGCCACAGCCAAACTATGAGGCCCTTCATGGCCTGTTTGGCCACCTTGTGGAGCTCGACCAGCTGCTTCAGCTCGTCGCTTAGGGGCACCGGATGTCCGGCCTCAGCATATTGAGACCAGAACACCTTTTCCGTCGAGCTCCCCTCCTCGGCTCGGTAGAACGCGGCAGCATCAGACACACTACAGGGCAGATCGGCAAACGCTCCTGGAGAGCTCTAGATTCAGGTAAGTAAGAGATAATTCACTTTTACATGCTTGCTTTGCATAAAGAATGCCTTACCCACTGCTATCTTCTTTATCGCCTCGATCTCCTGGAGGGCCTTCTGGGCTTCGGCCTTAGCGACTTTGGCACTCTCAAGAGCCAAGGCGAGCTCGGACTCTCGAGTCTTCGAGTCACGCTCCAAACTCTCGTGTTTTTCCACGAGAGCCTGGAGCTCTTGCCGCACCTCCGCCACCCGCGTCTCCTGCTTCTCTTGCTCGGTGCACTCCGCGGCCGCACTGTTTTCGTCCTTGGACACCGCATCCTTCAGGGTCGCCACCTCGTTCATGGCCCCTGCAATACCCACATTATTCCTGTCATTTTTTGCAAGCAAATCCTTTCTATAAGGTATTACTTAAATAAGGTATTACATACCTTCCTTGTCCTCGAGCTGCTTCTTGGCAAGGCCGAGCTTGTTCTCGGACCGCTCGAGGCTCTCCTTCAATGCATTGACCTCCGCAGTCAGTGCGGCAGAGGTCAGCAGCGCAGCCTGCATTCCCATATTGACATATTTATGTTAGACTCCTGCGTATATCTTTTTAGATCCTCAGCTCGGCTTTTCTTTCCGAACACCAAACTGGGCATCAGGGCTACTGTCTATGCGGTAATATTCTTACATATCTTAAAAACTTACCTCACAGCCTGTTAGAAGGCTAGTACAGGCTTCAGTCACCCCGCTCTTGGCGGACTGAACTTTCTGGATCACCGCACTCATAACAGTTCGGTGCTCCTCGTTGATGGAGGCGCCATTAAGCGCCTCCAGCAAATTATCCGGCGCCTCCGGTTGGACGGAGGTCATCGGTGTCACAGTCTCGCCCTTCTTACGAAGGGACCGCCCGTCGAACTCCGGAACCACTGAAGGTTCCGGTGCGGAGTCTGGCCCAGGGCCGGACTTAGAACCCCTTGGGGTTTGATCCTCCTTATGCCCAAAGTCCGGGAGGTTGCCTTGCGGCACCTCTGGGACCTCCTCCTCCTCCTGGCTGGGCCCCTTTTGGGACCCCACCTCGGCGTCATCAGCAGCGCGAGGAGAGGAGGCGACCGGAAGTGAAGTGTTGTTCACGTCCAACGGAGCTAGGGAGCCGCTCGTTGAAATGTCGAGCCCATCCTTGGGCGGGCTGCAGGGTTGTATTCGGCGTTAGGAGATTCTATGCGACAAACGAAACGCCATGAATTATTCTGGTATCCGGACACTTACGATGTCGCCAGGGGCTTAGCCCTCGGTGGCCACTCCTCTTCGCCGTCGTCGGCGTTGGTGGAGTAGTCCGGAGGAAGGGTCCTTCCCTTCTTGGACCCTCCGGCCTCCCCAGTTGGGGAGGCCTTCCTTTTCTTCTCTCCCCCCGCTGGGGGAGAAGCCTCTTTTTTCTCCTCCTCGTCTTCGCGGGAGGAGTCCACCTCGGAGTCATCGGACGATGAGTCCGATAACACCTGACGCTGGGAACTCTTTCGAGTTCCCGTGGCCTTCTTCTTGGCCTTCTTATCCGGCACCACGTGAGGTGCCAGAACCAGCAGCCCCGTCAATCGGGCATCCGCTAGGTCTTCTGGTAAGGGAGCCAGATAGTTAACCTACCCGGCCTTCTTCTGCCAGGCCTGTCAAAGGTAAGGGAGTTTAGATCCCGCATAGAGTCAAACTATGAAAAAAGTGTCATGTAAGGGTAAAATAGCTTACCTCGCCGGCTTGACGCTGCGAGCTGAATCCGCGATCTTCGGTAGCGGATGCGGGAGCCTCGGCGCCCTTGAACAGCACCTTCCGGGCATCTTCGTACGTAGTGTCGAAGAGCCTGCTCAAAGTTTGGTGCTGTGCCGGATCAAACTCCCACAAGTTGAACACCCGTTGTTGGCACGGGAGGATCTGGCGGATGAGCATGACCTGGACTACGTTGAAAATCTTGATCTTCTTGTTCACAAGGTTTTGGATGCAGGTTTCGAGTCCGGTCAGCTCTTCCAAATCACCCCACGTCAGGCCCTTCTCTTTCCAGGAGGTGAGCCGTGTGGGAATGCCAGATCGGAATTCGGGGGCCGCTGCCCATTCAGGGTCACGCGGCTCGGTGATGTAGAACCACCCCGATTGCCACCCTTTGATGGTTTCCACGAAGGCGCCCTCGAGCCATATGACGTTGGGCATCTTGCCCACCATGGCGCCTCTGCACTCCGCCTGCTGGCCGCCCACTACCTTCGGCTTGACATTGAAGGTCTTCAGCCATAAGCCGAAGTGGGGCTTGATGCGGAGGAAGGCCTCGCACACAACGATAAACGCTGAGATGTTGAGGATGAAATTCGGGGCCAGATCGTGGAAATCTAGGCCGTAGTAGAACATGAGCCCTCAAATAAATGGGTGGAGTGGGAAGCCCAGTCCGCGAAGGAAATGGGGAAGGAACACCACCCTCTCATGGGGCCTGGGGGTGGGGACGAGCTGCCCCTCGTCTGGAAGCCGGTGCACAATGTCGTTGTGCAGGCATCCGGCTTTCCTTAACTTTTTGATGTGCCCCTCCGTGACGGAGGAGGCCATCCACTTGCCTCCCGCTTCGGACATGGCTGGGGAAGGTTGGGGCGAGATGTGCGGACTTGGGCGCTGGAGCTCGAGTGCACGGAAATGGATAAGCAAAGGAGGAAGAAGGCATAGGTAAAAAGGTGGATCCCTATCCCCTTATATGGACGGACGAAACTATGCGTCCCCACCAGCCTGATAAAACTCGCTTGTCTCCCAAGCGCCGTAATCAATGGCACAGTTGGATTACCCACGCCTGTATTGATGAGAATCCCAGAATAAGGGGACACGATCTCTGCTTTGACAAGACGTGCCAAGGAAACCGCCTCGCTAAACACGCTGAGGTGGGACAGTAAAAACGATTCCAATAAAGGTTTGGCCATGGTGTGACGTCACGCCACAGAATACGTCAGCAGATTGAATTTGTGTAAAGATTATTCTCTCTACGGTGGTATGTGGAACTTATTTTGCAGAGCTGGACACTATCCTTGTGTTCAAAATCTTCTATGAAGTATTCGGAGAAGGTACCCGCCTTGCAATGCCGAAGACAATATGCGCCGGACTCGTCGTCATTGAAGCCTGGTTCAGGGGCTACTGAGGGAGTCCTGGATTAGGGGGTGTCCGGATAGCCGAACTATCACCGTTGGTCGGACTCCTGGACTGTGAAGATACAAGATTGAAGACTTCGTCCCGTGTCCGGATGGGACTTTCCTTGGCGTGGAAGGCAAGCTTGGCGATACGGATATGTAGATCTCCTACCATTGTAACCGACTCTGTGTAACCCTAACCCTCTCCGGTGTCTATATAAACTGGAGGGTTTTAGTCCGTAGGACGAACAACAATCATACCATAGGCTAGCTTCTAGGGTTTAGCCTCTTTGATCTCATGGTAGATCTACTCTTGTACTACCCATATCATCAATATCAATCAAGCAGGAGTAGGGTTTTACCTCCATCGAGAGGGCCCAAACCTGGGTAAAAACATCATGTCCCTTGTCTCCTGTTACCATCCGCCTAGACGCACAGTTCGGGAACCCCTACCCGAGATCCGCCGGTTTTGACACCGACACTCGGGCTCCGGAAACCCAAGGGAAAAAGGGCTAGGTGAGGCAAATGGTAAAAACAAGGTTGGGCCTTGCTGGAGGAGTTTATTCAAAGCGAACTGTCAAGGGGGTCCCATAAATCACCCAACCGCGTAAGGAACACAAAATCCGGGAACGTAACACCGGTATGACGGAAACTAGGGCGGCGAGAGTGGAACAAAACACCAGGCATAAGGCCGAGCCTTCCACCCTTTACCAAATATACAGATGCATTAATTAAATAAGAGATATTGTGATATCCCAACATAATCCTGTCCATCATGGGGCAATCTTCAACTTCACCTGCAACTAGCAACGCTATAAGAGGGGTTGAGCAAAGCGGTAACATAGCCAAGCAACGGTTTGCTAGGAAGGGTGACAAAGGTTAGAGGCTGACATGGCAAATTGGGAGGCTTGAAGAGCAAGCGATAGGTAGCGCAACAAAGCGATAGAACGAAGCAACTAGCATAGCAATGATAGTAGTGAGATCCAGGGTAGCGGTCATCTTGCCTGAAATCCCGCAAGGAAGAAGAACTTGTCCATGAAGAAGATGAACGGATGAAGCCGAACCAAGTGTAGACGAACGAATCCTCACGATCGCAACGAAACAGGAACTATCGAGAAGAAGCACACAACATAGTAAACACACCACACATGAACAAGGCATGATGCTCAACCAAGCATGATGCATGACAAAACTAGATGAGGCTACTCATGGCAAGAGATGATGCATACAAGGGCAACACAACAAGGCAAGTTTAAATGAGGCCAAAAACAACATATAACATTTCCGGTAAGTCCTCATATGCAAATTTCGAAATTGGTCCAGATCTGAACAAACATTAAGTTCAAGTTGTTAAACAGCAAGTTAAGTTGCACCAAGATGAGCTACACGAGATTATAGTCAAGTTACATATAAAGTTCATTTAGTTCGCAGCTACGGCCTAGAAGATGTGAGCAAAACAAGTCAAACATGGCATTGATGCAAAATGCATACAAACATCAAGCAAACACATCAAAACAAGGATGCAACATGATAATATGAAACTACGTGCAAATCTAAGCAAGTTTCATATAGAGCACACTCAAAACGGAGCAACAGTTCAACACACACATGAAACAAGTTTAAAGGACAAACTGTCCAAAACAGCAACTAGGCATATTGCAAGCACCAAAACAACATGATACACTACCACAATATGAAAACCAAAGGCATGGACATGATTTACAGGTAAATCATGACAAAACATGCTCAAAAGGACATGGCAAGATTGCAAATAATAATAGTTTACAGTCTTAGCAGAAATAACAGCAGGTTGCAATGTTTAGAGCTATCAAACAACATTCTACAGGAGCTTATCATGGCAAACAAAGGCATGGCATTAACCTACTAACATCATATAACAAAAGTCCCTTACTGACCATGAGCCAAAAGGCACAAGAAAATATGATGGCACCCATGTAAACATAGCAAGTGATATGACAGATTCATACATGGCAAGAACAACAATAAGTAGGCATGTTGGTGATCTCGTACCACTCACCACAGAGCAATACATGGCATGACAATGCAACCAACAGTAATAATACATGTTTATGAAGCTAATAATTGCAAGAGCAGGTTCATAGGGTTCATAGATCACTAGCAAAACACATGGCAAAACTGAACTTAATGTTAACAGGCTGACAGCAACATTATTTAGCAGTTTTGAGGGCAAGATAACAACAAGCTACAGCAGGCTATAAATACAACCAGAGCATGAATGGATAGAGCATGACATGTATAAAAAAATATACTTAGCGAATATCTCCATACTATGCATAGAATGACTTGTAATACTAGGTTTACATAGCATCATGATATAGCAAAAACAGTCTAGTAAAACAGCAACAGCAAGTACCCTACTTCACAAGCTTGATGCACTCACTAAAAGACTCACAAAAATATATGGATTTCACCCCTGTAAATATGGAATGACATAGCTCAAAACTCATGTATACATCAAGCTCATAAGATGCACACACAAAATGCAACAAAAATAACAAATCATCAAGTTCTGTTAACAGACAGCAGTTAACATCATATAGCACTCTTGCAACAATGATTAGGGCATCAAGATGATCTCAAACAAGCATGACACAATGGAATGGAATGAAGATCCTCTCTCAACGAACATTTTAAAATATCACACGCACAAAACGGAGCAGTATGTAACAAGTTATGATGCGATGAACAGGAGACCAGAATGCAAATAATTTCAGGACTTAGGGGGAAAACGGGGTCAACCTGGATCCAGATCTAGGGTTCTTCATGGGCACGCGAACCGAGGTTCGCCGGAGCTTCACCGGAGAAGAGGAGGACGCCGGCCGGAGTTGAGGAAAAGGGCCGGAGGTGGCGGATCCGGCCGGTCCCATCCCGGATCCGACCGGGGACGCCGGCGACCGGGCGCGGCGGCGAGCGGGGCGGCGCGGG
>NC_041383.1:572674286-572681265 GCF_002162155.2 Triticum dicoccoides | reverse complement strand
CGCGCGGGCCCGATCCGGGTCCCGCGGGCCGCGCGGTGGTGGGAGGAGAGAGAGGGTGAGGTGGCGGGCGCTGAGAGGCTGGGGCGGTGGCGCGGTTGACGTGGCAGGAGGCGATTCGCCGGGGTGAGGTGGAGGCCGGACGTGTCCGGCAAGATTGGACATGTTCGTCGGCGGGAGGAGGACGAAGCTAGGGTTTGGACCCGGAATTTCGGGGGGAGAGGCATATTTATAGGTAGAGGGAGCTAGGAGAGTCCAAATGAGGAGCGGTTTTCGGCCACGCGATCATGATCGAACGACCGAGAGCATGGAAGTGACTTAGATGGGTTTTGGGCCACTTTGGAGGGGTGTTGGGCTGCAAGTCAAAAGAGGCTTTTACGGTTATCCGGTTAACCGTTGGAGTATCAAACGGACTCCAAATGGCACGAAACTTGACAGGCGGTCTACCGGTGGTATACCAAGGCCGCTTGGCAAATCACGGTCCATTCCGAGAATGTTTAACATCCACACACGAAAAGAGGCAAAAGGGGGAACGCCGGAGGACATAGGAGTGCTATATTGCAAAACGGACAACATGGAAAATGCTCGGATGCATGAGACGGACACATATGCAAAATGAGATGCACATGATGACATGATAAAATGCAACATGCAAGCAAATGACAAGGCAAGGATGGCGAATAACTGGCAAACACCTGGCGCAACGAATCCGGGGCGTTACAACACTCCTCCATTAACAAGAGATCTCGTCCCGAGATCTTAGGACCGAGACGGAAGGGAAAAGGGATGAGATGAAACAAGAACTCAAGAGAAGCAGCAAAGAATCGAGAGCACTCGAGAAGAAGAGAGGAATGATGAGAATGACGAGAATCGAAAGCTCACGGAATCAGATAGACTATGAAACCACTCCGGTTAGAATGAGATAAGAAACGAATAAGACTGAAAGGATTAAGGCAGCACTCCAGCTGAAAATGGAAGGAATAGAACACGAGCTTCACCCAATGAGATGGCACTTGATGAGATGAACAATGCAATGCCTCCGGAAGAATTGAAATAACTAAATGAAAAGAACTTAAAAGGAAGGATTGAACGAAGTTGTTGAGAAAATCAACAATGAAAAGAATTAGCATGTTGTGGTCTTATAGGTAACATCTCAAGATCATAAGGTGATAACCGGCGACAAACGGAAATGTTTGGATAGCTGAGAAGAACGAAGAAATGCAAAACTCCACTTCAAAATAATACGGAGAATTAATTACACTTCAAGACGCGAGAAGAAAAGATACTTGAATTCCACCAACAAAGTCTTGATGAACTCTTGAAGAATGAATTAAATCATGAAAAACCACCATGAATAACTCCGATGACAAAAGGATGATGAGATAGAATAAAGGATGAAATAATAAGATGAGCCTTGCGATGATTTAGATGGAGGTTTCGACGAAATGGCCAAGGAAAATTAACTCCGGAAAAGAAAAGATGAGAACACTTGGAACTAGAATTTATTCATCAAGAACAAACTCCGAAGAAAAGGGATTAATCACTTGGATGAAATAAGAATAAGATTTATTGTATGCTTATCCTTCATCAAATTAAATTGATGACAAGCAATGGATTTTGCATACCACTTATTCTTCTTGAAAAGGATTAAGGGGGGTATAGCACAAAACTTGAGAAAGTCTTCATGAACCACCGGTAGGATTGGAAAGAACGAATGGATTAAAAAGATAATCAAGGAAAAAGAATCTTGAACGAACCACCGTAAGAATTCGAAAAATGTCTGATGAAAGAGAATGAATCGCCGGGAAGAATTAGAATAACAAATATGCTTGAGGGGATTTAGATGCAAAAGAACGAAGAGATCACAAATCATCGCGATAAATGGATAACGGTAGATGAAATGTGAGGACGAAGAATTCTTCTGGAACGATGGCCTCTGGTGAAAAGAAATGGAAAAACAACTCCTAACATACTCCGGATGGGTAAGAAAGAATATCTGACAAACGGAATAATTCGAGAGGATAACAAGAAGCTAGAATCACGAATCTTTGAGAGAACGGACAAGATTTAAAGGAAGAACTCTTCTTCGGTCTTGAAATGGCGACGAGGAACACCACCAAAATTACTGAGATACTCCGGTAGAATGAAAAGCAGAGAGGTTGAGCCAACAATGAAAGAATTTGAAAGCGATCTTGGAGAAGGCATGTGACTGATGAAATTCCTTCTTACGTCACACTTGAAAAGAATTTGAGAATAACCCCAGGAGAATTAGAAGAGTCAGGTAAGATCCTGGGAAAAGACCTGTGGGTTAGGGCCCACTAAAAAGGAAAACACCATTGGAAAGGGATGTTGAACAGATAGATGATGCACCGGAACAATTGAAATATTTAAATGAGGTGACAACCTCGAATTAATTCGAACACAGGCGAATCTCCTGAGATGTCTTGCACACTCCGGAAGGATAAACTGGCGAGAGGCGAATGAGCAAGGAGAACACTTGATCCACGGAAAAGAATGTGATCAACCCGAAAAACTTGACTTGAGTCCACCGGAGAAGAAAAGAGATGAAGAATGTACACCAAGACGAGAATTCACCGGTTGAAATGATTGAGGGAAGACTGAAGAGGCTCCACGCGAATGAAATTGATGGTCGTTACAGACTCAAGCTCCTGGAAGAAAAGGGTTGGGAGGGAGGGAAAAACAAAGGCAACTTGGAAGGGAGAACCAACGAATATCTTGAAGAGAAAACACCGATTGAAATAATTGAGGAAAGAAGGCAAAGACTTCGCACAAGTAGGATGGATACTCGATTATCGACTCTGGTTCCGAGAAGCAGAAGGGGTGGGTGGGTAGGAAAAAGAAAACAACTGAGGATTGAACTTGCAAAGATGAAGAGGGTCGAGTCAACTTGACGAGAAATGCACCGGATGAAAAGAGATGAGAACCAACAAACGGAAAACCAACTGCGAGATCCTAAAGAAAATTTGAAGGGGAAGAAGAGTAAGTCAAAACACCTACGTCAAGATTCCTCACCAGAGCGACGAAGGGGCAGAGGAGTAAAAAGAAGTCCTACCCTTCGATATAACTAGACTCCAAAAACAGTTTTTTTTCTAGACTCGACAACGGCCAAACTACACGATCAATCAAGGGGGCTCCTATGGTCGGTCGAGGCTCTGATACCAACTTCTCACGGCCAAGATGCGACCCTATCCTAAAGGAACTCGAAGGTCCCGCCTAGGATAGAAGCGCATCTTGAAGACGCTTTTGCAAGGTGGATATCATTACATCAACATTACATAATAGATGGGGATACATACAAAAGGCATACAATGCCACACGAATACAACATCATCTTACATAAGAGCACCATCCGACTATGGATGAAACACAAACATAAACTCAAACGACATCCACCCTACTAGCCCAGGCTGCCGACCTGGAACCTATCCCCTGATCAAGGAAGAAGCAGAAGAAGAACTCCAAAACAAGTAAACATCGCTCTCATGTCATGATCATCGCATAACCTGTACCTGCAACTGTTGTTGTAGTAATCTGTGAGCTACGAGGACTCAGCAATCCCATTACCATGGGTATCAAGACTAGCAAAGCTTAATAGGAAAGGAAGGGGTAAAGTGGTGAGGTTGCAGCAGCGACTAAGCAAGTATGGTGGCTAACATACACAAATAAGAGCGAGAAGAGAATCAAAGGAGCGGTCATGAAGCTAGCAATGATCAAGAGGTGATCCTGAACACCTACTTACGTCAAACATAACCCAAAAACCGTGTCACTTCCCGGACTCTGCCGAGAAGAGACCATCATGGCTACACACGCAGTTGATGTGTTTTAATTCGAATCTGCTGACAAGTTATCTACAACCGGACATTAACAAATTCCCATCTGCCACATAACCGCGGGCTAGGCTTTCGAAAGTTTATACCCTGCAGGGGTGTGCCAACTTAGCCCATGATAAGCTCTCGCGATCAACGAAGGATATACCTTCTCCCAGGAAGGCCCGATCAGTCTCGGAATCCCGGTTTACAAGACATTTCGACAATGGTAAAACAAGACCAGCAAGACCACCCGCTGTGCCGACAAATCCCGATAGGAGCTGCACATATCTCATTCTCAGGGCACATCTGATAAGCTAAGCGTACAGGTACCAAAGTAATCCAAGTTGCCAAGGAATGGTCCCGCACGGTGCTCTAGTTTGGACCAACACTCGGAGGAGCACTGGCCCGGGGGGGTAAAATAAGGATGACCCTCGGGCTCCGAAAACCCAAGGGAAAAAGGGCTAGGTGAGGCAAATGGTAAAAACAAGGTTGGGCCTTGCTGGAGGAGTTTTATTCAAAGCGAACTATCAAGGGGGTCCCATAAATCACCCAACCGCGTAAGGAACGCAAAATCCGGGAACATAACACCGGTATGACGGAAACTAGGGCGGCAAGAGTGGAACAAAACACCAGGCATAAGGCCGAGCCTTCCACCCTTTACCAAATATAGAGATGCATTAATTAAATAAGAGATATTGTGATATCCCAACATAATCCTGTCCATCATGGGGCAATCTTCAACTTCACCTGCAACTAGCAACGCTATAAGAGGGGCTGAGCAAAGCGGTAACATAGCCAAGGAACAGTTTGCTAGGAAATGTGACAAAGGTTAGAGGCTGACATGGCAAATTGGGAGGCTTGAAGAGCAAGCGATAGGTAGCACAGCAAAGCGATAGAACGAAGCAACTAGCATACCAATGATAGTAGTGAGATCCAGGGTGGCGGTCATCTTGCCTGAAATCCCGCAAGGAAGAAGAACTTGTCCATGAAGAAGGTGAACGGATGAAGCCGAACCAAGCATAGACGAATGAATCCTCACGATCGCAACGAAACAGGAACTATCGAGAAGAAGCACACAACATAGTAAACACACCACACATGAACAAGGCATGATGCTCAACCAAGCATGATGCATGACAAAACTAGATGAGGCTATTCATGGCAAGAGATGATGCATACAAGGGCAACACAACAAGGCAAGTTTAAATGAGGCCGGAAACAACATATAACAATTCCGGCAAGTCCTCATATGCAAATTTCGAAATTGGTCCAGATCTGAACAAACATTAAGTTGAAGTTGTTAAACAACAAGTTGAATTGCACCAAGATGATCTACATGAGATTCTAGTCAAGTTACATATAAAGTTCATTTAGTTCGGAGCTACGACCTAGAAGATATGAGCAAAACAAGTCAAACATGGCATTGATGCAAAATGCATACAAACATCAAGCAAACACCTCAAAACAAGGATGCAACATGATAATATGAAACTACGTGCAAATCTAAGCAAGTTTCATATAGAGCACACTCAAAACGGAGCAACGGTTCAACACACACATGAAACAAGTTTAAAGGACAAACTGTCCAAAACAGCAACTAGGCATATTGCAAGCACCAAAACAACATGCTACAGTACCACAATATTGAAACAAAGGCATGGACATGATGTACAGGTAAAGCATGACAAAACATGAACACTGAGCTATCTCCAGAAATCACTAGAACATGCTCAAAAGGACATGGCAAGATTGCAAATAATAACAGTTTACAGTCTTAGCAGAAATAACAGCAGGTTGCAATGTTTAGAGCTATCAAACAACATGCTACATGAGATTATCATGGCAAACAAAGGCATGTAATGAACCTACTAATCTCATGTAACAAAAGTCCCTTACTGACCATGAGCCAAAAGGGCACAGAAAATATGATGGCACCCATGTAAACATAGCAAGTGATATGACAGATTCATACATGGCAGGAACAACAATAAGTAGGCATGTTGGTGAGCTTGTACCACTCACCACGGAGCAATACATGGCATGGAAAGGCAACCAACAGTAAGAATACATGTTTATGAAGCTAAGAATGGCAAAAGCAAGTTCATAGGTTTCATAGATCACTAGCAAAACACATGACAAAACTGAACTTAATGTTAACAGGCTAACAGCAACATTATTTAGCAGTTTTGAGGGCAAGATAACAACAAGCTACAGCAGGCTATAAATGCAACCCGGGGCATGAATGGATAGAGAATGATATTTATAATAAAATATCCTTAGTGAACATCTCCAGATTATGCATAGAATGACTTGTAGTAGCAGGTTTACATAGCATCATGATATAGCAGAAATAGTCTAGCAAAACAGCAACAGCAAGTACCCTACTTCACAAGCTTGGTGCACTCACTAAAAGAATCACTAAAAAATATGGATTGCACCCCTGTAAATATGGCGTGACATAGCTCAAAAATCATGTATACATCAAGCTCATAAGATGCACACACAAAATGCAACAAAAATAACAAATCATCAAATTCTGTTAACAGACAACAGTTAACATCATATAGCACTCTTGCAACGATGATTAGGGCATCAAGATGATCTCAAACAAGCATGAAACAATGGAATGAAATGAAGATAATCTCTCACCGAACATTTTGATATATTACACGCACAAAACGGACAAGTATGCAACAAGTTATGATGCGATGAACAGGAGACCAGAATGCAAATAATTTTGGGACTTATGGGAAAAATGGGGTCAACCTGGATCCAGATCTAGGGTTCTTCATGGGCACGCGAACCGAGGTTCGTCGAAGCTTCACCGGAGAAGAGGAGGACGCCGGCCGGAGTTGAGCAAAAGGGCCGGGGTGGCGGATCCGGCCGGTCCCGTCCCGGATCCGGCCGGGGACGCCGGCGACCGGGCGCGGCGGCGAGCGGGGTGGCGCGGGGCAGAGGACGAGGCCCGCGGCGGCAGAGCCATGGCCGCGGTGGAGGAGCTACGCCGACGGTGGTCGGCGTGTAGGCAGGGGACGACCGGGCGGCGGCGGGTACCGGCGGGGACGCGACGGCGACTCGGGGCTGCGCTCGCCCCGACGAACAGCGGCGGAGGGCGCGGGGCGGAGCCCGGGGCACGGGCCAAATAGGCGGAC
>NC_041383.1:572666031-572674072 GCF_002162155.2 Triticum dicoccoides | reverse complement strand
GGCGGCGGCGCGGCTCGCGCGGGCCTGATCCGGGTCCCGCGGGCCGCGCGGTGGTGGGAGGAGAGAGAGGGCGAAGTGGCGGGCGCTGAGAGGCTGGGGAGGCGGCGCGGTTGACGTGGCAGGAGGCGATTCGCCAGGGTGAGGTGGAGGCCGGACGTGTCCGGCGAGATTGGACATGTCCGTCGGCGGGAGGAGGACGAAGCTAGGGTTTGGACCCGGAATTTCGGGGGGAGAGGCATATTTATAGGTAGAGGGAGCTAGGAGAGTCCAAATGAGGAGCGGTTTTCGGCCACGCGATCGTGATCGAACGATCGAGAGCATGGAAGTGACTTAGATGGGTTTTGGGCCACTTTGGAGGGGTGTTGGGCAGCAAGTCAAAAGAGGCTTTTACGGTTATCCGGTTAACCGTTGGAGTATCAAACGGACTCCAAATGGCAGGAAACTTGATAGGCGGTCTACCGGTGGTATACCAAGGACGCTTGGCAAATCACGGTCCATTCCGAGAATGTTTAACACCCACACACGAAAAGAGGCAAAAGGGGGAATGCCAGAGGACATAGGAGTGCCGGATGGCAAAACGGACAATGGGGAAAATGCTCGGATGCATGAGACGAACACGTATGCAAAATGAGATGCACATGATGACATGATAAAATGCAACACACAAGCAAATGACAAGGCAAGGACGATGAATAACTGGCAGACACCTGGCGCAACAAATCCGGGGCGTTACAGCGGGCAAGTTCCATCCGTGCACCCTCTATACACGCCGACCTCCTCATGGCATCGATCTGTGATACGGCACCGAGGAATTGTTGCACCAAACCAAAATAACTGCCCGACTTAGGCCCCTTCGGCCAAAGATGGTCTATTACAGACCGCATTGAAAGACCGGACAGCCTATGAAGCTCAGCCACAGCAGCCATCTTCTCACTCAACGGCAATGGGCGCGCGGGAGCATTAAATTACGACCAGAACAACTTCTCCACTTCTTTATCACCTTGATCCTCGAAAAACTTGGCCGCATCAGCCGTACTCTTTGCCAAGTCCGCATACGCGTCTGCAGGGCTCCAGCGTCGATCCAGGGGAGCATAGTTTGGATCTAAAAACTTCATCCGCAATAAGTAAGGGTTTCCAGCCATGATTTCTCCGGCCTGACGAAGCTCCTCCTGTGCATCCCTGCTTTCAGACCGCGTATCCTTGGTCGTATCAAGTGCCTTCTTCAGGTCAGCCAAGTTCACCTGATTCTCCTTCTCAAGGAGCTCATACCGGTTGGCGGCATTTTTCAGCTCCACAGTCATCTCGGCTATTTTGTCTTCGCTTCGGTGATGAGCAGCATGTTCGGCTCTCAACTCTTCGGCCGCCTTTAGGGCAGCCGCATTGCTAGCCTGAGCTTGTTCCTTGGCCTGGGAAAGTTCTGCCCTCAAGGCTTCTACGGCAGCAGCACCATCTGCAGTCCAAGCATATCATATCAATATTACACTCCTTTCATTTTTTTTCCTATAAATAATAAAGGAAAGCAGAGCACATATCTTGTGACTCGTTAAGCCGCTCGTTCACAAGCGTGATGTCGGCATTGATAATCCCAATCTGCCTCCTCAGTTCGGAAACTTCAACGGACTGGTCAGCTGTCGGATCCTTTGACACATGCGCATAAGCACAGTGCGATCATTACTTAAAAATGTGATCCTCGGTTTGCCGCCTATGGCTGGCAACCAGAGTCTCAGGGGCTACTATCCATATGGAGCACACCTAGCGCGCATGCGTCACAGTCAAAAATTATGCATTCTTCATTACATACCTCAAAGCCTCTGATCAGGCTCGTAAAAGCTTCATTTAACATGCTGGTGGCGGATGAAATCTTCTCAAGCACCGTGTTCATTAATGAACGGTGCCCCTCCGGGAGAGCAGCTCGCTCCAGAAGGCCTGCCAGTGTGTCCGGACGGACACCTGATTCTCTCCGCCTTGTTGAGACATTCCTGGCCACGGAGGATTTTCAGAATAATGATTATGATAAATATAAACGAAGTGTTCGGTTTCGGGGTTACTTACTTGGGTATCTGGTTGCAGCTTAGGCCCGCATCTTCGGTGGTGTCTGAACACTTTACTTGTGGTCCGAAGAATAATTTACACATCCCTTCGAGAGTCAGGCTGAAGAAGTGCAGAATAGTCCGCGGACCCTCTGGATTGAACTCCCACATCCGGAGAGGTCGGCGTTTGCACGACAACATCCGTCGGATTAGCATTACCTGAATTATGCTGACAAGGTTAATGTCCCTCTCAAGAAGCTCCCGGATACGGCTCTGCAGTGTTGGTACATCACTAGCAGACCCCCAATCCTGTCCTACATTGGTCCATGACGCCAGTTGTGATGGAGGGACCGAACGGAAGTCGGGGGCAGCCACCCACTTTGTGCCTCTGGGAGCCGTGATGTAAAACCACCTCTGCTGCCATAAATTGGATACCTCTGGGAAAGAACCCTTTGGCCATGGGGCATCGGCGTTCCTGCTTATTACGGCACCTCCGCACTCTGCATGTCGCCCCTCGATCATCTTCGGCTTCACATTGAAGGTCTTGAGCCATAAACCGAAGTGTGGAGTGACGTGGAGAAAAGCCTCTCATCTAACCCATCACCGTCTAGCAAGCCTACAAAGGAATTACTCACTCCCGGTGTTGAGCATCATGGAATTGTTGATGGAGGATGGTTGATGATGACGATGGCAACGAATCCCCCTCTCTGGAGCCCTGAACGGACTCCAGATCAGCCCTCCCGATGAAGAATAGGAGGTGGTGACGGCTACGTATCGTAAAACGCGATGAAACTTCTTCTCTTATTTTTTCACAGGGAAATTAATTTTATAGTGCTGGAATTAGGGTCAATGGAGCCATGTGGGCCCCACAAGGTAACAGGGCGCGCCCTAGGGTGGTTGCGCCATGTTGCATTGTGGGCAACTGCTGCCCCCCCCCCCCCCTCCGGTGGGTCTTCGCTCTGGTACTTTTTTATATATTCTATAAAAAATCTCCCAAAAGTTACATCCAATTCTGAGAACTTTTATTTCTGCACAAAAACAACACCATGGTTATGTTGGAAAAAGCGTGAGTCTGGGTTAGTTTCATTCAAATCATGCAATTAGAGTCCAAAACGAGAGCAAATATGTTTGGAAAAGTAGATACGATGGAGACATGTCAACTTCCCCAAGCTTAACTCATTGCTTGTCTTCAAGCAATTCAGTTGACAAAATGAAAGTGATAAAGAAAAACTTTTACGAACTCTTTTGTTCTTGTATCCGTATATAAGCTTAAATAGCACCAAATTTTTCAGCAAGGATCATGAACT
The DNA here is from genome assembly GCF_002162155.2 of Triticum dicoccoides. Classification (NCBI taxonomy): domain Eukaryota; kingdom Viridiplantae; phylum Streptophyta; class Magnoliopsida; order Poales; family Poaceae; genus Triticum; species Triticum dicoccoides. Next base: position 572,670,735 of record NC_041383.1, on the reverse strand, counting down.
AACCATGCAAATGATAACACTTAGAAATCATTTACTCATATAAATGGCATAATCAACTAGCGAGCAATAATAACACATCTCAAATGCCAACAATTTGTCAAAAACAATCATGATACAATATGATAACATGGTATCTCGCTAGCCCTTTTTGAGACCGCAAAACATAAATGCAGAGCACCTCTAAAGTTCAAGCAGCGACTAAACATTGTAATACATGGTAGAAGAGAACCAGTCATGATGCACACAACATTAACTATACTCAATGTATAAGAATGACAATAGCGCTCTCAGGATTGGTGCTTTAATTGAGAAGGTGATGACTCAACGGTAGAAGGATTGGTCCTTCCTAGAGGAAAACAGAGATTTGTAGAGGTGCCAGAGCTCGAAGCTTAAATCGGAGATGAATACAATTTTGAGAGGTATGCCTTTCCTGTCAATGTCACGACCAAGGATTTTGAATATCTTCCGTGCTAAATACATTATCGGTGTTTCCAAACAGAAAGGTAATGTTTACTCCCCCTCAACCATTCAATCACAAGCAAAGGCTATTCGAATTCACGGGTGCCCTTCATATGCTCGGTGGTGCACTCTCGCTCGTATGTGTTGGTGTTGGTTTTGGGGCGGGAGAAATCCCTGGCGGCTCATCCGCCACCAGCGTGGCTGCGCCCGTGGGCGTTGCCGGACCTTCTTGAGGGGCGTCGGTGATGCCCATTCCCATCTACCAACCGCATACAGGGGGAAACCCTAGGACTGATCTGGGCAGTAGCAGCATCGTTGTCGCATTCCTTCCTGAAGGTGTTGCTTGGTATGTGAGACTTCGGAGTGCTAGGCGTGCGGTGGTACTTCTTCGAAGGGTGCGGCGGATATTAGCCATCTTCGCTTAGTTGAGCTACCGGCGTCGGCATTTGTTTCTCTTTCTTCCTCTCGCTTTTTCTTTTGGGCTTGTTTGTGCTGCGGCCCCAGCGAGCTGGTTGTATCGGTTGGTTGTTGCTTTATAATATAAAGCAGGGGGAAACCCTTTTTCATAAATCAAAACAAACAAAAGAAATAGAAAAACAACAACAGAAATAGAAAAGAACGAAACTAAACTGGCCCAACTTACCTGCAGCCCATCTAGATGAGCGAGCCCAACCCACCAGGGGCTGGACTGTCTTCTTTCTAGCGCCACGCGGGCATGTTTCTGCCTGTCAAGCGCGCACATAGCGTAGCCACCTCCTGCTTCCTCCCCTCACCAGGAGAAACCCAGAGACCCCCTCGACCTCTTCTCTCCCTCTCTCGTCCCACTCCTCGCCCCTAGCGCTCGCCCCGAGCTCCTCCGATCCACTTGAGAGCAACCGCCATCCACCGATGTTCATCTCCATGGCCACCGGCACTGCCTCGACCTTCCGCCATGTCCAGACGCTCCGTAGAGCTCTGGTACATCTCCACGGAGACTTACACACACAGGAGAATGCTGAGACGTCGACATCGACACCATATTCGTCCTCTGCACCGACCGTCGCTGTCGCTCGATTCGTCGCCTCCAGAGCCTCCTAGCCCCGCCATCTGCACCGGCCGACTTGCCGTGAGCCACTTACCCTCTCCCATCTTTCTTTTCCCTTGCACACGTCCTGTAGCCGCTGTTCCACTAGCTCCCGAGCTCACCGCCAGCGGCCTTGTCATCGTCATCATGTTAGCGTGCCTTAATCACACCTGAGTGCGTCAACATGCTCCTAGTGCCTCCAGGAGTCCTGTGAGCCCATCGACGAGCTCCCCTGCGCCCTGTAGCATGTGCCCGCTCAAATCCGTACTCTAGCCACCTCCACGAGCTCGTTTTGCGGCGAGCTTCGGCCACCCCGCGCCCTCCCGCAAGCCTCCCCTCGATGCGCGCGAGAAAGGGAAAACCCCTCGTGCCCTTGGCTTGACCCAACGCCGCCTGTAGCGCCGCTCCGGTGACCCTCCGCCGCGACTTTGAGGTCGCCGACGTCTAACCCCGGTGGCTGGTGACATGGCACCATCATTAGCGCCTAATTAAACCCCCCTCTCAACGACCAGTGGGCCCCGTTCCCTATTAATTCTAGTTAGGTTTAAAATTAAACCTTATTAACCTTGTGCCACTGAAATGCGGGTCCCATGTGTCAGGTTTGACCCTAGCCGACCCTGTTGACTAGATGACGTCGGCCTAATGCCATGCTAATGCAATAATGTATTTCTGGAATTAATTTAAATCTAATAGAATTTATGAATTCTAGAAAATAACCTAAACTTTGAAAAATAGTAGAAAATAAAACATAACTCCAAATGAAATAATTTATATATAATGATCAGAAAATTATGAAGAATCTGTTTATGGCATTTCCATGCATGTTTGAACAACTTATAATCACTAAACTGTACAACTCAATAAATGGCATTTTAAATGCTTTATATGAACCTTGCATTTGAATCTTGTCACGGCCGGATAATTAAACTTCAGTAATTCTCGGCTAATGATGCCACGTCATAGTTTTTACTGTTGCTAATCTCACTTAGATTCAAATCAGTTCGAAAAATCAAATTTAGAACAAAGTCAAAATAAAAGTTTTCAACTGTCAAAACAAAAATGTTCAAACTATGCCAAATATAAAACTATTAATAAAAATGTTCAAACAATAAATGGCATATGTCAAAATACTCAAATAAATAAAACAGTAGGTAAGACAATTAAAAAAATGCATTTTATAATTTCTAAAATATAAAACTATTTTATTTCGGTGTGAAACTTTCTGTGGGTGTGAGTTATTTTGTAACTCAAATAATGGAGCCAGTTTTATATCTTAGTAAAACTATTTTTTTAATTACTAAAGTAATAGAAACAGAGTATAATAAAAAGAAAAGGAAAAGGTTAAACATAACAAAAGAAAACAAAAGAAAACCCCCTTCCCCTAGTGGACCTTGGCCCAGTTGGTCACAGCCGACCAGGCCGGCCCACATACCCCTCCCTCCTCGTCCTGTTCACGAGGGGGGGTCGTGGGCAGGGCCGATGCCTGCCGTCGCACCGGTCGTCGCCGTGGCGGCCATCGCCCGATGCCCCTCGCCTATAAAACATCGTCCCATCGCCCGGGACGAACCCTAGATCCCCATTCGCCCCTCTCGCCCATCTCCTCAGTCTGGACACCCGCATCGGCGAGGCTGACGCCCGAAGCCGAAGCTCGCCGTCATCATCCCGACCCCAACCGCCTCTGTGACAGCTACCCCGAGCACTGGCACCTCCCCGACTCCTCCTCGCGCATGCTTTTGCACACCTGCAGGGCCCGGTGAGGCCCCCCTCCTCTGTTCCCCTTCCTTCCCCCTCGCTATAGACGCCGTGCGTCACTGCCGCCCGAGCGTGTGCTCGTCGTGGTACCCCGCAATCCTGCCCGTGCTCCCTGCGCTGCTGTTTCCCTGCTGCTGCTCCCGCGAAGCCGCCCGAGCACGCCTGCTGCTCGCGCCCGCTGCACCGCTACTGCCGCTTTGGTGCTACCACAACTGCCCGCCCCGCCCGCGCGCTTGCGGCGCGTGGCCGCGCCATCTTCGCTCGCACCTCGTGCCTTTCCGCTGCTCTTCTTAGTCCGGCGCCGCGGCTCTGCTCCACCTGCGCCGCCATCGCCCGTGCAGCCCTGCTGCTCCAACCGGCACCCTCCCGCTGCTGTTGTGCGCCCACGGTCGCGCCTCCCCACCGCATCCGCCTCGCCGTGGCCATTTGCCTGCCCGGCCGTGTGCCCCGGTGACCCTGCTGGCTCCCCCTGTCGCCACGGACCAGTCCCACGCCCCGATCCACGTAGCTTGTCCCGCGGTCAGCCGCGGCCCCGGCCGGCCGGTGCCCCGGTGCCCCATCCGTTGCCCCACTTCAGCCCGGTGTCGCAGCCCTCCAGCCCCGTTGCCCCCAGCGTGGCCTCCGCCACGCCACGCCCTGCCGGCCCCCTCGCCGCGGCTACCCTGTCGGTGCCCCGCAGCCCGGCGCTCTCCCCTGGGCGCGTGCCCAAGCGGGATGGTGCCCCAGCGCCCGTGCCCGCCCCGTTAACCACCCGCTCCAGTGGCCAGATGGGCCACTGCCAGCGAGGCCCCACCGGCCCCTTTCTTTATATATATAAAAAAGGAACAAAAGAAAATTTCAAAATAATAATAATAATTGAATTAACTTAATTAATTTGCTTATTTAATCTAATTAAAGTTAATTAGCCTAATAATGCTAGTTAGACTAAATTAACTAGTTAGTTAGTGAAACAGTAATTGACTGGGGGATCCCACCCCTGTTGACCAGTCAAACGTTGACTGGTCAACTAGGTCCCCCTCGCCCACGTGTCATCCTCTGGTACACTTATGTGTACGCAGAGGTGGGTACACGTAGCAATTTATTATTTATTTTCGAATTAAAATAAATTCCAAAATAATGTTTAAATTTTTGAAAGATCATAGAAAATAATCTGTAGCTCGGATGAAAAAGTTTTCTACATGAAAGTTGCTCAGAACGACGAGACGAATCCAAAATTGCGGTCCGTTCGTCCGCCACATGTCACTAGCATAGCAAATGTTGAACATTTCCCCTCCGGTTCATTTGTCTGACAAACGTCCGGAACCGGGAAAACTTTCCCGGATATTTCCCCCCTTCGCCGGGATCGCCTAGCACTGCGTTAGAACAACTCTAGCTCCACTTATTGTCTTGCTATGCATATGTTTGCGTGTATTTACTGTTTCTCCCCCCCC
>NC_041383.1:572629658-572665732 GCF_002162155.2 Triticum dicoccoides | reverse complement strand
GACGATGACCCTTCTTCCCTTTTAGCGGAGCTTCCAGGCAAGCCCCCCCTTTGATCATCCCGATATCGCCCATTCCATTCTCTCATGCTTCCATTAGATTTTGCTACTGTTATTGTTTGCTCCTATTCTGATGCATAGCCTGCTTTTGTACCTGCTATTGTTACCTACATGCTTATCCTAAACTCCTTAGTATAGGTTGGTTAGTGATCCATTAGTGACCCCCATGTTGTCTTTGTTGCCCCTGCTTCATCATCGACGACTCGATCATCGTGATCGACGACCAGAGCCCAAAGTCTCACATCACATCACGCCCCTTTTTGTTGCTCGACTCTGCAGAGTTACCATCGAGTGCCAAGGGTGGAACCTCATACATCACTCCTGATGAGATCTCTATAGTGAAGCTATTCGGTCATGGTCATCGAGGGTGGTTCCTCCTTCACCATTCCTGATACGGCTCTGTCGTGCAACACCTCAAGTGTGAACCTCGAGGGTGGTTCCTCTTACGTTCACCTTGATGATTACATCGATTGGAATCCACCGGGGGTGATTCCTCGGGTTTTCCCCTTGATGTCTGGACACACAGTTACCTTGACTTCACTTGAGACCGTTGTGAAAGATGGGCAGGCCCGGAGAGCACCCGTGCAATGTGACAGTGGCGGCTGGCTGGGGGTGATAGCTCTGGACTTGTCCCGACAGCCGTCACTTCTTTTCAATAATGCACTAACAGGTTTGCGTATTTGAACTAAGTTGGCCTTTGGGCTTTACGCACCAACCACCACGCGAGAATAGTTATGGGCCTCGGTGTCGTGGTATCAGCCGAAGCTTTGTCTGACGTCTAGTTCAGCAGTGCGGCACGGCTAGGTCGGCACTATCCTATAGTGGTGGAGCCTGGTCCGCCCTGCGTGCAACGACCCGGAGTGCAACGGGCGATGGGCTCAGACCCTCGAGTGCTTAGGAGGTAGACCGGCAGGGACCTCTCTACTGAGCCTAGGTAAGGCTGCGATGTGTTGATCTTCCGAGGCCAGGCATGACCCAGGAAAGTGTGTCCGGCCAGAGTAATCAAGCGTGTTGAAAAACATGATGCACCCCTGCAGGGAAGATTATCTATTAATAGCCGTGTCCATGGTAACGGACGTTCAGACTCATATCCTGATCTTATATAACTAGAAATGGATACTTGATACTTGTGATGGATATGTGGCTCCGGGATTGCTTTCTCGTAGGGAGTCGAGGAAGGATCTCTGGGTGTTAATGCTACAACATGCTTGTTAATTATAAACTACTATTCTTTACTCTTCTACATGCTGCAAGATGCTTGGAGCTGCTTGAAGATGCTAGTCTTTGATAGGCTAGGCCTTCCCCCTCTATTCTGGCATTCTGCAGTTCAGTCCACAGATACAACCCTTCCATTTGATACCAATGCATACTTAGTATAGATCTGATGCTTGCGAGTACTTTGGATGAGTACTCACGGTTGCTTTGCTCCCCCTTTCCCCCTTCTTTCTTCTTTCTGGTTGTTGCAACCAGATGGTGGATCCTAGGAGCCAGATGATGCCACCCCCGCCGACTACTACTACTACCCCGAGGGTGCCTACTACTGCGTGGAGCCCACCGACGACCAGGAGTAGTTAGGAGGTCCCAGGCAGGAGGCCTTGCCTCTTCGATCGTTGATGTTTTTGCTAGCCTTCTTAAGGCAAAACTTGTTTAACTTATGTCTGTACTCAGATATTGTTGCTTCCGCTGACTCACTTGTGTATCGAGCTTTTATATTCGAGCCCTCGATGCCCCTAGCTTGTAATATGAAGCTTGTATGTCCTTCTTTGTGTTTAGAGTTGTGTTCTGATATCTTCCCGTGAGTCCCTGATCTTGATCGTTACACATGTGCGTGTATGATTAGTGTACGATTGAATCAGGGGCGTCACAAGTTGGCATGAGAGCCGACTGCCTGTAGGATCCCCCTTTCCAACTCCTTGGCCGAAGTTGAGTCTAGTCTTTGAAAAACTTATTTACTAACTTGGCTGTGTGGCTTACAGGCCCACGTCGCCATTGGGTGGTATTAGGATCTTCTACTCCTCGTCTATACTCTGGGACTCTGATCTCTCTTCTACTCGGGTTAAATGAATTTACTAACTCCAACATTAGGATCTCGTAATCACATTCACCCGGAGGGCTGGATTATCTACAACTATTTCTTTGAATTGTATTTGGAATAATACTCGTATCGTCATTTGACATCCTTGAACTCCCTTGTTTCAAATGCGTCCCGTAGCGCAGATCGTTTGCCAGACCATGGCGATCGGTACGTCTGGGTTGCCGGCCATTCTGGTCGACCTCTTGACCCTGCTGGGATATCGCTGGTATCCTCAGTACACTGTGTACGAGCTCTACCGTGAGTTCAACCAGGAGATGTATCATGCTAAGGTTGATATCTATGATCGGCAGAACAACTCCACCCACGAGTTGCATACCTTTGAGGGTATTAGAGTGACTGTTGAGATGGCAGTACAGGAGGTTCCCTATGTTGCCATCACCAGCCTCCGTAGAGAGCATCCACGCTTGGAGGAGACTGGGTTCAGATACTGCCCGTACCCACCAGTTGGGGATGATACTAGGTGGTACACTGTTGTGTGTACCCCCTACATGAGCCGTCGGTACGACCCTCAGTATATGGTTCGATACATTGAGGTTCTGGATCACACTGTTCGAGCTCTGACTGTTGAGTTGTACGCCACACGTGCACGCCACTACGACACTCTAGAGTGGATGCATCCAATAGGTACCATTGCGGTTCTTCCTTCATTCATTCCTTACCCGCGCAGGATGGGGATGCCACCAGTTCTTGTGTGACCTAAGGTTGGGGGTGATACCCCTCCTCGTGGACCTCTTCTCCCGCCTGGAGATCAATTGGTACACCAGAGCTGCCACGGCATGCAGCCTCCTTCCCTCGAGCACCGCCGAGCTTTTCTTCACCGATAGCTGCCTAACTTCAGAGGTTTTCCCCGATGTTGATGTAGCATATCGCTATGTCGCGTTGTTGTATCCCTCCACCGCGTGCCTGTGCACTGCCTAGTTAGTCTAGACTACATTTCCCTTTCTGCTCTCGTACTTATGGCTTGTAACCGAACTTATGTATGGATCTGTATGTCGTGCTTGCCTACTATGTTGTATCCATCAAACTCCTTTCATTATGCATGTTTCATCGTGAAGGATTCTTTGTCTTTGCAAATTTCTCCATGCTGAACTACCCTTGTTATATGTTAGCACGATGGTTAGACCCGCTGGTCGTGGTCGCGGTGGCAACGCCCCACCACCGCCTGAATACATGGCTGGTATGATCCAACAGTTTGAGCTCAAACACCAGTTCATGGAAGGAATGTTGGCTCAGTTCCCTCGCCCCAACGTGAACCAGCACCAGCCACTGTGACACTGAACGACTTTGCACATCTCAACCCAAGCATCTACGGCAGCTCAACTCAGCCACTTGATGCTGACGACTGGCTCCGTGACATCACTTTCGAGCTAGAGTCTGCTGGTGTAGCCCCTGCCAGCTATGTCACCTTTGCGGCATATTATCTGAAGGGTCCCGCTGCTCAATGGTGGGACAGCCACAGGCGCTCTTTACCTGCTGGAACGGTCATCACTTGGCCGGATTTCCAAGCTGCTTTTCGTGCCCGCTTCATTCCTCAAGGAATTACGGGCAGGAAGAAGCGCGAGTTCCGCAACCTCACCCAAGGCAACAAGACTGTGGATGCTTATCAGCGGGAGTTCCTTGACTTGTCCCGCTATGCTGAAGATGGCATTGCCACTAATGCACGTAAACAGGAAAAGTTCCGTGATGGACTTCAAGCCGATATCAAGCTGGCGCTCCTCATGCATGACTTTGCGGATTTCGCCACCTTGGTGAACAAGTCCATTCAAGTCAAAACTGGTCTGCAAGAGCACCTCGGATCCCTCAGGCGCAACCGTGATGCGGGATCATCTTCGGGCCCGTCATCGTAGAAGCGTAAGATATGGATCCCTCACAACATGTATCCACCAGCTGCCCGTGCACCAAGGCAGACCCATGATGCACCTCGCCTGCCTCCTCCACCACCTGGACAACCGAGACTTCAAGCTCCTGCTTCCCGTCCCAATGATGGGCTATGCTTCAACTGTGGTCAACCAGGACACTGTGCCAGGGACTGCTCTCAGAATCAGTACCAGCTTGCACTTCCTCCAACTGGTCGTGGTAACAATCAGCCTCGCAACAACAATGTCAGGCCTTATGGTCGTGGTCAATCCAACCACATTGATCTGAATGAAGCTCAAGACCAGCCTGCTACTGTGTTGGGTACTCTTCTTGTTAACTCAGTACCAGCTTCTGTTTTATTCGATTCAGAAGCATCACATTCTTTTATATCTGAAGATTTTGCATCCATGCATGGCCTTAAATTTGAAGAAATGAACAACCTGCTAGTGGTACACACCCCCGCGGGCCAATGTCGAACCACCATGGTTAGTTTCAACATCCCCGTTGAAATTGAAGGGCTGGAATTCCATGTTTCCCCCATTATTTTGAAGTCGTCCAGTATCGACCTCATCCTGGGAATGGAATGGTTGAAAAAGCATACCGCTTCTATCATTTGCGCCACTAAAACCGTGCATCTACTACATCCATCAAGTGAGATAGTGAGCTACCATGCTCATCTTGTTCGGAATGCCGAAGCACGGATTTATTCCTTGGCTGCGTGAGAAACACTACTTCAAAGCCGAAGTTTCTCTCCGGTCCGCGTTCTCGGTCAAACTGAACATCGCACCGTTAGAGGGCTTTCAAAATTCTAAAAAGTTTCAGTGGTCAAATCCTTTTGAAGATGAAGCCACTTGGGAACTCGAGGATCGTCTTCGAGATGAATACCCTGTTTTGTTTCCTTCTACCTCCTAAAATCTCGAGACGAGATTTCTTGTAGTGGAGGAGATTTGTAACACCCGGATAATTAAACTTCAGTAATTCTTGGCTAATGATGCCACGTCATCATTTTTACTATTGCTAATCTCACTTAGATTCAAATCGGTTCGAAAATCAAATTTAGAACAAAGTCAAAATAAAAGTTTTCAACTGTCAAAACAAAAATGTTCAAACTATGCCAAATAATCTAAAAGTATTATTGGTGAAGAAACCACACTTCTATAAAAAAAAATGTAAATGCACTCAAATAAATAAAACAGTAGGTAAAACAATTAAATAAATGCATTTTATAATTTCTAAAATATAAAACTATTTTATTTCGGTGTGAAACTTTCTGTGGCTGCGAGTTACCCCATTCACGCCTCTCGCCCATCTCCCCGATCTGGACACCCGCGTCGGTGAGGCCGATGCCCGAAGCCGAAGCTCGTCGTCGTCGTCCCAACCCCAACCGCCACCGCGACGGCTACCCCGAGCTCTGGCGCCTTCCCGACTACTCCTCGCGCATGCTTTTGCACACCTACAGGGCCCAGTGAGGCCCCCCTCCTCTATTCCCCTTCTTTCCCCCTCGCTATAGACGTCGTGCATCACCGCCGCCCGAGCTCGTGCTCATCATGGTCCCCCACGATCCTGCCTGTGCTCCCTGCGTTGTTGTTTCGCTGCTGCTGCTCCCGTGAAGCCGCCCGAGCACGCCTGCTGCTCGCGCCCGTTGCGCCGCTGCTGCCACTTTGGTGCTGCCGCAACTGCCCACCCAGCCCGCGCGCTTGCCGCGCGTGGCCGCGCCATCTTCGCTCGCACCCCGTGCCTCCTCGCTGCTCTTCTTAGTCTGGTGTTGCGGCTCTGTTCCACCTGCGCCGCCATCGCCCGTGCAGCCCTGCCGCTCCCGTCGGCGCCCTCCCATTGCTGCCGTGCGCCCACGGTCGTGCCTCCCCACCGCATCCGCCTCGCCGTGGCCATTTGACGGCCCGGCCGCGTGCCCCCGCGACCCTACTGGCTCCCCCTGTCGCCACGGACCAGCCCCACGCGCCGCTCCGCGTAGCTCGCCCCGCCGTCAGCCGCGGCCTCGGCCGGCCGGCGCCAAGGTGCCGCGTCCGCTGCCTCGCTTCAGCTCGGCGCCGTAGCCCTCCAGCCCCGCTGCGACCCGTGTGGCCTCCGCCGTGCCGCGCCCTGCCGGCCCCCTCGCCACTCCGGTCGGCTGCACGCAGCCGCGGCTACCTTGCCGGTGCCCCGCAGCCCGGCGCTCTCCCCTGGGTGCGTGCCCAAGCGGGTTGGCGCCCCAGCGCCCGCGCCCGCCCCGTTAACCACCCGCTCTAGTGGCCAGATGGGCCACTGCTATCGAGGCCCCACCGGCCCCCTTTTCTTTAGATATATAAAAAAGGAACAAAAGAAAAATTCAAAAAATAATAATTAAAATAATAATTATTGAATTAATTTAATTAATTTGGCTTAATTAATCTAATTAAAATTAATTAGCCTAATAATGCTAGTTAGACTAAATTAACTAGTTAGGTAGTGAAACATTCAATGACAGGGGGTCCCACCCCTATTGACCAGTCAAACATTGACTGGTCAACTGGGTCCCCCTGGCCCACCTGTCAACCTCTGGTACATTTATGTGTACGCAGAGCTGGGTACACGTAGCAATTTGTTATTTATTTTCGAATTAAATTAAATTCCAAAATAATGTTTAAATTTTTGAAAGATCATAGAAAATAATCTGTAGCTCGGATGAAAAAGTTTTCTACATGAAAGTTGCTCAGAACGACGAGACAAATTTGAACACGCGGTCTGTTCGTTCGCCACACATCCCTAGAATAGCAAACATTGAACATTTCCCCTCCGGTTTGTTTGTCTAACAAACGTTCGGAACCGGGAAAACTTTCCCGGATGTTTCCCCCCTTCGCCGGGATCACCTAGCACTGCGTTAGAACAACTCTAGCTCCGCTTATTGTCTTGTTATGCATATGTTTGCGTGTATTTACTGTTTCTTCCCCCTCTTCTCTCCGGTAGACTCCGAGACCGTTGTTGATGCCCCTGTGATCGACTACGTCGAGGACGACCCTTCTTTCCCTTTCAGCGGAGCTTCCAAGCAAGCCCCCCCTTTGATCATCCCGATATCGCCCCTTCCTTTCTCTCATGCTTTCATTAGATTTTGCTACTGTTATTGTTTGCTCCTATTCTGATGCATAGCCTGCTTTTGTACCTACTATTGTTACCTACATGCTTATCCTAAACTGCTTAGTATAGGTTGGTTAGTGATCCATCAGTGACCCCCACATTGTCTTTGTTGCCCATGCTTCATCATCGACGACTCGATCAACGTGATCGACGACCAGAGCACGACATCTAACATCACATCATGCCCTTTTTGTTACTCGACTCTGTAGAGTTACCATCGAGTGCCGAGGGTGGAACCTCATACATCACTCCTGATGAGATCTCTGTAGTGAAGCTATTCGGTCGTGGTCATCGAGGGTGGTTCCTCCTTCACCATTCCTGATACGGCTCTATTGTGCAACACCTCAAGTGTGAACCTCGAGGGTGGTTCCTCTTACGTTCACCTTGATGATTACGTCGAGTGGAATCCACCGGGGGTGATTCCTTGGATTTTCCCCTTGATGTATGGACACACAGTTACCTTGACTTCACTTGAGACCGTTGTGAAAGCCGGGCGGGCCTGGAGAGCACCCGTGCGATGTGACGGTGGCGGCTGGCTGTTTAGCGGTGTCAGCTATGGATTTGTCCCGACAGCCGTCACTTCTTTTTAATAATGCACTAACAGGTTTGGGCATTTGATCAGAGTTGGCCTTTGCCCTTTACGCACCAACCATCACGCGAGAATAGTTATGGGCCTCGGCGTCGTGGTATCAGCCGAAGCTTTTTCAGACGTCCAGTTCAGCAGTGCGGCACGGCTGGGACGGCACCATCCTGTAGTGATGGAGCCTGGTCCGCCCTGCTCGCAATGACCCGGAGTGCAACGAGCGATGGGCCCAGACCCAGAGTGCTTAGGAGGTAGACCGACGGGGACCTCTCTGCTGAGCCTAGGTAGGTCTGCGACGTGTTGATCTTCCAAGGCCGACATGACCTAGAAAAATATGTCCGGCCAGAGTAATTAAGCGTGTTGGAAAACGTGGTGCACCCCTGCAGGGAAGATTATCTATTAATAGCCATGTCCACAGTAACGGACGTTCAGACTTATATCCTGATCTTATATAACTAGAAATGGATACTTGACACTTGTGATGGATATGTGGCTCCGGAATTGCTTTCTCGCAGGGAGTCGAGGAAGGATCTCTAGGCGTTAATGCTACAACATGCTTGTTAATTATAAACTACTATTATTTACTCTTCTACATGCTGCAAGATGCTTGGAGCTGCTTGAAGATGCTAGTCTTCGATAGGCTAGGCCTTCCCCCTCTATTCTGGCATTCTGCAGTTCAGTTCACAGATACAACCCTTTCATTTGATACCAATGCATACTTAGTATAGATCTGATGCTTGCGAGTACTTTGGATGAGTACTCACGGTTGCTTTGCTCCCCCTTTACCCCTTCTTTCCTCTTTCTGGTTGTTGTAACCAGATGGTGGATCCCAGGAGCCAGATGATGCCACCCCCGCCGACTACTACTACTACCCCGAGGGTGCCTACTACTGTGTGGAGCCCGCCGACGACCAGGAGTAGTTAGGAGGTCCTAGGCAGGAGGCATTGCCTCTTCGATCATTGATGTTTGTGCTAGCCTTCTTAAGGCAAAACTTGTTTAACTTATGTGTGTACTCATATATTGTTGCTTTCGCTGACTCGCTTGTGTATCGAGCTTTTATATTCGAGCCCTCGAGGCCTCTGGCTTGTAATATGAAGCTTGTATGTCCTTCTTTTGTGCTTAGAGTTGTGTTGTGATATCTTCCCGTGAGTCCCTGATCTTAATTGTACACATGTGCGTGTATGATTAGTGTATGATTGAATCGGGGGTGTCACAAACCTTTGGTTCAAATGAGCTTCATTCGATTTTGCTATTAGTTGCATTAGCTCAAGTCACAACATATTGCCATGTCATGATCATGCATCATATTGTTGCATTGCATTGATTGTGTTCCCTCTTATTTGCCGGTGTGTGTCCCCTCTCGGTAGCCGATGGTTCTGATGTTGTGATCGTTGACACCGATGAAGAGCTTTACTATCTTCAGAAGTGTCGGGCAAGAAAACCCCCTTTGAGCATTCCGAAACAATCCCACTCTCTCGCTCTTGCTCACTTTTTACTGCATTAGGACAACAACGAGTCAACTGTTACATGTTGCGGTAGTTGAACCCATTCCTCTGCAAGACCTATCTTTGCCACAGTAAATAGTTGAAACCCACTAGCATGAGTAGGAGTTGTTTGAGCCATGATGTGCCTACTCATTCATGCTTGCTTATTATGCCTTCTATGCTTAGAGTTGTGTCAGGTCTAATTCATCTGGGATGGATTGGAATGGTGGTGAATATGTCCTGTTGTTGAGAGCTAAGTGTGTGAACACGATTTGGTAAAGGCAGCGATGAGAGGCCATGTAGAGTACATGGTGGGTTGCCTCACTGAAATCGTCCTCAGGAACTGAGTTTTGTGTTTGTGATCCAAGAACAGCTAATACCACACATTGGGCCCTGAAATATGACCCCACTCGACTTATTGACCACCATGTCCTCTGTCGAGGAGTTGCAACTAGTTTCTGGTGTTTGTAGCATAAGTGTTGGAGGCCATGTGTAGCGCTGACCCTAGGGAGTGGGCTATGATGCGGTTTAGACATTGTGGCACGGTGTATCGAGGCACCCGTTTGGTGGGCTTGGGAACCCTGCACACATCGTTTGGGGCCTTAGTGGAAACCTTGGCCGGACTTCCTTGCAGATGGAACTAAAATAAGCGATAAATCTAGACTAGAGACTTGTGTGGTTAGTCAGATCATGGTCTACACCCACGCCAGCTTTCACTTGAACTCTACTGAGCACATGTCGTGTGCAAGCGCTAAGTGGTGGAAACATGTGTGAAGAAGTACACCCCTACAGGGTTATAAATGATCTATTCAAATAGTCGCGTCCGCGGATATGGCCTACCTGGAAAGCTTATATGGTTCATAGATAACTTGAAGAGGATACTCTAAAATGTGCAAGATAAGTGTGAGTGCTATGAATGGCCTTCTCGTAGGGATATGAGAGCGGATCCATAGTGGTGTATTGATATGGTGAATATGTGGACTCGTGTGCACTTTCTCACCTCAAAGAAAATACTGGTAGTCGTAGTACAGGATAGCCACTGAGTCAAAGCCGGCTTGCTACAGTTAAACTCCACAACCCCATTGTTGATACTGATGCATAAGTAGATAGTTATGCAGTAAGTCTTGATGAGTACATTTGTACTCACGTTTGCTTAAGTTATGTTTTTGCAGAGGAAACTTCAGTCTCACTAGTGGTTTCTACGATGAGTTCGACGTTCACCGATTAGATTGGGAATCCTAGACAAAGGTCTGGCTCCTATGGAGGGTCTTGTAGATAGACATGCTTCCTATAGCCTTCTTTCTTTTCAGTTGTCGGTACTCAGACAGGTTTATGCTTCCGTTGCTTGTATGACCTGTATGTTGGGTCGTGAGACCCATGGTTGTAATATCATGCTATGTATGGCTCCTCGGAGCCTCTTAAAGAAATACTTTGAGTCATAGAGTTATGTTGTGATGTCATGTTGTATCTACACATATCGAGCATAGTGTGTGTATGCTATTGAAATGCTTTTGCATGTGTGGGAACCGACGCCTAGTTGTTTATTCTTGGTAGCCTGCCTTATGGGGAAATGCCTCCTAGTGCTTCCATCCGGAACACATGGATTGACCACCATGTGTCCTTCTTTGCTCATGTGTCTATCCCTACAGGGAAATGTCACGCGGTGTTTACCAGAGTCCTAATAGCTTGCTACAGCCCGGTTACACTCGCTGCTGACCGCACGTGCATTGCTGGGTCATGTATGCTTGTCCCTGTAAGTTTGTGCACCTTGGGTTTACGACTAGTCATGTCGACTCGGGTTCTCTGCTATACGGATGCTAGCGATACAATCATATATGTGAACCAAAAGACGTAGATGGTCCGGGCCTAGGTAAAGGCGGCAGCCGTGGGTTACCGTGCGTGAGGCCGCAAAGTGATATGATGTGTTACATTCTAGACCGGTGTGACTTAGGACCGGGTTCCTGACACGCAGCCTGCTAGCTTTTGAACATCTTTGAGCTTGGTTGGCACCTCTAATCGGGCCAGGGCTCATATTTTTGTCGGGTTGCCCGCTAGTAGATCGAAGACACATTCCCCCGGGTTGAGCTTAATTTGGCATTCCCACAGGCTGGTAAATGTGTCGCGAAGGTTATCGACCAGCTGCTCGACATGTTTAGATCTGACAACCACATCGTCGACGTAGGACTCAACTGTCTTTCCGATGTGTTTTTCCAAGCATGTTTGGATCATGCGCTGGTACGTAGCACCAACGTTTTTCAGACCGAAAGGCATTGTGTTGAAGCAAAACGGCTCGTAGGGCATAATAAAGGTGGTCGCATCCTCGCCGGATTCTTTCATCCTTATCTGATGATACCCTGAGTAGGCATCTAGAAAGCATAGCGAATCATGTCCAGTTGTGGTATCCACGATCTGATCAATGCGTGGTAGTGGGAATAGTCCTTGGGGCAAGCTTTGTTAAGGTCTTTAAAGTTGACATACAGGCGCCAGGACCTGTCCTTCTTGGATACCATGACCAGATTGGCGAGCCACTCATGGTGTTTTATGTCTCTTATGAATCTGGCTCAAGAAGTTCTTCACCCATTGCTTGATGCTTGGGCTCAGAGAAGTGTCGAAGTGCTTGTTTGACAGGCTTGTAGCCCTTCAAGATATTCAAGTTGTGTTCGGCAAGTCTATGGGGTATCCTTGGCATATCCAAGGGATGCCAGGAAAATATATCCCAGTTTTCTCTAAGGAAGTTGTGCAGGGCCTTGTCAACTTCCCGCTCAAGGTTTTTCCCAATTGACATTGTTTTAGCTGGGTCCATAGGGTGTACTTGGAATTTAACTATGTCGTCTGCTGGCTTGAATGAGGTCGACTTTGGCTGCTTGTCGAGGATGTTGTCACCCCGGTTAACTTCAGCTGGGCTTCGGATAGGGACTCTAGGGAGAGCGACGCCGTTTCGGCCTTGAGTACTATCTCAGGGTTACTCAAGATGGTAATGATCCCGTTTGGACCCGGCATTTTGAGCTTCATGTAGCCGTAGTGTGGAATTGCTTGAAACCTCGAGAAGGCGTCCCGCCCCACAAGGGCATGATAGCCGCTTTTGAAAGGGGCAACATGGAATGTCACTTCTTAGGATCGGTAGTTACCGAGCGTTCCAAAGACCACATCCAAGGTGACTTTTCCACTGCAATGTGCCTCTCGTCCCAGTATTATGCCTTTAAAGGTGGTGTGGCTCTGTTCGATGCGCGATTTATCGATTTGCATCTTGTCTAGAGTATCTGCATATATTAAGTTTAGGATCCTCCCTCTGTCCATTAGCACTTTCCGAAGATGACAGCCGCCCACGTTTGGGTCAGGAACCAGTGTGGCGTGGCATCTACTCGGGATGGACCTTGGCTGATCTTTATGACCAAAGGTGATTGGCGTGTTTATCCATGCACCCCGAGCTATTACGTGCTGGATAGAATTGACCTCCTGAAGAGCCCGCTTCCTCTGATTATTGGACGTAAAGGTTTCATAGACCATCAGGACCTCGTCATCACCCGAGGACTCCTCTTTATGCCTAGGCATGCCAGTGAGGACGGTTAGGCCTCCCCTAGCCACTTGCCTCATCACCCAGCAGTCGCGAAGGCTATGGGTTGGGCAGGTGTTTAGCAGAACAGTGTGGATTGGGTTTCTAAAATCCAGCGCCATCACATGCATTGGTATCTGGGATGGAAACTATGCGCACTACAATCTAGAATGGAGGGAGTAGTAGATATTTGATCTTTAGAAAATGATTAGAGATTGATCGTGATTTATTCCTGCCCATAAAATTGTTACCAAATATAACAAATATTGATCTGTTTAGAGATTAGTTGTAGAGATTTGGCCTTCAGAAGTTGATTGGAGATTCACGGTGATTTATGACTTCCTATAAAAATGTTACCAAATATTGATCATATTTGTAAGATAAAATCAATCTAAATAGATCATGGGATAAAACCTGGTTAAATATATTGGTGGGATAGAAAAAAAACGGTGGGAAGATTAATCAGAGTCGAGGCGACTTCATCAAACATTGAATCCTTTCCATAAATGTTGTCTTGTGCTATCAAACATTGATTCCTTTCAATAGATTTAGTCTTCAAAGATTGATTAGAGATCATCGTGACTGATTCCTTTACCATAGTGACATTACTAAATTTGGGAGATAAAAACCAGATTAAGTAGATTTGTGGGCTCAAAACGAGTTTAATAAATTGGTGGGATAAAAAAAATCGGTGGGAAAGGTTTAACCAGAATGGAGACGACACTACCACCATGGCGTATAGGTTTGTGCGATTCTGATAGTATGTCGAGCACAAAAAAAGGTTATTCATAAAAAATGAAATGGAAAAATGGAAATAAAAAACCGAAACATAAAAATACAAAAATAAAAACACACACGCGTCAAATGGACCCGCCAACTTTGATTATAGTTGATGTTTTAGTAAGATTTGATTTGATTTGGGTATGAGTAGTGGAAGGCAGGATTTTGTTAAGATTTCTTAAGATTTATTCGAATGAGTTCATACATGACGTTGTTTTCGGAAAATGCTGATTTGGTTGAGTCAATGCACGCGTCGAATGAGCCGGCCAAATTGGCCAAGCTTCAGCGAAATGTCACCTCTAAGACGCTCGCGGGTGTAATATAGGGTTGGTGGGAGTTGAAGCGACTACCAACTCCCCCTGATATGATTTTTTTATTTCAATTCTTTGAACAGATTTTGAACAACAAGATTTTTCAAACAAAATATGAATACATTTTAAAATTCTAATCCGTTTTTGAAGAACACAAACAAAATTTCAAGTTATGACATTTTTTGAAAAACACAAACAAATTTAAACGAGTACTTTTTTAAATTCCAAGTTTTTAGTAAAACTCAAGCAAAGTTTGAAATTCTGAACATTTTTTTAAAGAGTTATTTTCTTAGATTTTGAAAGTTCTTCAAAAGTGTGAACAAAAATGGAAATCCCAATTTTTGAAAAAGTTTCAAACAAATTGTGAAAATTTTAACAACTTTTAAAAAATGTGAACCAAAATTTGAAATTTCAGACATTTTTGTAAAAAACTGACAACTTTATAATTTGCAAATAAATTTTATATATTTGAACATTTTCAAAATCTGAACAATTTTTAAAATTCCGAACATGTTTTCTAAACGCGGATAAAAATTGTAGTTCGAAACATTTTTATAAAAGGCGAACAATTTTTGAAGATTTGATCATTTTGAAAATTGCAAATGTATGAGAAAGAAAAAGGAAAGAAAAGAAAGAAACCGAAAAGGGAAATAAAAACAAATAAAATCCAGTAAAAGAAAAAAACGGTTCACAAACCTTTTAGAAGATTTCCAAAACGATAAAAACCATTTCGGAACAGTTGCGAGAAAGCTATGTGTACTGCAAGAATTGGTCGTCCCAATTGCTCGATACGTCGACCGTGCTTGTGCGTATCGGTGACACTTTGACGCGCGTCGACCGTGCATGTGTGTATCGATGACACTTTGACACATAGCGCGTCAGGTAGGTCTTTCCATTCCATTATTGTGCGCATTTCCTACTTGGCGCTCCAGGTGCCCGTTATTGTGCTTTTGGCAAACGGGCGCTCACCCCACTGCACTTCGGCCGACCCAACTAACTTTTTTCTGCTTTTAGTCCGCAAAACTAAAATGAATCAAACCTGCAACGCCTTGCATCAATGTACGCTGCAGTAACCACAATGCCACCCTAACTCTAAATGATTTCTTGCATCTCTTTTCCTTCCTCTCTTCTTTCTTCTTTCTTCTTTCTTTTTTTGTTTTTCCTTTTTCTTCTTCCTGGTTCAATGATTTTTTTTTTTCAAATTCCTGATTGTTCTTTCAAATCTACTAACTTCTTACCTCAAAATTATGATTTTTTAATTCAAATTTCATGAACTCTTTCTTTGAAGTCCGATGAACTTTTTCCAAATTCGATAAAGTTTTTTTCAAATTGTGGGATTTTAAAAAAAATCCATGATTTTTTCAAAATTATTGAGCTTCTTTTAATTTGTTGAACTTATTTTAAAATTTGATGATTTTGTTTTCAATTTCTTAAGCTTTTTTACAAAATCAATGAAATATTTGAATTCAAGAACTTTTTGGTTTTTTGTGAATATTTTTGCTTTATTATTATTATTTTCAAAAGTCAATGGTTGGCTAGAAAATATTAAATGTGCATAGAGATAATGTTTACCATGTATACAAAAAATTTAGAAAAACAATGTGCATGAAAAAATTGGTCATGCATATAAAATGTTAATCAAACTTTGGAAAAAATGTTGGACAACTATTTGAAAGTTTTTAATCAAGCATTACAAAAATGTTAAATGCATATAGCCAAAATATTGACCATGTATTAAAAAATAATGAATTTTTTATCGTGCTTACAAATTTAGGTCCATCTATTTTAAAAATGTAATCAAGCATTTGGAAAATGTTAAATATGTATAGAAAAAATCTTAATAAAGTATTAAAATTGATGAAAAAATTGACCATGTATACAAATATGTTAATCAAGAATTTGAAAAATTACAATTATTTTTAAAATATTAATCAAGCATTTGGAAAATGTTAAATGTGTACAGAAAAATATTAACTTAGTACTAAAAATATTAATCATTTTATTTTAAAAAAATAATCAAGTATTTAAAAACAATTAAAAATGTATAGCAAAAATGCTGACTATGTATTCAAAAAATGTTAATCTTGTATTTGAAAAATGTTAGTCTAGTATTTTAAAAATGTGTGTACAGAAAAAGTTAACCATGTATCAAAAATGTTAAACTTATATATGAGAAATGTTAAACGTGTTTTAGAAAAATGTATTATAGATATATGCCAAAAATGTGTATAGAAAAATGAACCGAAAGTTGAGGGAAAACAAAACGAAAAGCAGATGAAGAATGAGAAAGAAACAAAACAACCGAAAAAATGAAGAGAAAGGAAAGACAAGAAGAAAAACATTCAAAGCTGAAAAAAACAAAGAAAACCAAAGCAAAACAAAGAAAAAGAAAGAACAAAAAAACAATGAGAACCGTGAAAAGAAATAGAGAAAACCCAAGAAGAAGAAATAAAGAAAAGAAAAAATCCAGCAAAACTGGAGAGATGGACGAAGAAAAATCGATGAGAAAACAAAGAAAAACAATGAAAAACGGAAAGCACAATGAAAAATGGCTTTTTCCCCTTTAAGTAGGGCGTGCCCTACTATTTACCATGAACCCGACCCTAACTCACTAGCTAGCAGTGCTGCCTTTCATGATGGAAACTTGGGATTGAATCCTGGGTGCTGCTTTTTTTCTTCTCCATTTCTTTTAAAGGCGCGCTATTGGGTCGGCCCGAAACTGTAGATCCTTAAGGCGAGACATCCTACCATATCGCTGAATACAAGATATAGTCATGACGCCGTATAGGAACTCCCATGCGCGTGCGTCAGTGTGTGTCCTGGCGAAGCGCCCCTTGTTTCAAGAGAGGAGCGCGGGTTATTCACATTTAATTTGATGGTCAGAGGCAAATTAAAAGCCCTCCCCGCCGCTTAGGCTAGCTGGCGCTCGAAGGCAAGCGGTAATGGGTGGGCTCAGCATCCCTCACGTCTAGCAAAAATGCTCAAAAACCAAACATGAAACAGAGCTACTATTGTGCGAGATGTGGGAATCGAACCTGCATACCAACACCGACGACCTTGACGCAATAACCACTGCACCTCGATAACTTTAATGTGATTTAACTGAAAAACAACGCTATATGACCTTTGATTCTGTCCCCCAATATACGTTATTAAAAAAATGAAAAGAAATTCACTATTTTTTTTAAAAGTTCAACGATTTTGAAAAAACACGGATTTTCAAAAAGAAATGTTCACAAAATTGAAAAAAGTTCATCACTTTTGAGAAAAACTTCACTAAGTAGAAAAAGTTCACTGGATTTTGAAAAAAGTTACAGATTTAGAAAAAGTACATCAATTTTGATAACACCAATCACAAATTTGTAAAAACTTCATCGAATTTTGAAAAAAAGTTCGTGTTGAAAAAGTTCATCAAGTTTGAAAAAGTTTCACAAATTCAAGAAAGTTCATCAATTTTGAATAAGTTCATGAATTCAAAAAAAGTTCACAATTTTTTTAAACAATAATCGTGGATTTAAACAAAGTTTGTGAATTCAGAAAAAGTTCATAAATTGTGAATAAAAGTGCATCGAGAACATCTCCATCGACATTTTTTTACTCCGAAGCAAGGAAAAGGGACTACATCGACAAGAAGCTTTCCGCACAAAAAGAGGAGCAAGATGCAAGGATGAAGGAGATTCGGGCCTTGATCAAGTCTTCTTCCCCTTCATCATCTTCAAGGCGGCGACGTTCAAGCCACAAGTGTTCGGAGCGTGAAAACGATGCAAGCGCAATTCGTCCACGTCCACATCTTCGTGATGACCACCGTCACAATCGTGATCAACATCGTCATGAAGGGCAAGTCACCTCCAAGCATCATGTGCACGACGATGACAAACGGCATCTACTACGAGCTCAAGCACGACAACGACACCATCATCATGAAGATGCTCCACAAGTGCAAATGAACAAGTCCCAACAAGCCCTACGCCAAGTCCAAGCTTCTTGAGCCAAAGAGAAGACCGCGAGACGAGCACCACCAAGACGAAGCTATGGCTACCACCACCACTTCGGCATCTTCACCAAGTGCTATCAAGGCATCTTCGCCTTTGGACGTAAGGCATCTTCGCCTACTTCCCACGAGTACGCCTACAACGACTTCATCAAGTCCAAGGCGACACTTCCATCTTCGGAAGCCCCTCAAGGAAGACGGTCGAGCAAGGGCCATCCCCTTCGACTACGGCGATGAGCGTGAACCTCTTCAATAACATGAAGACGACACCCATATTGGACTCATACTCCGAGTCAAGCTACGCGGCTGCGCATGGAGACATTTGCACCTACATCTCTCCGACACCCACATATGTCGAGATGCCCCAAGTGCCATGTGAGGAGAGCCACCACCACATGAGTGACATGAGTGACTCCACCATATATGACATTGAGAGCATTTCCTATGAGAGGATGAGTGTGACCACCACTAGCCCCACACATGAGAGTATGCCACACATCCTATGTGAGGTTGAGCACCATTTGAGTAACTCCACCAACCATATGAGTGACTGCATCTTTGAGGAAGTGAGTGAGCCACAACACTTAGAGAGTGAGGTAGTTGAGAGGGTACGTGAGGCTACTATGATTTCTAATGACTTAACCTCTACTCCAAGTGTGTTGTCTTTGGTGCTAGGTCTCCTACATGATGACACGCCTATCCTTGACGAGTCTATACCTCCATTGGAGACGACGATGGCCATGGTGGATGATGATGCACTCCCCACATGGTTCCATCAAGATGAAGATGACAACGAGTGGATCTTCAACACCTCACCTACAACACATGAGCGATGCTCCAAAGGTAACATAGGTGATGGTGCTTCTCTTGTCCCACTAGCGGACTATCTTACCAATGATTGCTTGCATGATGTTGACCCACCTATTCCCATGCGTCATGCTAGTGCGACTTCTTCATGTCTTGGCTTACCTATTTATGATGAATATGATGATGAGCATGTTGAGTTGCCTAGTTGTGATGCTATGCTCCATAGGATATCATGTGCAAATTCTTTTGGTCACATCATGTTTGACAACCCCTTAAACTTGTCATATGCTATGCATGAGATCTATCATATGTCTTATTTGCAATCTCTTCATAGTGACTATGCATATGCCATTAAAATAAACCCGATTTGCACTTATGGCATAGATGACAAGCCCATGGTTATTGGCATTTGTTTTTCATGTGATGATATTGCCATGCTTCCTTTACATGATTTGCGCAATTCATCTACTATGCCATACCATGATCACATTGAACCGAATATGCATTGTTTTGGATGTTGTCAATATTCTCCATGTGATGTTTCCATTAATGGTCATGTGGAGACCCCCATAGTTTCCTCATACATATTAGGAGATCTTGATGCATCCCATCCTTTGCATGATTCCCATAATTGAGTGCACCATATGCATTCCATGAATAACAATGCTCTAGATATTTCTCATGATGCATTACATCCTTTGAGTCTCCATTATGCCATACATAATAACAAACCTCTAATGATGGATGACATGTTTCTATATCACGCATCTCATTTATTTGAGCATTGGCTATTTTGTGCTAACCGACACATGCATGTGTGCATCATGATGGATGATGTGTACATATACCACGCACACACAATTTTCCCTTTGTCTTTGTTTTGTGTAGGTACTCACATATACTCGTCAACCTCTCAATCCCAAGAGTTGACGAAACGAGCTCTCGAGAGCAACGATGACTTGGGATCCCGTGGACTATCCTTACCACCGTTCCTTTCACGCAAGGACTACGCGCATCTCTTTTACTTGGCTCTCACATGGCTATGGGCTATATATCACTTGTACCTTTATGCCCATACTATCGTGTTCACTTTGCATGTTATGCCTCTTTACATGATTTTGCCATGCAATTGTGACCCTTGCTTGCATCTACCCATGCTTCGCCATTATGATACTACTATGTGTATTTGCATGCTTGGTGGAGATCCTTGTTGCTATTGCCATGTTTATCATGTGACCCATGCTATTGATGCTTGTTGTGTTGGGAGAGTCATGATACCCCATTGCTATTTACATATGTCCTCTCGCCAATACATTCATGCCATTCTACTCATATCTTGCTTTCATGCTTGTGATATGTCATGTGCATTATTCATGCCCACTATTTGCACACATGACATGCTTGCCATTATTCCCTCTAGTATGTTGCATCTTCGCACTATTAGCTTGCCTGACTTGATGGCTACAATTGCTTGCTATATTGCATCACCCATGTTTCGCTCTTACTCGCTTTCTTGGGTTAATGACATATATGTTGATGCCTCTCACATGATATATCTTGATCATTGTCTCTTGTGTCCATTAGTTGCCTCTTTCATATCCACTTGTATTGAGTGCAACCATACTATGCCTATTGACCTTGGAGACTTTGACACCTTACTTGTGATGCATGCTTGTTTGGTTGAGCAAATTGTATGGTTGTTCTCGCATCATATGCCTCCATACTATGAAATGCTCCCTTGTACTTTCTTATGATGAGCATGATGCATACACTTGTTGGGTATTTTACCACATGAATGATAGGTTTTTAACTTCCGCTAACTTCATTTGTTTTTCCGAGTGTTTGTCATGTTCTTTCATTTTGAAGGATCCACAAGGCGGTGCCGCTATGCGACAACTTGGTCGTGCGAAGGCATACACGATGTGCAACACCAGCATTTGCGAGAATCTCCTAAAGGTGAACTCCTTCCCTTTGAGCCATCCTCAATTGCGCATATTGGATGGGTCACTCTTTCATTGTTGTTTCCTTCTTGTTGTCTACATGATACATCTCGCGGACAGAGGAGCGACATTGGAGATTGGCTCTATGGACCTTTACATTGAGGAGCGCTCGGACTTATTGGATGCACCTTCGGATTTCCACTCATGCCACGACATCGAGCATTGGTACATCAACACTCCTTTGGCACATTGCACTCACACCTCCATATTTGTTGATTGTGCTCCCACATGTCATGCTCGATGGACATATCATCATCACCGCAAGTTTGCACCCTATGCATGGATTGACTCACATTATGCTTGCCTTGTTGCATCTTTTCCATGACATCCATGATATATGAGCTTGTGCATTTCCTTAGCATTTTTTTGTGATTTTCCTTGATGGCATATTCATACATCATATTGCCCATCATCAATTGCATGACAACATAATCACATTGAGCACCAATTACCATGTTCATGCTCTTGATAAACCATCCCTTATGACATCATTTTGCACAATGCTAGAATTTGTCGCTTTGTGCACAATGCTAATTACCCCATGAATGCTTTGCATATCATTCTAGATCATCTTGATAAGCATCATGTGTCTTGCCACGCACTATCTTGCCGCACGGACTCATTCTTACATGATGGACACTTTGTGTACGCTAACCATTGTATTTTCGAGTGTCTCTTGTGTTTGCTCTTTTTGCAAGTCTATCACTCCGGTGACACCTTGGACTACTTGGATTGCGCCATGTCTTCAACTTCGTCCAACTACAAGTCCGTCCACGACAACTGTTTCCATGGTGATGAGGATCACGATCCGAGGTCGGATCTTTCCCAAGGGGGGGGAGATGATGCGGAGCATCCCACGTTCATCCCCATGTACACTCCGACTACTCTCCAAGCCCCAAGGATACATAAGATGAGACCTCGACTATGCGCCATTGGACACAAGGTGAACCCGTTCCTAAATGCTTCCCCTTTCCATTCGTGTGAGACATGGTTGCTACTTCAAGCGCGGACCTTGTGCATACTCAGGTACACCCGAGGAGACCATGGAGAACAAAAGGACCAAGGCCAAGCGTGCGCGGAAGCGAAGGAAGGATAAGGAAGAAGAGTCTGCTGCTACAGCAGCCGGACATCCGGCCATGTCCCGGACATTCGGCTAGCCCTAGACATCCGGCCCAACGCCCAGAAATCCGGCTCCCTTCTATCCAGAGAGCACCAGCGTCGGCCAAGTCAGCCCGGACATTCGGCCTCTCCCGCAAGCCCGGACATCCGGCCACAGCCCGGACATCCGGCGCCCCGTCACAGAACGTCCAGAAGCTGGACCACGCCAGCCCGGACATCTGGCACTTGCCTGTGCGCAGAGAACGGGCCAAGGGCCCATGTATCCCCCCTCTCACTTACCCATTCATGGTCTAGCACTATATATACTCTCCCACCTCCTCCTACTTAGGGTTAGCATTGGTTTAGCTCATTTGAGATATAGCATTGCTCATCCGTACCGGATCTACTCCTCGTGAGGGACCACACCTCTTCGGAGAAGATCCACCCGGATTCAAGACCTCCATCCGGAGAAGACAATCAAGACCTCCTCACGGAGAAGAACGGTTACTCTTGTATCGTCCCTTGTTGACTTTGGATCTCGTGTTACTTTGTGCCTTGATGATCTAGCACTTGTGTGATCATATTCGTGTCGGTTGAGTGTTTCTCTCATTTTCTCCTCGTGATTTCCCTCGTGTTCTTCTGCACATTCTTCATCTTCCCCGTAGGATCCACTCCAAACGTGAAAGATCGGCCCCATAGGGTTCCGCCCTACATCAGATGAGTTCGCGAGTGCGAGTGTCACCGGGGTGCAGTCTTTTTGTGCATTTTGAACAAAAAAAGGATAAATAGGTTGTCCCGGTGCACACGGACGGGTATGCGCCAGTTTGCGAAAACGCTTGTAGCGGGTGCTAAAGGCGTCGAACAAGGTTTGGCCATAATGGTTTGCCGTGATCATTCGTCGCGTTCACTAGTGGAGAAATGGCTAGACACAACAATTTCTTACCAACACCAGAACTATTTTTGTCAAATAATGTTGTCGTCGGCACAATTGGTACACCACCTTTATAGAGATAGCGTTGGCGTTGCTTTTTCCTAAAGCGCCACAAATTGATGGGCCCATCTATACTGACCAGGCAAAGGTTAATGTTGGTGTTGCAATTCTGTCGACGCCATAGATAATTTGTTTAGTGCTGGCGTAGTAATGTATAATACGCCGCAAATTTGAGTCTTTTATAGTTTTGACTTTTTTTATTATCCCGGATATTTATACTTTTGAGTCCTTTTATATTTTTGCATCTTTATATTTTGAATATTTATAGTTTTGAGATTTTTTTATATTCTGTCTTTTTATTGTTTAAACCCTTTTATTATTTTGAGTCTTTTTATTGTTTTAAAGTTTTTTCTGTCTTTTGAAACTTTTATAATTTTGAGTTTTTTATAATTTTCTGTCTTTTTATTGTTTTAAACTCTTTTATAATTTTGAGTATTTTTATAATTTTGAATTTTTTTATTATTTTGAGTCTTTTTATTGTTTTGAATGTTTTAAAATTTTGATATGTTGTATGATTTTGAATCTTTTATAATTTTTATATGTTGTATAATTTTGAATCTTTTATAATTTTGAGATATTTTTTATTTTGAGTCTTATTATTTTATATTTTTTAACTTTTAATTATATTAGATTCCGACCATTTCCATTCCTTCCCGACACTTGAAATAAATGTGCGGACGGGTAAAAACCTAGGGGGCACGGGCACCTCCCCCCTTGACACTCTCTCTCGATCCCCTTTCCTTCTCGTCGTTGATCAACCCCCTTCTGCCAAAGATTCGGGCCATTTCCGGTACTGAGGTATTCTTCTAGACCTTCCCCCGTTGCCATACATCTACACCTCCCCTCTCGCTGCCATTGCTAGCCATTTTGTATGGTTCATTTATTTCAGCCAAAATGTTAGGGTTTCGATGATGACGAAGGTAGGTGACGGCGACGAAGAAGTAGGTGGTCAACGAAGCACCATGCTCTAATCTTCGGTGAGCATCTCCCTCTCCATTAGTTTGCTTCACTCTTGATTAGCTAGGGGTTCACTAGCGGGGCTTGAGATGGAATCATGGGGGCATGGGCTGAAAATATGTTTATGTATAGTTCAAAGTTTGGGGAATAAGCTTATTCATCTAGCTGTTGAGATGCATGGGGGCGGGGGCCATGGGCTGAATATATTCTCAGTATGTAATCTTGTAAGTTCTTTGTATGAACCATGGCAATGATTTGGTTCATTTGTAGCAATGCCACATCATGAGTTATTTAGAATAACTTATTCTGATTTGACATGATGGAATGATTCCTTGGTGCCGAGATTATCTGTAGCAAATGTATCATGCACGTGTGTGCTTCCTTCCTTGGGGTGTCACCTATCTGGATTGGGGTGACTGTTGGCTGGATCTTAAAACAACTAGCTAGCTAAGTGTCAAGTATGAAATTCTTTTAGTTGCATTCATATATTTTAGTTCATCCTAGGCATAAGTAGGATTGTTGTTGTATATTGTTGTCATATATAGTTCAATTGTCAAATGTCATATTGTAGGCATGTGTTGTCATGCCAGTTCAATTGTCATTTGTTGTCATAGTTCAATTGGTCCTAGAGCCAAACACAACATTATTTATTTATCTAAAAAATTAAAGTGCATCAGGTCATGGCCAATTCTGGAGGCAACCAGGAGGGGATATACAATGTGGAAATGATGAACCGCGTTCTCTTAGAGGCTCATCAATATACCATCAATAGCCTACAAGAGGTGAATGCCTCGGTGAAAGCAGAGATGGGTTAGTTGCTAGACGAGAAGAATGATCACTTCTCCAAGAAAAATAGGATGAGGGACGAGAGAGATCAGATGATCGAGGAGAGGGATATGCTTGTCAGGACCCCGACTCGATGTCACATCGATCTAGCCGGTAACACCTCATATCACTTTGCGGCCTCACGCACGGTATCCCCACGGGTGTCGCCTTACCTTTGCCCGGGACCGTTTGCGTCTTTTGGCTCACGTATATGATAGTGTCGCTAGCATCCATATGATAAGGAGCCCGGGCTGACATGACTAGTCGTAAACCCAAAGTGGCACAGACTTACAGGGACAGGCATTCATGACCCAGCATCGAACGTGTCGGTCATCAGCGAGTGAATCCAGGCTGTAGCACTAGGCTAGCAGGACTCCGGTGAACCGGGCTGTAGCGGGCTAACAGGACTCCGATATTCATCGCGTGACATTTCCCCGAAGGGACAGACACAGGAACGAAGAAGGACACATGCCGGCCAGCCTAAGTGTTCCGGAGCAGTAGCAAGCTACCATGGCTCGGTGGAAACACTAGGAGACATTTCCCGGTAAGAGAGGCTACTAAAGATAAACAACTAGATGGTCAGATCCCACACATACCAAGCATTTCAATAGCATACACACAATATGCTCGATATGTGCAAATACAACATGGCATCACAACATGACTCTACGACTCAAGTAATTAATTCAATAGGCTCCGAGGAGCGAGATATTACAAACATGGGTCTCATGACCCAACAATCAGAGCATACAAATCAAAGCACAAGCGGAAGCTATCATGTCTGGGTACAGACATCTATAAATGAAAAAGGCTGAAAAGCCTGACTATCTATCAGATCCTGCCGAGGGCACAAGATCGTAGCTGAGGTAACAAGCTAAACGTCGAAGTCCACGTGGAACTACTAGTGAGACTGAAGTCTCTCTGCAAAAACATAAAATAGGCAAACGTGAGTACAAATGTACCCAGCAAGACTTACATCAGAACTAACTACATATGCATCATTTTCAACAAGGGGATGGTGGGGTTTAACTGCAGCAAGCCAGCTTTGACTCGGTGGCTATCCTAAACTACGACTGCAAGCGACTCTTTTGAGGTGGCGCACACGAGTCCACATATTCACCATATCAATACACCACTATGGATCCGCTCCCGTCTCCCTACGAGAGCGCCATCCATAGCACTCACGCTTATCTTGCGCATTTTAAAGTATCCACTTTCACTTGTCTATGAACTGATATAAGCAACCCAGAAGTCCTTTTCCACGGACACGGCTATTCGAATAGATCATATTAACCCTGCATGGGTGTACTTCTTCACACACGCTCTCACCACTTACCGCCGTTTACACGACATGTACTCGGCAACCTTCAAGCGGAAGCCCAACGTGGGTGTCGGCCATGGCCTGCCTAAACACTCGAGTCTCTAGTCCAGGTTTATCGCCTATTCGGGTTCCATCCATGAGGAGATCCGGCCGGAGTTTCGCTCACAGCCCCAAACGATGTGAACAGGGTTCCCGAGACACCAAACGGGCGCACGGTACACCGTGCCACGTGCCTACCGCATCACAGCCCACCCCTACGGTCAGCGCTGCGCACGGCCTCCAGCATACTACAAACACCAGAAACTACTTGCAACTCCTGGACAGAGGACAAGGGTGATTAAGAAGCCGAGAGGGTCCATTGGTTTCGGGCCCAATGCGTGGTAGTAGCTGAATCATGGATCACAAACACAGAACTCAGTTCCTGAGGACGGCTGCAATGAGACAACCCACCATGTACTCCTACATGGCCTCTCACCGCTACCTTTACCAAATCGTGTTCACACACTTAGCTCACACACGGTAGGACATGTTCACACGCCTCTGATTCATCCCCGATGAATCAGACCTGACTCAACTCTAAGCAGTAGCAGGCATGACAAACAAACATGAATGAGTAGGCACAACAGGGCTCAAACAACTCCTACTCATACTAGTGGGTTTCATCTATTTACTGTGGAATGATAGGTCATGCAAAGGATAAAGGGGTTCAGCTACCGCAGCAAGTAACAGATGAATCGTTGTTGTCCTAATGCAGTAAAAGAGAGCAGGAGCGAGAGAGTAGGATTGTATCGGAATGAACAAGGGGGTTTTGCTTGCCTGGCACTTCTGAAGATAACATTGAGTCTTCATCAGTGTCAACGATCACATCATCGGTATCACGTCTATCGAGAGGGGACAAATACCGGCAACATAGAAGGGAACACAATCAATGCAATGCACAATATGATGCATGATCATGACATGGCAAAATGAATGTGTTTTGGGCTAATGCAACTAGCAACAGATTAAATGAAGTTGGTTTGAATACAAGATTCAAATTCAAACTCCATATGTGATTATTCAAATGCCATTTAATTGATTTGTGCTAAACAGCAGCTATAAGTTGTTCTAACATGCATGAAAATGGTACAGATGGATTCCTTGAATTTTTCTGATAATTTTTCATATATAAATTATTTAATTTGGAGTTACGGTTGAATTTCTATGAATTTTAGAAGTTTTAGGCATTTTCTGAAATTTCCTGAATATTAATAAATCCAGAAAATACTTATTGCGTCAGCATTGCGTCACTATGACGTCAGCAGGTCAACAGACGCTGCTGCTGGTCAAACCTGACCAGTGGGGTCCACTGGTCAGTGACTGGGGCTGCTTAGTGCCGCTGACGGGTGGGCCCAGTCAACGGCCACGCCAGCACGGTCAAAACTGACGCGTGGGGCCACTGCAATTAGACTAAACTAAACAGAAAAAAGTACTAATCCTAATTAGGCGCAAGGGCCCACATGGCAGTGGCTCATAGGGTGATTAGCCCCTAACTAAGTGGCCACATCGGCCCGCCGGAGTTTGGCCGGCGGTGACCACAGAGCACGGCGGAGCACGCCGGACTTGCGCTAGGGGCATCGGATTCGCGCGCTGAGGGCACCGGGGCGTAGCCCGGGCTCTCCCGCATCTGATGGGGTAGGTGGGAGGCTGCGGGGACGCCGGGGCTCGCCGGAACGGAGCTCGCGGCGGCGCCGGAGTTCGGTGAGTGCGGGGTTGGCGCTGTGGTGCACGGGAGGGCGAGTTAGGATATGCGTTAGGCTCCTGGTGGCTTCCTGAGTGTGGTGACACGCTCCGAGACGAGCTCAAACGGCTGTACTGACGGCGGTGACGAGGTCAGCGGCGGCCGGAGTTCGGCCGCGGCGGAGCTATGGCCTAGAGCTTGCAAACGCGAGGGGAGAGAGAGGGGTTCTGCACGGAGGCTCACCGCGGAGCTGTAGGGAGGGTTAGTGGGCTCGGGGGCGGCCGGAGTGCAGCGAATCGACGGCGACGATCTTCGGTGACCGAGGAGGGGAGCGGCGACGTGGGCGGCGATGCAGGGCTTCCGGAGGGCCGTGGATCAGTGGGGAGGGAGAGAGGGTCGAGGCGGAGCTCGCAAGCACAGCGAGGGGTCGAGGGGGAGACGGTGGCCGCGGCGTTACGGTGGCGCGGCTGCGGCTGCGCTCGGCGAGTGAGGGAGAGCAGAGGGGAGGAGGGGGTGCAGAGAGAGAGAGAGAGGGGCGGTCAGGGGGGTGTCGTGGCTTCACCAGGGCGTCGAGGGGGAAGCGGCAAGCAGGAGGTGGCCGGGACGCGTGCCGGCGTGCTGCGGCCACACACCCTCGTGCCCACTGGCACGAGGTTGAGGATGACTGGCACATGGGCCTGGTGGGCTGGCTTCTCTGCTGGGCCAGGTAAGTAACAGGTACCCCCTCCTTCTCTGTTTCTATTTTAATTGTTGTTTTCTATTTATTTCAATCTGTTTTGATTTAGTTCAAGCACTAAACCATTTTTGTTTCTTCCAATAATTTTTGCAGGGACTGAAAGTAATATTCTAGAGCCCCTCACAAAATATCAGAATTATTGAAGCGTTAAAAATATATATAACATATATTTGCTCCAACTCAAATACAATATGTGTTAATTCAAAAGTCCAGAATGGCCTAGAAATATGTGCATCATTTTTGGCAGAGGTTTTCACCTTTACCAGAAATCATGAACATTTTCAGAGGGCATTTTGGGTTCATTGAAAAAGATTTTATTTTGACCCTAGTTGAATTGATTTAATGCTAGGGTTTGAGCATCCCCATTTCAATTTTAGGCAAAATTTAAACATGATGCAACACATGACTAGCTAGCTCAGAGCAAACCAGAAGCTAGGGATGTGACAACTCACCCCCACTAAACAAGAATCTCGTCTCAAGATTCAAGCGTAGGGTAGGATGAAGGGGAAACGCAAACTAGTACAATCTTCACGATCCAGGTTGCACTTCAAATGAACGTTGAGTCGATCACCATCATTGTCTTGAAGTCTTGCCTTGAAAATTCCTGTCAACATGACATGGAGGGAAGAAGGAGACTCTAGAAGGGTCGATCTTCTCGAAGGTCGAACAACTCACGGAATGAGACATAACAACATCTCTCGAGCTGAGAGACGAAGTACACATCCATAGGAATTGGAGTGAAGCAGATGACAAAGGTTCACTAGGTAGACAACAATTTCAGACTCAAGAATGTGGTAAACGATTGTCATGTAGCGAGGAGTTGAGTTGACATGACACCATAATGATGCACCTTACGGAAGGTGACTCGTAGATATATCCCCTTAAGTGGCAAAAAGAATTACTTTTGATTCAGAGATCATTGAAACTCTTTAAACCAGCCTAAGGCAATTCTCGAGCGATCGTTTGGAGGGGGTCGGTAGAATGGCATACTCGGACTTGGATGATGTGGATTACCTTGTTGAAGACAACGTAATGGATGATTTTGCTTATCACCGGAAATGGAAGAGACCCATGGTAGAATGGCACATTGGCGGTGCAAGCTGGGAATAAAATGCAAATGATGGGAATGATTCTGGTAACTGGGGAAGAACCCAACAATAGAGAGTGAATTCACTGTTTGAGAAGGTCATAGCATTGCCGAGGGAGCTGAGAGCAAACCTAGCTAGTGCCGATGGTAACACCTAACGCTTGTGCGTGCTCTCAAGAACTTGAGCATCTCCATAATCATCAAGGTTTTACCAACATCCGTGTCAAGGATCCTGGCAACACAACTTGCTACCACGATGAATGATGATGGATGATGCAGATGCAAAGGAAGATAACACTTCTCAGATTTCATCTTAGCGAGGCCAAGGAAATAAAATCTGGATGATCGACCGAGAGACATTTAGCACTCCGCTTCTAATGTTCTCCTTGATGTGCTAGTGTAACCCATTCATAGATATGGTTTGATATCTAGAACATCAAGTAAAAGGTCGGACTTCGGGAATACAAAAATCCATAGGGGCAACTAGGGAGTAAATCCTACGAAATCCCTATGGGGAGGTGGCCAACTTCCTCAATCAAGATATTATAATAACAGGTCTTCCGGCTGGGTGTGTTGGCCACGACATCCACTTTACCGGTTATCGAGAGACCAATATTATAGTTCTTGGGGAAATGTTCCAACCATCATATCTACCTGAGATTCAGATCTGGTTGGTGTCAGAATATTCCAGGCTCATCGAGTCTAGGAAGAAAAATGAAAGTTTGCAACACAAATCGACGAGATGACGTTGCGGGATTCTCGGGAGATGAACTACGATAGCAAGCTCCAAAACATGAGCTGGTTCTGCTACAAACATGTGAACACGCTGTCCCAGACAAACATGACCACGTGGTAGTCTTATAATAAAACACTACCGAGTTCAGGTGGGGAACCATCATTAATGACATCGAAGTCTCCACGCGTGGAAGTCCAAAGAGTTCACCTTGAACCGACTCCTTTATCTTTGAACAACTCAATCAGTGGCTTGGTGTGCTCGGAACACATATGGAATGAAGGTTGCAAGTCTCCAGACCACAGAATACTTCGCACGTATGCATGACTGACTTGGGATGATTCCAGAGGAAGCAACATTGACTTTCTCGAGTCCACGGCGGCAACTTGCAACAAATGCACATGAACTAGAGGAAGTCACTCCTTTCATCAAACAAATACTTCATGAGTTAGCATGAAGAAATGCTTTCAAAAGTTTCCAACACTAGCTTAATGTTCAACAAAATCATGGAGGAGATAAGGATGTTGTCAATGGGCTCAACAACAATTCTTCCGGGTTTCCCTTTAAAAGGAATTCCATAGTTAAGTGAACAAGTGATAGCATGGGTCAGACCCAAAAGATATAATGGTGTATACTCGAGGGATCAACCACGAGTAAGACAACATTACGAATATCGTTGATTCTGGTCTGATTGGATGATAGCCCATACTCAAATCAAAGGATTGATAAGACAATAGGTCCAGCAACTGATCACAGGGACCAATCGATGAAGATATCATCTTTCTTCAATACACACTACACAAGAATATCCCTTTGGAACGAGCTAAGTCAGGCAAGCTTTTATCTTCCAACCCTCCAAGTTGTCGTTTAGCTTAACCAACTAGCTCAGGGATATCTAACACCGACTCTTGGAGAGAAGGTGGTTCACAAGAAACCAACTTGATCACGGGCTCAACATAGCGGTCAGGTGACAACCTGGTAATACTTCTGAGAAGATATTCAGAAAATCACGAACCACCGGTATGTTACTAAGCTCGAGAACAATCTTGCTTTTCAGGGCAAGACGATATGATCAATAGAGCAAGGATTTGAAATAATCCTAACTCATCGATCGAGGAGTGAACCAGGAGAATGGACTAGGTAGCACGATCAATCTTAGAATGATGATTCAAAACCAACACGCTAAGAATGAAATTATTGTCCTTTAACTACCCAGCAACGAGGTTGCTAGGCGTATTGATTTCACACATCACGATTCACTTGTCGACATTCCGGTTATAACCACACGGAACCGAGGAATGAGTAATGATGGTGAGAAGTATCACTACGTCAAAATTCATGAGAGTTGGTGCAGTTCTCATGACAATTCTGACATAAAGGGGGGTAATACTCCAAGGTAGAACAGAACCAAAAGCTGGGCTGGCATTTTGATCTGCAGAGCACAATTGCTTGACCCAATCCTAGATATGGAAGAGGTACTGGAGTTTGTTTCTCCTAGTCATTCTGCGATAGAATGGCTTGACGGACCACAAGAGTAATAGGCATCGATAAACGAACGCACGCATACTCTTGACTATCAATTGATAGACGAGGGTCAGAATGCAACTAAAGAGAACAACTCAAAGGAACATATAATTTTCTGAGTTGTGGATGCATAGATTAGTATGTCGAACCAAGTTCAACATATTTCTTCCGGATAACCCATGCAGAAAGGTAGAACTGGCAGAACCATAACATATAATGGAGAACTCATCAAGAGCACTCTGGTTGTGATCGTTCAGTTCAACGAGGAACTTCTGCCATAAGTAGTTCATGGTATTTGGAAGAAGGATGTACCACGAACCTCGAGGACTATCGCAAAGGTTACTAACATCCTAAAGGAACTAGCAAACCCTATCAACATGAAGTAAGTAGAGTGAATCTCGGGTTCAAAACCCAAGGAGTAGAATACCTACTACTAAGTAGCATCACGGGATGCTTTCGAGAATGATGGCCAGAATCATCACACTGGGAACACAAATCATGGCTAAATTACTAGATGATCCCCTAGGCACTTAGGGTCATAATATTAATTCCAACATATATGTCGAGGTAATAATTACCTCAACACACCGATTAGTGTGGTTAATCTGGCCCAAAGGAACATCGAAGCGGGAGGAAGGAATTTGCAAATGCATCAGACTACTTAGAAACCTGGGATGACTCGGACAGCATAACGGCTGTAAATGCTCAAAAAAAAATTTGAGACATTCACAAAAATGGTGGCATAACCACTCAAAAGCACAATATCCAGGTATCGAGATCAATAATTAACATACAGAGGTAGAAACTGAAATGAGGCTTAATCCAACAATCTTATAAATCTACGGATTAGTAACACGTGATCCTGATGGAAAGAAGAGATAGCCTAGTTCTTAATCCCCGTAGGAAAGATAAGATGACTCAGATCAGAAGGGCATGAGGTAAAGGAGTAAAAAGAGCCTTACGTTCCATCCCACAATCAATTCCCTTATATAACTAAAGAATTTCTAGACTCAACTTCGACCAGTTTGGCTTGGTGATCCTACAGGCAGTCAAGCTCTGATACCAACGCTGTCAGGACCCCGACTCGATGTCACATCGATCTAGCCGGTAACACCTCATATCACTTTGCGGCCTCACGCACGGTATCCCCACGGGTGTCGCCTTACCTTTGCCCGGGACCGTTTGCGTCTTTTGGCTCACGTATATGATAGTGTCGCTAGCATCCATATGATAAGGAGCCCGGGCTGACATGACTAGTCGTAAACCCAAAGTGGCACAGACTTACAGGGACAGGCATTCATGACCCAGCATCGAACGTGTCGGTCATCAGCGAGTGAATCCAGGCTGTAGCACTGGGCTAGCAGGACTTCGGTGAACCGGGCTGTAGCGGGCTAACAGGACTTCGATATTCATCGCGTGACATTTCCCCGAAGGGACAGACACAGGAACGAAGAAGGACACATGCCGGCCAGCCTAAGTGTTCCGGAGCAGTAGCAAGCTACCATGGCTCGGTGGAAACACTAGGAGACATTTCCCGGTAAGAGAGGCTACTAAAGATAAACAACTAGATGGTCAGATCCCACACATACCAAGCATTTCAATAGCATACACACAATATGCTCGATATGTGCAAATACAACATGGCATCACAACATGACTCTACGACTCAAGTAATTAATTCAATAGGCTCCGAGGAGCGAGATATTACAAACATGGGTCTCATGACCCAACAATCAGAGCATACAAATCAAAGCACAAGCGGAAGCTATCATGTCTGGGTACAGACATCTATAAATGAAAAAGGCTGAAAAGCCTGACTATCTATCAGATCCTGCCGAGGGCACAAGATCGTAGCTGAGGTAACAAGCTAAACGTCGAAGTCCACGTGGAACTACTAGTGAGACTGAAGTCTCTCTGCAAAAACATAAAATAGGCAAACATGAGTACAAATGTACCCAGCAAGACTTACATCAGAACTAACTACATATGCATCATTTTCAACAAGGGGATGGTGGGGTTTAACTGCAGCAAGCCAGCTTTGACTCGGTGGCTATCCTAAACTACGACTGCAAGCGACTCTTTTGAGGTGGCGCACACGAGTCCACATATTCACCATATCAATACACCACTATGGATCCGCTCCCGTCTCCCTACGAGAGCGCCATCCATAGCACTCACGCTTATCTTGCGCATTTTAAAGTATCCACTTTCACTTGTCTATGAACTGATATAAGCAACCCAGAAGTCCTTTTCCGCGGACACGGCTATTCGAATAGATCATATTAACCCTGCATGGGTGTACTTCTTCACACACGCTCTCACCACTTACCGCCGTTTACACGACATGTACTCGGCAACCTTCAAGCGGAAGCCCAACGTGGGTGTCGGCCATGACCTGCCTAAACACTCGAGTCTCTAGTCCAGGTTTATCGCCTATTCGGGTTCCATCCATGAGGAGATCCGGCCGGAGTTTCGCTCACAGCCCCAAACGATGTGAACAGGGTTCCCGAGACACCAAACGGGCGCACGGTACACCGTGCCACGTGCCTACCGCATCGCAGCCCACCCCTACGGTCAGCGCTGCGCACGGCCTCCAGCATACTACAAACACCAGAAACTACTTGCAACTCCTGGACAGAGGACAAGGGTGATTAAGAAGCCGAGAGGGTCCATTGGTTTCGGGCCCAATGCGTGGTAGTAGCTGAATCATGGATCACAAACACAGAACTCAGTTCCTGAGGACGGCTGCAATGAGACAACCCACCATGTACTCCTACATGGCCTCTCACCGCTACCTTTACCAAATCGTGTTCACACACTTAGCTCACACACGGTAGGACATGTTCACACGCCTCTGATTCATCCCCGATGAATCAGACCTGACTCAACTCTAAGCAGTAGCAGGCATGACAAACAAACATGAATGAGTAGGCACAACAGGGCTCAAACAACTCCTACTCATACTAGTGGGTTTCATCTATTTACTGTGGAATGATAGGTCATGCAAAGGATAAAGGGGTTCAGCTACCGCAGCAAGTAACAGATGAATCGTTGTTGTCCTAATGCAGTAAAAGAGAGCAGGAGCGAGAGAGTAGGATTGTATCGGAATGAACAAGGGGGTTTTGCTTGCCTGGCACTTCTGAAGATAACATTGAGTCTTCATCAGTGTCAACGATCACATCATCGGTATCACGTCTATCGAGAGGGGACAAATACCAGCAACACAGAAGGGAACACAATCAATGCAATGCACAATATGATGCATGATCATGACATGGCAAAATGAATGTGTTTTGGGCTAATGCAACTAGCAACAGATTAAATGAAGTTGGTTTGAATACAAGATTCAAATTCAAACTCCATATGTGATTATTCAAATGCCATTTAATTGATTTGTGCTAAACAGCAGCTATAAGTTGTTCTAACATGCATGAAAATGGTATAGATGGATTCCTTGAATTTTTCTGATAATTTTTCATATATAAATTATTTAATTTGGAGTTACGGTTGAATTTCTATGAATTTTAGAAGTTTTAGGCATTTTCTGAAATTTCCTGAATATTAATAAATCCAGAAAATACTTATTGCGTCAGCATTGCGTCACTATGACGTCAGCAGGTCAACAGACGCTGCTGCTGGTCAAACCTGACCAGTGGGGTCCACTGGTCAGTGACTGGGGCTGCTTAGTGCCGCTGACGGGTGGGCCCAGTCAACGGCCACGCCAGCACGGTCAAAACTGACGCGTGGGGCCACTGCAATTAGACTAAACTAAACAGAAAAAAGTACTAATCCTAATTAGGCGCAGGGGACCACATGGCAGTGGCTCATAGGGTGATTAGCCCCTAACTAAGTGGCCACATCGGCCCACCGGAGTTTGGCCGGCGGTGACCACAGAGCACGGCGGAGCACGCCGGACTTGCGCTAGGGGCATCGGATTCGCGCGCTGAGGGCACCGGGGCGTAGCCCGGGCTCTCCCGCATCTGATGGGGTAGGTGGGAGGCTGCGGGGACGCCGGGGCTCGCCGGAACGGAGCTCGCGGCGGCGCCGGAGTTCGGTGAGTGCGGGGTTGGCGCTGTGGTGCACGGGAGGGCGAGTTAGGATATGCGTTAGGCTCCTGGTGGCTTCCTGAGTGCGGTGACACGCTCCGAGACGAGCTCAAACGGCTGTAGTGACGGCGGTGACGAGGTCAGCGGCGGCCGGAGTTCGGCCGCGGCGGAGCTATGGCCTAGAGCTTGCAAACGCGAGGGGAGAGAGAGGGGTTCTACACGGAGGCTCACCGCGGAGCTGTAGGGAGGGTTAGTGGGCTCGGGGGCGGCCGGAGTGCAGCGAATCGACGACGACGATCTCCGGTGGCCGAGGAGGGGAACGGCGACGTGGGCGGCGATGCAGGGCTTCCGGAGGGCCGTGGATCGGTGGGGAGGAAGAGAGGGTCGAGGCGGAGCTCGCAAGCACA